>NW_008795131.1:4534448-4547516 GCF_000699145.1 Aptenodytes forsteri | reverse complement strand
GCGCGGCGGGGCCTGGCGGGCCCCGGGGCCCCCTCCCCCCCGCGGGAAGGGCTGCGGCCGCACCCGCACCCGGGCCGCAGTCGCGGCTCTGTCACTTGTGGCGTGCCAGGGGGGCGTGGGGAAAAGGGCTCTGCCCGCTCCACAGGCGGGCGGGGAGGGCCGAGGGTAGGACGGAGGCGAGCTGGGACCGGCTCGGCCACGCTGAGGTAAAATGGCTGCCCTGAGGGCACAGGGAACTGAATCCAGGCTTGGGTCCACTGCTCGGCCCTGCGAGCGTTCTGCTTGCGTATCCCCTTCAGCAGAGCATTACAGTTAAGTTCTAGGGCTGTTGGGTTTTGCGGGTTTTTTTTCCCCTAACACTGTGCTCTCCCGTTTCTAAACGCTGTATCGTGGTTCTCGGGGGCTTTTACATCGGACTAATGTCGCGGTCTGCTCTGGAAGGACACTGAAATGTACTTCGCAGGCTGAGCACGATGACTTTGGACAATACAAACCTTAAGAATGTACTTGGCTTTGTTTTGTGTCCACGTAAGCTGATAAAAGTGGGGGAACGTTTGAGATAGAGGCAAACTCGCATCTCAAGTGGACATGTTTATGAAAACGTTGTCTCCTGAGGGCTGTGTGCCCCTGCAGCAGCACGTGCTATACAGTGCGTCTTCAGAGGTTTAATGTAGAGTTACGTGAGAAATGCATACAAAAGAGGGCAGGAAAGGATTTCCTGGGGAAGAAGCAAGGAAATAATGTACAGCTGTGTTACGTTTATGAGATTATAATTTAAATAAAGTCACTTTAAAACACCATTGTATTACTCTTAGTTTGTCACAAAGCCCTAAAAGATGTGTTAAGGCAGTAAACGGAGCTTTAGACAAACGGCTTCAGCGTGCCCCAAGCCCTTGGAGCGCAGCACCTCTTCCCTGGTGCGTCCCGCCTCGCCCGGACCCAACACGGCTCGTTCCTCTGCTCTCGCTGCGCGGGCTGCAGGTCGCAGATGGCTTTTGAAGCAAGAATTGTTTGTATGATCCACAAGCTGTAACAGATGCGGGAGGGATACTTCTAAAAATGTTTGAAATAGTTGTACTTCGCAATCTGGATGTCTCTCATTTATTTATCCCTTGGTGTCTTCTGTATAGGCACAAGCGAGTCCACGTGGTGCCGGAAAGGTTGAGTCACTGTAACCACCGTGATGGGGCTAAAGTAGTATCTGAGTGTGTAGAAAAACCCTTTAGGCTCCTAAGTTAATTAAGGGATTTTTGAAAAATGTGTCATGCCTCTTCAGTAGAGTCTGTCATGCATACTTCATTTTTCATGTGTTAATTAAAAATGCATATTCCTCCAGAAAACAGCAATCCTGGTGACTTACAGTTAGAAAAATATTTTCAGTATAATGTCATAACGTTTGACTGTTATAAATGCCTTTCATTTTTCTCTCGTGTAGGTTAAAGTACAGTAATGTGCTCTGCTCTAGTGATTTTTAACATTGGTAATACCCATGTTGGATTGCTAGTGGTTTAAATAAAGACTCCTGTTAAATCACTGAAAGGTGTTGTGAGAAAGCATCTTCAGGAGTGGTGGTTTGCAAAGTATAAACTACCGACTATCCAGGGATTTTCTACATCTCTAAAAGAGCGTTACGGTTTCACAATCCCGTTCGTAGCGGAATACGAACTGGTGAGACGGGGACTGCGGTGCCCCTGTGGTTCCAGCCTTGATCTACGTGACTTCAGGGGGTGCTTTTAGGTAAATACATGTTTTTGAACCAGCACAATTCAACGAGCCAATTCGGTTATTTGCCAGCTCAGTAGAAATACTTGTTGTGTATTAAAAAAAAAAAAAGAACAACTCCCCTCCCCACAAAAAAACAAATCTCAAAGACCCCAAATAGGCTCTTCCCAGGTGTAGAGAAGGCTCCATCCTTTGCCAAGAAATGAGTCTTTATTTTCAAAAGCGTATTAAGCTGCTGAAGGTTATTCTTAAAGGCGTCATAAAATAATGGTAAGTCCGCCTGGTTTGCGAAAACCCTATTGCATAATTTGTCGTGTGTTAATAATCCTCGTAACTGCTTTAAATGATTGCCTTAATTACCTTAATGAAGTGTCTCTTTATAGAAATACTGAATGTTTTCTTCTTCATTACCTTTTTTAGCTCTGTGTTATCAGCGGAGCGCTTAAAACAGTTGGATAAGCTGCAGAACATTTACTTGCTTTGTCAGAGTCGCTTTTGGCTTTCTGGCAAAATGTATATGTGGAGAATCATTAAACATTAATTATGTAGAAAATAAATTGCTGGGAAGGAAATGGCAAATAATCCTGCTAAAAGAGAAGGCCAACTACTGTAAAATGACAAGCTTTCATTCTCAAAATGAGAGAAATGAAGAACAGGGCTTCCAAACGGAGAAGATTGATGACTAACGCCAAGCATTAACCGTGTAACCCAGTACGGGAAGCGTCTCGGCGTGCTGAACTCACCCGGGTGGAGATACGCTGGAGAACACTGTTGCAGCCGCTCCTCAGCCTGCTTTAGCTCTTCTCAGGTAGAGAAAGAAAAACAGCAACTTTGGTTTGGCCCTTTCTGGCATTTTCACGGCCTGCCTTCCTCTCCCCTTCATCCCCAGACCTCTTCCCGCGGTGTGGAAATGCACTCTCGCTCTCTTCGCAAATAACCGTCCCGATGCCGCAGGTGGGTCTTCTTATGCAAAGGTACCGAAATGCTTTGTGATGGGGTCACTGCTCGTTTCTATTTATGATGAAACAGAGGCATTGGCAGCGACGTGTTTTTCCCAAGGTGAGCTGGCAGGGTTAGGGGCAGAGCAGGGACCGCAGCCCACGGCCGAGCTGGGTGGGTTGGGTCGCAGTTCTGCCTGCTGCCTTTCATCACCTTCAGCACTCGCCTGGCTCTGCTAGCGAGAACCTGTTTTTCCTAAATCGCAGGCAGCCTCCTCGGTATGGTACGATCCAGCTGGGATTAGTCTTGACTGATCTTTGTTGCAAAATAACAGTTCATCAAAGCTCAGATCGTTTGGAAGAAAAGGGTCATTTTTAAAATGGCGTCTTAAGTTGTAACGTTTTTTTTGGAGAACTAAGCTTTGAATTGCCCAAACTTGCTGTTTCCCTCCCATAACAGTCGTTCTGAATATGCTGCTTGAGTGGTTTCTTTTGGCATTTCAACAGACACACGAAACTGCACAGAAAGTGTCTCCGGAGCTTGAAATATTAAGCTGATATTTTGGGGCCCTTCAATTTTAAATAGTGCCTCAATGTTGTCAAAGTTATTAACTTGCATGTGCAAAAAAGATGCAAAAATACAGTCTGTGATTTATTTCAGAGAAACTCTGAGTACATTGATAAGACAAGGAAAGCGTGTGTAAGTTTGAAAATACTTCCCACTGTCCTGGTTTCAGCTGGGACAGAGTTAATTTTCTTCCTAGCAGCTGGTACAGCGCTGTGTTTTGGATGTAGTACGAGAATAATGTTGATAACACCCCGATGTTTTAGTTGTTGCTGAGCAGTGCTTCATTCCATACCATGGGACGTCATGCTCAGTACATAAACTGGGGAAAGCTGCCCGGGGGGGCCACTGCTCGGGGACTGGCTGGGCATCGGTCGGCGGGTGGTGAGCAATTGCATCGTGCATCACTTGCTTTGTATATTCTTTTATCATCATCATGAGCATTATTATTATTATTATTTTATTTTCCCTTCCTTTTCTGTCCTATTAAACTGTCTTTACCTCAACCCATGAATTTTACTCTTTTTTTCCCCCTGAATCTCTCCCCCATCCCACTGCAGGGGGGAGTGAGCAAGCGGCTGTGCGGTGGTTAGCTGCCTGCCCGGTTAAACCACAACACCCATAAAAGCGGATGGTGGCAGAGCTCGTTTTATATATGTAGATTTAAAGATTTCATATGCACATGCTGTAGCATGTCTTGATGCAAAGAAAAAACACAGCACACTTTGACGGTGTGAATTTTTCCTGAAAGCCAGCCTGAAAGGGCACACACAGGTAGAGATTTAAAGAAGAAAAGCCACCCAGAAGAGCAGGCTGCATGGGCTGGCATTTTCCAAGGATAATGCCACCTGAATTCAAATCACACCCGGAAGGCATTGTGAAAATGCTAATTTTTAGAAATTCTGAAACATTGCTCTTTTTTCTTCATTAGAACAGCTACACCATTACAGCTGTTAAGCACGATGTGCTCGGCAGAGCCGTGATCGTAAGGTCCCCGGAGCAGACTGCTGAGGTCTTCACGGGACCCTCCGGCGCAGCCCGGACCCCTTCCTGCAGCTGCGGCACCGCAGGACCACGAGCCACCTCCTCACCCCGGGCTGGTCTCCAGCAACCTGCCGGGCTGGCTGAAGGGATGCAAGGAAGCAGAATCTAGTTAAATCGCATGTGGTTATTTGTCTTGCTAGCGGTAATTAAAGGTTAATTATTTAAAAAAAAAAAAAAATCAGGGGTTTTGATGTGATTTCTGCTGTCTCGTTTTTATGTTACTCTGATTTTCAGCGCCTGGTTTCACCTTTGATTCCCACGTGCCAGCGCACCGCGTCTGGGGGTGGGGAGGGGAAGAGGCAGCGGTTAGCGGAGACTGAAAAGTTTAAATGAGCCCCTGTTGTGGTTTAACCCTGTTTTAATTGATTTCTTTCCCTGGGAAAACATTTATGTTCATACAGGGCTCTGCGGGCTCCTTCTGCCCGCTCTCCGTTGCTCCCTGCCTC
Source organism: Aptenodytes forsteri (assembly GCF_000699145.1). Lineage (NCBI taxonomy): Eukaryota > Metazoa > Chordata > Aves > Sphenisciformes > Spheniscidae > Aptenodytes > Aptenodytes forsteri. The sequence continues at coordinate 4,542,801 of NW_008795131.1, read as the reverse complement.
CCGCTGTCACTGAATATTGCAGCAGCCGGTTTCATTGCTCTTCTCTCTCCCTGCCTGCTGGGATGCTCCAAAGCCTGACGTGGACGGAGGAAAATGAATGTAAACTGTTAATGAAAATAAACCTGCTAAGGTTTATTCTTGCCAAGGAATAAATAAGCGAAAAGGAGTGTACCCATTTCGGTTGCTCATTTCAGAAAGGTCCTCGTGGTTGGGCGGAGACTGGCCGGCGAGGGTTTCCCCTGCGACCGCTCCTTTGCTCCTTTTTCTTTTGCTATTTTTATTTCTCTGTGCATTTCCCGGAGTTGCCTCCTTTTCCCTCGACGCCTTCCCACGCCCCAGGCGTGCGGCATACGGCCGGCTGAGCTGTCTGTGCCGGGATCTGCCATAGAGCTGCTGCCGTAGCGCACGCTGGTGGCACGGCACCAGTGCCGGGACCTCGCCGATCCCGCTCGGCACCTCCTTTTCCACCGCTCGTGCTTCGACTCGGAGCGAACGATGCCGTCCTGATACAGGGAACTGAAATAGTGAGCGGTGACAGAACACCGGGGAGGTAACGCCGAGCGAGCCAGCCCTTGCAGCAAGAGCCCCGTGCTGCCGGGCTAATTAAACAGGCAGAGTTTTGTACGTGTCCATTAGAGGTATCGATAGCTTCTTATTTGGTGTGTGGCATCTGTCACCGTCCCCACCAGGAAACCGCAGTGCCGTGGCACAGCCGTCAGCTGCCCTGCTACAGGCAGCGAGAACTCTGCATTTAGACATCGTGGTGGCCGTGCCGCCGAGCCTCAGGAGCGTGGGTAGAGCTGAATCTTTTTGTTCTCCAAAAATAACCCCAATTTGCTAGGCCTCAGTGGTTTTTAAAAGGAGGTTTTCCATTAGCTTTCCATCAGAGAGCTGCTGGCGGCGCTGCCGACGTCCCCACTCCCTCTGAAAAGAGATGATGGGATGCGGCCCCTGTGGCATCAATGTGGGTTTGCTGATTTTTTTAATACAAGGAAATAGAACGAGTGAGAACTGCATTAAAATTTGTTTCAAGCAGAATATTTTTAAATACAAATAAAGTTTTAGGAACTGTTTCGCTGACATGCGTAACTTTATGTAAACATTTGAGAAAGGCGAGGGATTGCGATAACCGCTTGGATACAAAAAGTCACGCAGACCAAGGTACAAGTGACACTGAGCCAGATATTTCTACCGTCTGAGCTCAATGAAAGGAAAACAAATGCGGAGAAATAAACTAGATGTTTACAAAAGGCCCGGGGTGGGAGCAGTTGCCAAGTTCCTGAGCAGTTTGCCGAGCCCAGCGCCCCGGCTAAAAGGTTCTGCTAAAAGGCCTGTTTCTGTTCCCACTGGAAATCCTGTTTCACAGCATTTTATTATCCAGACGTTCCCCGGTTAGGAAACCTCACAGTTCATATCCAAATCATTCTTAAAGAAGGTGAAAGGTGCAAAATCAACTGCTTTTCAATTAGCAAGTTAAAATATGTAGTCAGGAATTAGGAGTGAAAACACCCTGGATATCTTTTACCGGCAGTGGCTGTCCTTCACTCTGCTGTGCAGTGCAAAGCGAAAACGTGACGGTTTTCATGTCTTGTACGGCACCTGACTTACCGCAGCAGCCCAGCTGAAATGTGAAAAACAAAGAAGAAACCTGATTTTTTTCTTTTTCCTAATATGCCTTTTAGGTGCAGTTGCTTGAGGGTGCAGTAAATAAGAATAGCAGAAGATCATTGTATTTTCGAGGCAGCACCCAAGCATGAACGTCGGATATTATTTTGATAGTTTCCCAGGAAGCACATTAACATTTTTATACTCCGTGAAATACCACACATGAGAAAGAAAGGATCAAAGGAGCAGCGAGCTTCATGGGATGAGGACGTGTGGGAGAGCTGGGCTGGCGAGGGCGGGGAGCTGCAGCACCAGTAAAAGCCGCTTTTCCTCCACGGGAACCAGTTACCCGTAAACCCAACGCTTTGGATAATGCTGAGGACTTTATTGCTTCCTTCATTTGCCCTTCCGTAACAGAGTTTTTCCTTAGACGTGCAGCACTGAGTTTAAAGAGACACGGTGGGTGTTTTGCGGTGGGAACTGGATTTGCTGAGTTTATCCTCTGCAGCGCTGCTGTGAACGGAGAAAGAAGCCGGTGGGGAGGTGGGACACAACGGGGCGAAGCCTTTCCAGAGCAAATCGGTGAGACGCGCCGTGCTGAGCTCCCTCCTGCGCCAGCCCTCATTTCTCCTCGTTGTGGCAGGCCAGTTTCAAGCCCAGCACGCGTCAGCGTTGCCTCCAGGGGGGCTTTGCTGGCCCCCGGGGCTGCCACCACCTAGGACGGGTGTTCTCCACCGACGTGATCCCACGCACGAGGCCCGGGCCGTGGTCTCCCGGCACCACCTCCCCTCGCTCCCTGCGCACGGGGCTGCAGCTGGAATCTGCTTTCTGTTTGAAGCGGCGGCGATGCATCGCCGGGCTGTGCACGCACACACGCTGCTTCAAGGTCCGTCAGATTTCCATTATGGCCCGTGTGGCCGCAGCTCGCTCTGCCCAGGGCCGTCCCCTGCGAGGCTTTTTTGCTGTTAACAGCAGAGGAAGAAAACAATAAATGTGTGCTGCCGGTCCTAGGGGCGAACATAAAGCAGTGCCTCCATATACTTTTGTTTGCTCTGAGAGCATCAAAGACGTCAGTGAGTATTTTTTTTTTTCTTCTAGGGCTTTTTTTTGTTTATTATTCCCCTTTTTACTCCTCCTCATCCTCCCGGGCAGAGGGCAGCTTTGCTCCCTAACCGATTGCTTGCCTGTTTGGAGTTAAACACGAGCTGAGCGCTGTGATGGACTGGGGCTGAACTCGAAATGCACCTTCCAGACACCCGCGTTGGTGGTTTACACCAAGGGCACGGGTTTGGGTGCAGCTCTGGCAGCGGCACGGGAGCCCGGAGAAACCCGCTGGCTTCTTGGTGCTCCACGGCAAAGACAGATGTGTTTGATGGTGGCTGACACATGGGCTCGCGTGGAGCCCAGCACGGAGGCAGAGCCGCCTGAGGCCACCAAGGGCTGTTTCCGAGGACGCATGCCGTCTGTGCAGAGGTTTGCTTTCCTCCCACGGATATGTCCTCGACGTGGGACCTAGGCAGCTGTTACAATCCCTTAAAAAAACCACCACCTTTGCAAACTTTGGCAGTGTGTATTTTGTTCGCTAGAAACCTCTACTCTTTCCCTGCCATGAAATGCGTTCCTGACACCTCCTCCCCGTATCGCCATGAATAACTAGCACCCCTCAGACTGGGGGTGCTGGGCAGGGGATGGATGTGGTGCTCGCAGCCCCAGGCGTGAGTTAAACCCCAATAAATCAAGTCCAGGCGTGTTTCGCTGCGTGCAGGAGAGGAACTGAGAGGAAACCCCCAGCGCAGCGATCCCCAGGCTGCTCAGGGGGGTGTCCCGCTGTGAGGGGCTTCCTTGGGGCTTGGGTTGTGTGCTGGGAGGACACCATGAGATTTCATATGCAGTAAAATACTAAAAGCTGAGTTTTCTTCCTGCCTCTGCACAACACGCAGCCAGCAGTGGAGCTCCGTGCTTTTTGGGTAGGTGCTGTGGCTGTTTAAGGCTATCTCCCGAAAGTGGATCTGTTGCAGCGGGCGGTGTTCGGATACTCGACCCTTCTTACGCAGGGCATCGCTGTCAGGAGGAAGAGCCCCATCACTGGCAGGAAAATGGGATTATTCCCTGCATCCCAACAGCCTGGCACTCACGCTGGAGATGCAAGCAGGGTTTCAGCCAACTGTTTATAAGTAAGTCCCTTGTGCCTAGAGAAGGCACAGCCACTTTCCGTACCGTCAGGCTTGTGGCAGGAGATGAACCGAGTCCAAAGGGTGGTGGGATCAGAGCCACTCCGGTTTAGCATTGCTTATTTTCCTGGCTCGTGCTGGAGGTGCCAGAGGGAGGTGGATACGGGCTGTGCTCCGCTCTGTCTCCCTGGTCCTGCCCTCGTGCTGTCACCGAGCCTTCGGGTTGCTGCTGCTGGTGAGAAGCTGGGCTGTGAGCAGAGCTCTGTGTGAGGACAACCTTTCCCCCGCTACATTTCTAAGGCAGATTAAATGGTAGGCAGAGCAAGCCTTAAGCATTCCTCTAATTAAAACAAAATCCCTTGTGGCCTCTTATATACAGAGAGATATTACAGACTTAAGGGATGTATAAAATGTATATTTATTGATCGGATCAACTGTTGCAGCTCCTTCCATTGTGTCCAGTGAGAGCATTAACAGACGACTGACTGGGCTGGCGAGGAGGGCAGGGAAGGGGGGTTTGGCCGGTGCTTTCATTGATGCCAGCCCGCTGGGCTGCTGGCCCAGGCACCTGTGTCACAGCGAGCCCGTGAATACCTGCCTGGTATATATACATATATACGTATACATTTATATACCTAGCTACCTAGCTAGGCATCGCCTCCAGTGCCCGTCCTGGGAGCCCCTCATTTCTGGTCCTGCTGTGCTGGGCTGGTGCTGGCGTGGGTTTGCAGAGTTGCACCCACAGTGGGTTGTTTCTGGCTGCTTTGCTTCTAAGTCCGCTTGCAACGTCCATTTTCTCGATTGCAGGGATGCAGGATCATTTCTGGTAAAGCCTCGGTAGTGATCGAGGGACAGGACCTGCTTTTCAGTGAGAAACAAACAGCGACTCAAAAGCTTTTGCAGGCTGAGATTTTGTGCTTAGCAAGTTGCTCCACCTTGAAGAACAATCCCAAGAAATGTGAGTGTGTAGTGGAAATGTCTGCAGGCCTGGATTAAAACAGCGCTGGCAGATGATGCTGTAGCTTCCACAACATAAACACTACAGAAAAATAGTGTAAATACGGGGGATTCTATTTTTTTTCCCTCATTTTTTCCCTCACAGGCCAGGAACTGCTAGAGCTTAAATAAATCATTACAGAAGTGAGACTGACCTAAATCATTTTACACAGTGGAGACCTTGTCTCCTGCTTTTGGAGCTTCTCATATTTATGCTGTGCCAGAACAGAGTTTAAGTTGTCTGTACGGCAGCAGCTCCTTCCTACGCCCCAGGGAGCTTGGGGGAAGGTGTGAGATCAGCTCGTGTGCAGCAGCAAGGCTGCTGGGGAGACAAAACCACCAGCTCACGCGTGCCGGGGGAACCAGTGGGTATTTTTGGTGCTGCGCCGTCCCATGCTTGGTGCTGGCAGGTTTCCCTGCCCTGTGCGGGGCTGCCACTCCGCTGGGCTCTGCTTGTCTCCGCATGACCACCCGGTCGGGTCATGCATGAGTGCCTAATTAACTAACTAACTCCTGCATAAGTGTCTAATCAGTGAATGCACAAGTGCCCAGTTAATTTACATTTGAGCACCCAACGAGTTCATGCATGAGCACCCAATTAGTACGTGCATCGGCACACAATTAGTTCATGCATGAGGGCCCGGGAGGTGCGTGAGTGCCCAACCAGTGCACGCATGAGCAACCAAAAAGATCTTGCATGAGCGCGCAGTGAACCTGCACACAGATTCACAATTAGTTCACGCACAAGTGCAGGATTAGTCCACGCATGAATGCCCAGTTAGTGCATGCATGAATGCCTAATTACTGTGCACATGAGCCCCCAATTAGTGCATGCATGAGCACCCAAGTAGCTCACGCATGAGCGCCCAGTTATTTTGCACATTAATGCCCAATTAGTGCGTGCATGACAGCTCAATTACTTCACGCATGAGCACCGAGTGATTTACACGTGATTTCCCCGTTGGGTCACCTGTGAGCACCCAGTGTGTTCCTGGAGCGGGGACTCCCCTGGGACTGCAGCCCGTGGCTGACCCGCAGCAGGGAAGGAAGGAGCGTGGCAGAGCGGAGGTAATGCAGAGGGCGGCACGGAGACATGGCTGCTGTGGATGTGCTGCAACGGTGCAGGAGGAAAACCCCACCCTGCAGCCAGCCCAAAGCAACCTGGCGTGCCTTGGCACCCCTGAGCTCGTCTGAGGGCAGCGCTGTGCTCTGCTCGACCACGAAAAAAACAACCCGGTTGAGTGCTGTGGCTCACAGGAGGGTGGAGTAGATGATCACAACAGCCCCTTAAAAATTTAGAAAGCCTTTGATGTGCAGACAGGGCCCCTTGCAGATAAACCACGTTGGGTTTAGGGCTTGTGCTGGAGCACCCAGCCCAAATGCTATAATGAGCGGGAGGCCAGAAAAGAAAAAATGAAGAAAATCAAGGGAAGAGGTCAAATTAACACTCATCCTTGACCTGGCCCTGCAAGCACACCGAGTCTGTGTCCTGAAACCCCTCTGCCTCGCGGTCAGACTGGGACCCCTGCAAAGCCTGCTGTGGGAGCGAAACTGCAAGGCACGGTCACACAGCACGTGGTTTGACGTGACTTTTCCTTTGGTGCTTATGTTGTCTTTAAACCCGCCCTTCACTTCGGGAGAGATCAGATTAAAGGGAGTTCCCAGCTCTCAGTGCATCCAGCTGGTCTGGGAGCCTGGGCTGGGGTGCTGTGAGATGCAAGCAGTGGGCTGGACGGCTCAGCCCGGCTGGGCTGCGTCACCCCCTCATCCCTCTGCATGCACAAAGGCAGTTGTTATGTTCCCGTGCTAATACGACCCCGCCGAGATTCCAGAGAGATGTTTTTTATTTATGGATCCTGCATGAACTGCACACCGCAAGTCACTTGCAAAAACTTGCAGAGAGCAGATGACCTGAATACATATTAATAAGGCTCACAAGTCGTTTAGTATTATTTTTCTATCACGCTTGCGGGATGGCAAGGAACGCACTACCTCGTGGAAAGCAATGTTTAGACAAAAAGCCGTCTATAGCTTGTCACATTTTTAAGCCTGTTTGCCTTGGAGATAAGCCCAGGCTGCCCTGACGTGGTGCCACGCTGCAGCTGCCTCTGCTCTGGGACAGACCCCAGGAAGATGAGGAGCAATAGCTCTGCGCACGCTGGAGCCACGCAAGGGCCGTGCTGGTTTTGGGGACAGGCAGGCAGGACGTTGCATGGCCGGAGGCCGTGTTTGGGGGTTTCAGAGCCCCGGTGCGTGACGCTGGTGGGAAGTGTTTGACCCAGTCCTGGGTGGTTCTTCCAATGAAGGAGCATTTCCCCCTGGGCAGGAACACCTCGACCCCCTGCGCCTCCTACCCTGCTGCTCCTGGCAGCAATAATGGGTAGTGACCCCTTTCCTGGCTGGGGAACCTGGGGGACAGTCCCAGGTCTGGTATTCGTGCACTCCAGTCTCCCTCTGGATTGAAAGCCTTTGCAGATCAGGCGTGGGGACGAGGTGCTCAGAGCACCAGGCACAGGGAGAACCTGGTTCCCGTTCCCTGGGGGATGTGAGTGTAACCCCTGGGAGACAGAAGTGCGCCCAGACTGGATCTGTGCAGTGAAGAGGATGAGTGAAAACACTTTATCGTCCCAAATTTGTGAACAGTAAACTGGGGGACTTGGGGGCTGATATTGGTGTTAATGGACTGCTTACGGTGATCAAACCCTCAGCATCAGTGGTGGCAGCTCCCCGCTGGAGTTTTAGAGAGCATTTCCTTTTATAGGGCATTTTGTTTTTCCACGGGATTTATTCAGGTTCTATAGCAGGGATTCAGGGAGATAATAATGTACATTAACCAGGGCGCGGAAAACTGCTTCGCAAACAAGATTGATCAAAGCAGCCCAGGACTGATAGCAAACCCTCCGTAATGCAGTTTGCAAAACACTTGCCAAAACAATTGACTCCTGGTAAAAAATAACTCGTTGGGCAGCCTTGGGGGGGCTGCGGCTGCTGGGGGACCTGGCTCCAGCAGCAGGAAAGCTGGTGGCTGGGGACTGCAGCGATGAGCAAGGGCCAGGTCCGGCTCCCCCTCGCCCAAGGCAGGTGCCAGGCTTTGGTATTGGGGTGTGAGCACCCGGGAGGAGCCGCTGGCCAGATCCTGCCCCGGGGCCGATGCGGGTGCTGGGGTGGCAGGTCACTGGGGTGCCCGGCCGCGTGCGGACCCGTCCCCCCGGGCAGTGCATGCCACCCCATGGGTGCCTCATGGACAGGCTCTCACTTGCCGGGGGGGAGAACAACGCTATTTGCAAGGGGTCAGACTGCACGGCTCTGCCCCCGGCAGAAGCTGAACGCGGGGTTGAGCTGCTGGCAGTGCCTCCCTCTCCCGCCCGCCCGCATCCCCTTTCTGTGCGGTTGCTTTGCAGCGCGTCTCTGCAGCGAGATCAGGAGCTGCCGGCTCCTCGCTCGATGCATCAGCCACGGGAGGATGATTATAGGTGATTGGGACGTCACTAGACGAGGAAGAGTACCCGCAGCCGGCCCGGCTGTGATGTTTGCGTGCCGGCCGCAGCAGGCAGGACCTGCCGGAGGGGGTTTGCGGTGAT
>NW_008795131.1:4528914-4534389 GCF_000699145.1 Aptenodytes forsteri | reverse complement strand
GAAGGGGTCCCCGCAGCCGGCCCGGCTGCGATGTTTGCGCGCCGGCCGCAGCAGGCAGGACCTGCCGGAGGGGGTTTGCGTTGATACGATGAAGTGGCCAAATCCCCCTTCGTGTGGAGCAGCCGCCCTGCTCTGGGGGTGCCCGGGTGTCACTGCCATGCCCACACCCCCCGGGACAGGCAGGGAGAGCGAGGAGGAGAATTAATAAAAGGTGGTGTTTACTGCTGCTGGTTTTATTTATTATTATTGGCAAAAGAGAGCGACTGATGGCGGAGTCTGGAGAAGAGCAAGGAGGTGCAGGAGACACGGCGGAGGAGGAGAGAGGGAAGGAATTCCTGCAGGGAGAGGAGATGAAGGCGACATTTCTGCAGTCGTCTGCTGCGGACATGTGCTACAAAACACATCAGTGTGCCGTGTCCACGGCAGGGCAGAGCATAAGTAATTGGCTAAGTTATAGCAAAGTGGGTTTAGGTTAAATACGAAGAAAAATCTCCTATGGGGGATGCTATGGAGGTGCAGCATGGAAGCAGAGCTGGTGCGATGCTGCAGCCGCACCGGCAGCCCGGCTTTCAGTTTCCCAGACCTCTGCGTTTCTTAGGGCAGATGTGCACAAAGTCTGCGGTTTTTGACTTAAGATCGCCTGGGATTGGAAATGCGTCTCGTGAGGAAGGTCGCGGCTGCGGGGCAGGAGGAGCACAGCCTTAGATGGCAAGCGGCTCCTCGCCGCCAGGCCCTTTTCCTCTTAATCCCTGTGAAGTGCCTTATATAGTGCACTCGGAGGAATTTATAAATAAATGCTTTTTGTCACAATTCAGGAACGCGTCTCCCTCTGTGGCATTTGAAGCACTTTCTTCCCTCAAGGCCGTGCTCCTCCATGTGCAAAGAGCAGTGCCGAGCCTGCAGCGCCTGGCGGCGGCCACGGCCGGGGCTGTGCCGGGCAGGAGGGAGCCTCCTCCATGTTGTCTCTTGCTGCTGACCGTTTTGGGGAAGGAGGCAGGACGTAACTGGGATGGGGTTACACTGGGATCACGGGAGCGGCCACCCACACTGGAGCCAGCTCTGTGGACCGCTGACTGTCACCATTTGGGTTCAGGGCCACCGTTTTATACCTCATCCCTTTGCAGCCAGGTCCCCAGGGCAGCTCCCTCCTGCCCTGGGCTGAAGGCAACCCGTGGGCATCCTCGGAACAGGCAGGGCAAGAGGGAGTGAGCGCTGCTTCTGCACCCGCTTGCACCGGGAAGGTACCGGGAGGTTTGAAGCCTGGGAGTCCTCGTGGGAAAGCCTGGGGCTCCCGTTGTACGGGACAGACAGGACGAGCATCGCTCAGCAGCTGCCTCTAGCCTTAAAACCTGCCGAGCCCCCATCATCCGCCCCAGCCTCAGCTCAGGGTTAATAGAGTAAAACCAGACCTCGTGGTTGTCTATCGCACACGAGGATTAAGCAGAAACTCATGGCAGCAGGAATGGAGATCTGACTTACAGCAGCTCAGATCCCTCCCCCGTAACGAAGCTCCTTCGTTAGTAAGGGATGGTGTAGCAATACAGGCTGGGCAACCCGGCTCTGCCGAGGGCAGCGGCGTGCCAACCCACGGGCCTGGCTCACCCGCGGCAGCAGCGCTGCGAGACTGGTTTTGGTGTTTGCCAGATGCCGGAGTTCCTCGGAGGAGAAAAGCAGAGGGTTTTCTCCGCAGCTCAGTACCGGGGAGGGAGGGAGCTGCCTCCTCCAGCGCAGCCGGGCTGGTTCCCGTGCCTGCACCGGGACCGTAGCTGGGCTCTGTGCCCGCGGTGCTGCCGCCCTGATGCAAACCGTGGATCCATTCTGGCCCAACAAGGGGAGAGCCGAGGCTCTGTGCCTCCCGGTCTGGGATGCTCATAAAAAAGATCCACAAGACTCAGAGATCTGTTGCCTCAACAGAGACTCAGCAGAGCTATAAATAGCCCAGCCAAGCGCCACGCAGCGAACCTGGGCAGAGCCGGCTGCCCTCGTGGCTGGGCACTCCCGGGAGCCTCGTGGGGATGACCGGCTCTGCTGCTCTGCTGCACGGCCCCGGGGAGCCTGCCCGCTCCGGCCGGGCGAGCCGAGACCGTGCTGCAGCCTACAGGGATGTGGGTCTGCCCCATCCCCACTCCCAGGGCTCCCCGTGGGCTCCCGCATCCCAGGCACCTTGCAGAACACTGACCTCCTGCCTCTTCCAAGCAGGTGCCGCTCTGGCAGCTGCCCGTCACCTGCCCGGGCATGGCCTTGCCCTCCGCCCCAGCCCCGAGATCAGCACCTCCAGCCCCCTCCAGCCACACGGAGCCTCTGGAAACACCGCCATAAAAATATTTACTCCAGCTGCCACTGAGATGGAAGCTCATAAAGGGCTGTAGCTAAGCCAGTTACTGCATTAGCACTGGCAAAACAGATGAAGGCAGGGTCCCGGCTGGGGGTGGCCTGCGATGACCCAGAGTGCATCGGTGGGTGCAGGGCATCACCAGCGTCCTGGCAGGACGGGCACTGCCCGCTCCCCCTTCCTGCAGAGGGAGCAAGAAGAGTCAACCTGCAGAAGAAAGCAAGAAAAACACCGCTCCAGGGGTGCAAAGAGACCATCAGTTACCATCAGTTATTTCCCAGAGCAGTGCAGAGGGATCTCGATGTTAATAAGGCTGAGGCCTGAGGCTGTAATCTGATGGCTGCAGCCCAGCCCTCTGCTCTGGCCACGTATTTATTCATCGACACTTTGCTTTTCAGACAGAGCAGCTCTTGGTGCAGCCCCGGGAGGTCTGCAGGTCCTGTGCTGTGCAGTGCCGAGCAGACAGCAGGCGACCCGCAGCCATTCCCCGGCTGATGCACCCGGGCTTTGAGCATTTGAGCTCAGAGGGAATGCTGATGCCCTCACATTATCCGTCTGAAGGCTGGAGGTCAGGTCCCATGCCGCCAGCAGTGGTCTTACAAACTTAGTGCTGTGCCCTGCAGTGTTAGTCCTCACTTGCTTTTCTGCTGCTGTCTTCTGCTATCTTAAGGCTGAAGCTCAGGTCTGGACCCATTTGGGAATAGTAAATATTTTATTTGCTGTTGGGGGTTTTGACCAGTATCTCAGAGGCTGCAAAGGTCACACCAGGAAATATCCACTTCATCAGCAAAAAGGATCAGCCCATTCCTGGGCTGCGTGCTCGCGAGGCAAAAGCGCAGCCGTGGAGCGAACTCCAGCCTGTGCCCCGAGTGCTGTTATCAGCCATAGGCTTGTCTTCCTTGAGCAATCAAATTAGACAGATTTCAGCACCCGGAGTGGTCTCCCTGGTTCTCAAGGCCACGCATGCAATTAAAACTGGTCTCCTTAAGAGCCAGCTGAGGCTGGGCAGCGCTGTCTCCATCTCGCCGCTGTTCACACCGGGCAGCGCTGTGCGGGCACTGTGGCGTGGGAATGGGGACAGCGCAGGAACAGGGACTTTTTTGTCTTGCTGGGCTTTTCTTCAGGTGGCTTCTGCAAAGAGCTTCTTGGCACTTCTGCTCAAGTGAAATGGAGCAACCAAAATGGGAGCTGGCTGGCGGCCAGCCTGGCAGACGGGCCCGCGGGGGCAGCCCGGGGGGCAGGTGTATGCCCGGAGCACGTTTATCGAGGGCAGGAGCCCCGCGCGGGAAAGCCAAGTGGCCAAAGCGCCGGTGTCACACTTATGTGCCAGGACCCTGCCGGCCCCACTGCTCCCTCGCTGCCGGCCCCAGCGCAGGACCCCATGAGACGGGCGGGTGTGTGGGCAGCAGACGGGTTACAAGTGTGAGTCTCCTTCACCGTTTCCCACCCCGAGGTCTGCACACAACGGGCAGCACGGGGTTTGACTGCCAGCCCCCCCGCCAGCCGCGGGGACCCCGCTGCAGGGCTGCCGGCGGCGGGGCTTAGCGGCTTCCCCGCCAAGGCACCGCAGCACCGGATCAGCCCTTCGACCCGCTCCGACGGCACCGGTACCTGCCGAGTTACTAAAGCTGAGCTTTACCACAGCTTTACTCCAGGGAGAGCAGTAATGCAAACCAGGGTATCACAGTGCTGCGTCAGGCCTTTCTCTGGACTTCAGGGTGAAGAGAGAGTTTTTATTCTTCCCTTTGTCCTTACCTTGGCTTTCACATGTATGTGAAACATCACACGTTCTCACGGTGAACGTACGATGAACAGCTGCGTGTCACCCCTGAGCACTGGTGTGGTGCAGGGCCAATTCCCCGCGGTGCAGTACCCGGGGTTGGGATTTTATCAGCTTTCCCACACAAAGCAAGGCTGGGCCTGGCAGGAAAGGGACCTGGCAGGGCTTGCCGAGGCACCCCCGGGGAAAAGCAGCGGCTCCCGCAGGATGCAGGGCTGGTGGTTTAGTGCTCCCACCTTTGCTGGGCGTCCCCCAAGCTTTGCTGCCAGTATAAAAGCAGGAAAACCCCAAGAAATGAGGGAGCCCTCTTGACGTGTTCAGGAGGGGGAAATCTGTCTGGCTTTGCGGGGGCAAGGAGAGATGCTGAGTCCTGCAGGGGAAACCAAGCACCTGCCTGCAGCGGCCTGAAAGCCTGGACAGTGGAGGAGGAGGTTATATCAAGCTCCAGGAGACCTGGATCTGTTCCTAATGGGGCCGCTAACGGCCCCAGGGACCTTTCACAGGTCACTCCCTCCTGCTACTGCCTTAGTTTCCTCAGCTGTAAATATGAGAAGCTGCAGCAATGCCAGCCAGCTTGGGAGGGTGTCGCAAGGGTGATCAATGACCATCACGCGTTGAAGCTCTCAGGTGGAAGATGCCGTCGAGGTGCAAAGCTACAAATAATCACCGACAGAACTGGTTTTTTACTCTTAGTTTGAGCCGTCTTTCCAAGAACACACTGCACATGGCGGTCCCTGGCCTGCAAGCAGCTCTGTGGACACAGGGAACTCTCATGGGACGCCAGGAATCCGCTGGCGGGGAGCCACACGCGAGACCTGGTTTTACTGCCGAAATGCAGCCACCTTGGGTGGTGCTCAGTGCTCAGCGCTCAGCGCCATGGCAGCAAATCCTGCCACAAAGATGCCCTGGGATCTCTCAGGGCTGGGAATATAATCCTAATGCCACGGGGCCCCCCTCCGCTGTAACACCGCCCTGTTTTCAGGGCCCGGCTGAGCTGCCACGCCACACAGCTGCCCAACGCTGAGGCCAGAGCCCCGCGCTGCCCGCTCAGACCCCCGGCGGGGCAGAGCCTGGGGAAGGCAGGGGGCACAGCGTGCCCTTATGGTGCCGACAGGCCGGCCTGGCTCCGGGGTCTGTCACCAGAGGCACGTCCCCGCCACGCCTGGTGTGAGGGCAGAGCCAGGCCCATGGGGGTCACGGACGCCACAGCAGCAAGGCCCCCTCAAGGGATCAGGTCCTCCCAAGGCAGTTACCCCCAAGGGGATCAGGTCTCCCCAAGGCAGTGGGTCCCTCCCAGGGGTTCAGGGTCACCCCCAGGGATCGGGGTCCCCAAGGCGGCAGGGACCCCCCAGGGGATCGGCCC
>NW_008795131.1:4509764-4528203 GCF_000699145.1 Aptenodytes forsteri | reverse complement strand
CTTTCTGCCCTGGTGGGAAAGGGGCTGCGCCGCACCCGCTTCCCAGGGCCCTCTCCCGCCGTGGTGGGGGAAGCAGTGGGTGCTGGGCTTGGGCCTCGTCCCACTCTTAGAGCCCCATCCTGCCCGGGGAGGGAAAGAGTGGGTGTGGGGGCTTGTGTCTCATCCCCATCCCAAAGCTGCACCTTGTCCTGCTGAGGGAAGGAGTGGGTGCTGAGCTTGAGCATCATCCCCCTCCCAAAGCCTCATCCTGTCCTGCTGGGGGAGTGGTTGGGTGCTGGGCTTGGGCCTCATACTCCTTCCAAGACCTCATCCTACCCTGATGAGGGAAGGGCTGGGTGCTGGCTTGGGCCTAATCCCCCTCCTAAGGCCTCATCCTGCTCTGGAGTGGCTGCTAGGGCTGTGGTCTTTTCTTCCTCCCTCAAGACCCCATCCTGCCCTGGGATGGGGAGGGGGTGGCTGCCGGAGCTGTACTATTACCCCTTCCCAGGCCCATCCTGCCCTGGGCTGGGTGCTGGGGCTTTGTGGTTTTCCTCAGAGAGGGCTGGACTTGGGTGGCAGGACCCTAAGGGCCAGCTGTGATCTTGTGGTTTAGGGATAAGATGTGTATGTGGTGCTGCTGGGAGGATGCCTCTGTAACCCCGTGGGGGAATGAGCTAAGACGGAGGCCTTGCTCTGTGGTGTTCAGGTGGGTGGATGGGGTGGCACTCAGAGCTGTTCCCTGCCCCATGGTGGGTGCAGGGGACCCTCCCTCCAGCAGCAGAGCCGGCTGCCAGCCCCTGTTGTGGTTTGCCTGTGAAGGATGCTGTGCCCTGGAGCAGTGCGGTGCTGGGGAGGGCAGGCTGGCCAGCGCTTGCAGCTCTACTGAAGGATAATTGGTTTTTTTCTATGGCGCTTGGCCCTTGAGCAGTGCGGTGCTGGGGAGGGCAGGCTGGCCAGCGCTTGCAGCTCTACTGAAGGATAATTGGTTTTTTCTATGGCGCTGTTGGCCCTTGGCAGCATGGGCCTGCACTGAGATGCTCCTTGCCTAAACAATGAGGAGGGAAGATGCTTTTTGCAGGTCACTCTGTGGCTGGTTATATAATGGCAAATGCCCTCTGAACTCAGTGTGCAGTGGAGGTGTGCGAAGGCCTGATGTGTGTGAGAGCTTGCTTGCCCTCTTTCCCTAAAGAGGCTTGTCTTGAAAGAATGACCCACAAGTGAATTTCTGCTACTTCCCTTTTCCTGTGGGCTGGACCCCCAGAAGACTTTTCCAAGGGATTGCCAGATTCCTGGATAGTGAGTCCAAATCTACAGGCAGTTGGTTGGGCTGTTCTGAGCCATGTCTTGTCCTGCCAGGGTTTCTGGGCCACAGGCTAACGCCCACTGGCTTAAACCACAGCACGGAGGGGAGCTAACTGCTTGGAAGTGGCTTTTCCAGAGCTGTGGTAGGGGCGTGTGCTCTCTGTTGGCGTTTGAGCTCAGTGCCCGTCGTTCCTCCTGATGCTATTAGTGTATGTTAATAGCAGTGCTCAATTAAACATTGTATCTAAAACATATAAATTAAGATTGCAATAGAAGTCTTCAACTGCAGGCAGAGTGAAGAATTGAAGTATTGTAATCATAGGGCTGCAATTATGTAACTGGATTCTCTTTCTCTCTGGATAGCAGGCTCCTTTAATTGCTGTAACAAAGCTACTCCTTCAGCTTTCTGGGGCTGTTCCAGGAAGCGATCATTGCAGCAGATTTTCTTCACTCCCCAGTAGAGCTAAAAATGTGTAGTTTCACTATTTCAAAGCATGCTTGGTAGTATCACTCAAGACTTACAGTACTGTAAAAGGATTTAGGAAACTTAATGGTGCTCTGCAGGCTTAATTTGAGGTGCTCCTTGCCATTAAGAAACTTATTCCCACAAAGTTTTAATATGCTCTGGTAAGAGCTGCTGCCAAGGTGAGCAGCAGCTGTGGTCTTTCTCAGCACAGACCTTTGCTTGACTGGTCCCCCAGATAACATGTGCCTCCTGACTGGGCCTCATGTGTGGCTTGGGATCGAGGGGTCTGGTGCCTGGAGGGGTGTTGGAGTGTGCCAGCCAGCACGGGGCTCCTTCCCCAGGGCACGTGTTGCGGCCTTTGCTTGAAGAAAGGCTGCAGGGCTGGGATTGCCAAATCCCCATTTTTCTAGGATAATATGATCTGCACTGGAAACTTCCTAATGCTGAACACCTCCCTGGAAAGGCCATGGCAGATCTACATGTAAATGGCTTCAGTGACTGGTATGAAGCACCTAAACTAACTTAGAGTGAAGGGGGCTACACACTCAGTGCCAGTATACAACTTTCTAGTTTCTTAAAGGTCATGGGCAGCACTAGCATGCTGGTTTCTAGCATCTGTGTTGTGGTTCACAGGCAGGAGGAGGAGGAAAAGGAGGCTGCTTTGCCAGGCCCTAGCTGTGCTAGCTCTGTGGTGGGGCTTGCTTCCCCCTGCCCCTGTTTCTAAGCTGCAGCATGGTGTTAACCTGTTTCTGGCTCATCAGACCGGCTTTGTCCTGTGGGAAGACCTGAAGTCTGGGTTTCAGTGGCAAAGCAGTGGTGAGGTAACGATGATAGGCTGAACATGGAACAACACTCCTTCCTGGCTAAACTAGCAGCAGTAACTAACTCCTGGCGTGGGGTGGAATAAAAAACACTGCTGCTGTTAACATGCTTCCTGAGCCTCCCTGCTGGAGACGGGCAGTCTGGGGTCCGTTGCTTGCAAGGCTCTGAGCAGATGATGCTCCAAAGCACTGGTGCACCTCAAAGGCAAACTTGGCTGTAGCCTATTGATGTATAGGAGGGCTGTAGCTCTCTGCAGATCCCGTCTCCTCCCACACAGTAAGCTTTTTCTGCATGTGTTTAATGCAGGTGCTGGTGTTGGGCTATCTCTTATCTAACCTCCAGACAGTGCCAGTGCTACAGTGCTCCAGCTATAAGGGGCACCTTAACCTGGGACTACTGTAGGCTACCCTGATAAACTCACCCTGGGCGTAACAGGGGGTTTGTAGTATCAGCTTGTGACGCAGCCTGCCATAGGAAGGACAACCTCTGATGTACAAGAAGCTTCTCCTTTCTTGGGAAGGGATTAAAGGAATCGTATGTTCTGCCTTAGGTTCACGATGTCTGACAGAAAGGCTGTGATCAAGAATGCGGACATGTCCGAGGACATGCAGCAGGATGCTGTAGACTGTGCTACACAGGCAATGGAGAAGTACAACATAGAAAAGGACATTGCAGCATATATAAAGAAGGTAACTAAGGGATGAGGGGGCTGCTCTGGCTGAGACTTCCTGAAGCTCTTAAGTATGTGTGCCTGTCATGAGCCTGAGTGTCTGTCTGAGACTTCATACTTGTGTGTTTGGAGGAAGAAGATGCTTTCTTCTTGACTTCTTTACTGCTATTCCCAGGAGGATGGAGTGACATCTCCAAGGTCAGAGGAGGGCTATGGCAGAGCCAGGCCTGGTCTGTTGCTCTGGCAAGTTCTGAGCAAACAGTGAGAGTGCTGTCCCTCTGGATTTGCCAGCCTAGAAAGAGCTGGCTGCAGTCTCTCTTTAGGCCTTGCTCCACAGATGCTGCTGCTTGACTTGCAGTACCAGTGCAGGGTGGGATTGCTCTGTTTCATTCAAAGTGGGTAGCTGTGCACATGTGGTTCTGTCTGCTATGTTCCTGGCTCCGGGGTGGGTGGTGTGGAGGAGGATGGGGCCTTGTGCTGGCTGGCAGGGTTGTGAAAGGTGCTGCTTTAAAAACAGTGCAAGCAGCTGCCCTGGCTTGTGAAGAGGTGTCTCCCCATTTGCAGGAGCCTATTAACTTAAGTCTCATGCTTGACAGCATCTGTCAGTTCCCCCTGTAGCCACTTCTCCGAATGGTGAGGCAAAGTGCTTTTGAAGGAGGAAAGTGTGACTTCATAGGCAATGCGGTCCTGGCACCTGGGCTAGCTTTTGGGCCTTGCTTGTAATCTAAGCTTGAATGTAAAGGATTCAAAGGTGTCTCCTTACCTCTCAGATCACTTTGAGGCAAGACTTATCTCAAAGTGCTTGGGGCAATGCAGCCTGTAAAGTGAGCGAGTGCAACAGAAGGCATCCAAAAAGAAGTTGGCCTTTATTTCCTGAGAGTGTGTTGGGAGGAGGGAAGCAATTTGATGCACCTTCATGCCCTGGCAAGAAAGCCTTTTCCTTACTTCAAAGGTTATCTGCAAAGAGCTCAAGCTGTCTTGCTGCTGTCTGAGGACTAACACTTGCTTTAATCTTGAATGTTGAGTCTGTTCTACTGGCTCTGTCTCAGGGGAGGGAAGGGTGTTCTTGGGAGTTGTGTATTAATTAGAGGGAGGAAAATGGTCTTTAACCCTGTCTTACCTGCTAAGGAGGAGAAGACTGACTATTAAGCCAGCATTCAGCTTGCTCACCTCTGGCCTCTTAGGTCTCCATGTGCTGTCTGGCCTGTGAATTTGCCTGCTCATTTTCAGTGCAGATTTTTTTCTCCCTTTTATGCGAAGAAGAGTCCCAAACAGCAGAAGCTAGACTTCTCCTTCCTTTTTTTAGGTGACCTTTAAGCTCAAATGCCTTGCTGGAGCAGACATGCCAAAATCTTTTTTATTTTTTGAGTGGGTTTGGAATGGGAAAGGAGAAATATTCCCCTGAGCTAGCCTACACGCAGGGCTTGAATAGCACTGTACCAAGGAGAGCTCTTAGGTCTGCTCTTTCTGCTCAGGGCTGATGGGTGGTCTAAGTATCAGGAGATGATTCGCTTGCATTGGATTCTTCAAACAATCCAGAGCAGAGGTCTGGTTGTGTCAGTTGCTACTTCACTTAATATAATAGTGTCTTGCAGTGGGGAATCTAAAGATGCTGCAGGTGGGAGGAGAGGCGATAGTGTGTGAACAGAACCAGCTAAGAATTTGTGCTTAGAACTATTTTCATGTGGGCTTTCTTGGCCTTAATGCCTCTCTTCTCTTTCTTCAGGAATTTGACAAGAAATACAACCCAACTTGGCACTGCATTGTTGGCAGAAACTTTGGCAGCTATGTAACACATGAGACAAAGCACTTCATCTATTTTTACTTGGGTCAGGTTGCAATTCTTCTCTTCAAGTCTGGATAGGAAGTAGGAGCAAGTGAAATTTGGACTGTAATGCACTGATGGCTGAAGCCACGACTCCCTTTAACATGGCTATGCCGCTGCATGGACTGTATACTATATTTAATGTGTATATGTTGCAGTAAAAATCTACTTCTGTTTAGTTGCCTGGGAAGAAGGCGGCATTTTTTTTGTTACTGCTTTTTTTTGGTTGTATTGCACTAGGAAACCTGTAAATGCTTAAACAATGGCCTTTACGTGGGAAGAAATAAAACTATTCCACAACAGCTCCCTCAGTGGTAACTCCTTCTTTGAGGCTGGGAAAACTTCTTTGGGCAGGCCAAAAGACCCTGACTTCCTTACTGAGTTTTATTAGACTGTTAATCTTGTAACAAGGAGCAAAGCCAGTGTGAGCCTCTGTACCCACCCTGCAGACTGTAGAGAGCTGGCTCTCCCAGTAACCTCAGTGCAGGTGCTTAGACCTTCCCTGAAAGCTGGTGGGGTGGCTCTTGATTATGTGGCTTTCACACACAAGTTGAACTCCACCTCGGACTGTGATAAACAGACTTGCAGCTGGCACCCTCGGTGTTCTCTTTCAGTGCCCATCACTGTATTTTTGGCTCTGCTGAAACATTGACCTAGACTTGTAAGCAACTCAGCCTGGTCTAGAAGACTTCTACAAACATCCCCCCGAGTTGCTGCTTGCTGCAGAAAGCAGCATCCTGTGGCTGAAGTCTTTAGACCTTGATACTGAGATCTAAAGCCACGTAGCCCGTTCCCGAAATGGAGTAGGATATCAAATTGGTGACTACTGACAACAGCTCTATTTGGCATGTTCTTAGCCAGTTGTCTCAACACTGCCTTAACTTGATGCTCTCCTTAAAGCAAGCTAGTCATGTGGAAGACTTGTAAGTGGCCACTGTCTCCTTTTTTATTTTCTGTAGCTGATAAGCTATTTCTGGAGGACTGTCCTCCATGTTCTGATATCTGCTTTTGTTCTTAAAGCACAGTACCAAGAAGTTAAATTTACATGTGATGTTTGTGTGAAGGAAACTCATGTGACATCTGCTTCAAAGGCAGACAAATGTCTTGGTCTCCAATAGGTTCAGCAGTGATGTTGTCTTAGTATGTACTGACTCTTGGATTACACTGCAGGAAGTTCTTTTTATCTGGGTGTGGAGAAATGCTGTGTGATGGCAATTAAATATCTGGTGCTTGTCATAAGGTCTATTTATTGGTTTGCTAACTAATGCAAAGTTAGCGATAGACAATATGCATAGACAATATCACTGGGCTGGTGAGCCAAACTTGTTTGAGATGAATTTGGTGTTGGTAATAAGTCACTGCTGGGGGAGAAAGAGCAGAGTGAAGGGAGCTCTTCATTGTGAAATGAATTGATGACCCAGGTTGACTACTTCCTGAAGTAAAAGTCCTTCTTGTCTCTGTGCAAAATCCAAAGTATGCCTAATTTTGTAATATTGATAGAACAATGTTGTAACTAGAAAGAATGTAGCTGTCATAACTTCATGTTGATGGAAATGTCTGCACTGGGGTAATGTGCCTTGGACTGCCTGGGGCACTCTTGTGGTCTTGTCTATTCAGAACTCCATTCTGGATCTGAAAGGAGAATGTTTTGGGTTTGGTTTTTTTTCCAAGCATGAGTCTAATGTGAACCTGTTCACGGTCTCTCGTGGAGCAAGATCTTTTCCCTTCATAACTGCAATGGCTCAAATACCACTTATTTTTTTCAAACATTAAAGGTGAATTGACACATTTAAACAGCCTCTAGTTTTTTCTTCATTGCCAGCTGTCCCAAGCAAAAACTGCACTTGTCCAGAGAGGGTGAGCAGTGAGTTCTCTGCGCTGGGAGATGCTGATGACCCAAAGGAGGCAGGTCTGCAGAGGGAGAAACCTGACCTGAAGAGCATATGTGGCCCATCTGTGCTGGTGCTGACCTCCGGCCTGGCTCAAACACTGTGCCAGAAGGAGGGATCGAGGGGAGTGGAGTGTGTCCTGCTGCAGCCCTGATGGGATGCTTCTGTGCCAAGTAACCTAGATATGGAGGCACTGGGGCTAACCTCTTAATGACTTCAGACAAACCGGGGGTGGTATAGCAGCTGGGGTCCTGGCTCCTGTACACACTCAAAGGTGTCTCCCTGCTTTGCAGGAAAGTAGGTTTCCCCTTCAGGCTTCCTCCCTGTGCTTGGTAGAAAGGAGAGATCTGAAACTCCTGCCAGTTGCCTGGAGCTGGTGTGTGTTTAAAGCCTCTTGCACTGCAGGGGCTGTGGGCTTGCCCTTAACCCCCCTCAGCTGGCTACCTTGGTCCTGATGCAACCTAAATTTGGGGTTGTGGCCTCCCTGATATTCTGGAAAAGCTGTGGGCACTTAACCAACTACAGTAGTGTAACAGCTATGCTGTGGGGCAGTAACACCAGCATGAGAAACAAGGGGAAGCTGGGCTGCAGACAAGCATGACTCAGGCTAAGCAGCTATAAAATGAGCTGAACCCAAAACTCCAAAGCAAGCAGCAGTATGGCTGTTACACACAGGCAATCTGCTATAACCTAAACCTGGCAGTGCTGGAAAGCAGAGGTGGTTTCTAATTTGGGGGGAGCTCGGTAGTCCCAGCCAGCTTTTTAGCTGGAAGTGTAGTTACAGGGCTTAAGCTCCAGCCATGCTGTGCTGGGGCTCTGCGCTCCTGGCCTGGCTAGGTCTGAGTTAATGCTGCGGCTCCAAGAAAACATTTGGAGCCTTGTGGGGCTGGGGTGGTTGAGCCCTCTTGCTGAGCAGGGCTCTTAGTCAAAGCTAGTGTCAGAGAAACTGGCTCCTGAATGCCAGCTGCAGCACAGGAGGCTGCTAATCCAAACCTGAGGTGAAAAACTTTTCCAGCCTGAGTTCTGCCTGTGGGAAAGCACCCCTTCCAGCCACGTATCCAGTGGCTGTGGTGCTGGTGTAAATCGGTCCCTGGTGGGATGTGGAGGCCCTGCCAGGGCTGGAGGGACGGTGTGCCCTGGAGCTGATGCAAGCAAGTGGAAAGTGGGTTTAGTGCTTCCTTGGATGTGTCACTGCAGCAGGAGTCCTGCTTCAGGCTAAGGAAAAGAAGCTCTAGCTCACACCTTTAGCAATTAGGCAGTGAAACTGAGCCCTGCTCACCTCCCCGTAACCCCTGCAATGGACACCAGTACTGTGCATCCTCAGCCTTTCCCCTAAACCATCTTTTGCGTAGCACTGGGGCTCTAGAAGATACAAACTTCCTCAAGTTAAGCAGTGCTTCCCTCTACGTGGCTGAGAGCAGGGTGAGGTTTTAAGGTGGAGCTTTCTGTCCCTGCTGCCTTCCCCTCCTGCTCCCCAGCAGCTGTCTGACACAGCTTTTGGCTTTGACTTTTTCCGTTGCTGGGCTCCACTTTGTCTCCAGTTTCCACCAGGCGCAGGTGTCCTGAATGATGCCTCAGAGCGTTAACTGCTTCTGTGCTGGAGAGGCCAACAGCGTCCTCAGGATGGCTGCTCAGCTTCAACAGGGGCATGAAGCTATTTGGAAACATCTGGATCTGGGGCACTGAGTGGAAGGTATGTATCTGGGGGAAACATCTGGAGAAAAAAACTGCTTCCAGATGTGTTTGGGCAAAAATGCTATTTAAATGTAAACTGAATATATGTTACTGTCCTGCCTTACAAGCATTCGGAAAGAGTCTGATTGCAGGGGAGTCCGAGGTGCTGGCTGCTGCTTGTCGGTGGAGGTCTGGGTGCAGGACAGTGTCTGCAGATGTGCCTGTGCATTCGCTGTGGGTAACGGTGCGGTTCGTGGTTGGGGAGAGTGTCACATTATTTTCTCTTGTACAAGCCAAGTTATTCAATTCCTCATGTCGAGTATTTCTTCCAGATGTGGCCTTACAAAAGCAAAGCTTTGCGGCACTGGAGAGCAGACAGGCTGTTTTTTGGTAGCTGTGCTCCATGTGTGTAACTACCAGACATTATCTAGGATTCATTCTTCTGCGGAGGGAGCGTGGTGTAAAGCCGCAGGAGGTGTGTGACTCCTTAGCAGGGAGAGCTAGCCTTGCTCCCTTCCTGCCTGGCACAATGTTCTTCCCCCTTCTCTGTGACCTCCTGGGACTGTGGGAAGGGACAAAGTGATGGTGACGTCCTCCCCACCCTGGGCATCCTGCACAGGGACCAGGCGTTGCACCCTGTTCCCGTGGGAACATCCAGGCTGCAGGTCAGTGCTCTCCTTCCCTCCCATCCAGCAAAGCCAGCCTGTGGCACTGCCGTTGCGGTGTTAATCTTCCCCAAGCACGTGGAAGCAGAGCCTGTCACTGGTAAACCCAGTACCCAACAGACGTGTTCCTTCTCACAGTGCTTTTGCGGGAGGTTTGAGATGAAGAGAGAAAACGTGGAAATCATTTTTCTCTCGCTTTCAGTCTCCGACGGGTAAATCCTTAGGAGGCCGGTGCCACACAGTGAAGGAAGCAGGGCTGTGCCATCCCTGCCCACCCAAGGTTTCCCTGCTTTGTTCTATTTATTGAGCAATGATTCTGACACTCTTTCCCAGACTGTGACTCATAGCAGCGCTGTCTTTGCATAAGCCATGCGTCTTGGAGCGCTTTATAGATACAGGAGCTGCAGGAGCCTCACAGGAGCCAACTGTGTTTATTAAAAGATGATCAGATGTTTCCTCCCTTAAGGCAGTGTCTAGCTGAGGCTGAGTAATAACTCATTACCAACAAGACAAATAACTGCTTATCATCAGGTCAGTGCCTTCACCAGCCCTTCTGTTAGTGACGGCAGGCACCATGCTTCTCCTGCACCAAGCACCGGTGGTCTCAGCACCCAGCACAGGGGGGTAAGAAGGGAGCTCCCTGCCAGACCCCGCTCCGGTCCCTGTCCCTTCCCCTGCCAGCAGCCTGAGCAGGGGCAACCCCAGGCTCTGCTCCACTGCTCAGCAGGGTTTGGCCCCGGATTAAGCTCAAGGAACAGTTTTATCCAGCCCTGGTGTAGCTTGTTTCCTCCTACTTGTGGAAGCAGGCTGCTGTAGCAGCCTCGCAGTCCATGTCTTTCTGTCCTAGTGCTGGGGACTCAGAGCAAATGCACCAGAGCTTGCTGTGGCCTGGTGGAAAAATCAATGGTGGGCCAGTGCAGTGTGCCACAGAGGTGCCCTGGGAGCGCTGCCGGGGCCGTGGGAGAGGCAGGATGTCACGCTCCGACACGTCCCCCGTCCCCGTGTGCCCCTTGCTGCCCGGCACGGCAGCGCTTGCTCACAGGCCTCTCTCAAGAGAGGCTGGGCAGGAGGGGGAGGCAGCAGAGAGCAGGGCCAGCTCTCGTCCCCTTGCAGGACGTGGGGCTGGGACCCTCGCAGGCTTGGTCAGAGGCTTTTCTCAGATGCCATCCTCTGGCGCGGCCGCCGCGGCCCTCCCCTGCCAGATGCCATGGCATCTCTCCATGTCCTTTGTTCCCTCCCTTGCTTACGTGTCTCCATTGATTTATGGCTGTTGTGGAGCAGCCTGACCGCAGCTCAGCTGCTTGCCCAGACCCCGGCTGGGCTGCATGCCCTCGCCCCTGGCCTGCTGGGCAGGGAGGGTTCTGGGGAGAGGTCCAAGCCCCATATGCAGTAGGGCCCCCCCTGCATTTAAACACGTGCATGGAC
Organism: Aptenodytes forsteri; assembly: GCF_000699145.1. Taxonomy (NCBI): domain Eukaryota; kingdom Metazoa; phylum Chordata; class Aves; order Sphenisciformes; family Spheniscidae; genus Aptenodytes; species Aptenodytes forsteri. The sequence goes on along the minus strand of NW_008795131.1, from coordinate 4,517,486 downwards.
TTTTCTTTCACCTCTGAAAGCACCCGGTGTGAATGAAGTGCTTTCAGGGGGAGGAGATTGCTGGGAGCCTTGCTCTCCCTGTGCATTGGTTGCAGCCCATAAAAGCATCCGAGGAATTCGCCATGGCAGTCCCTGCGCGGGTTGAGCACAGTGAAAGCCACCCTTTGTTCCCGCAGCCCGGACCGCCAAGTCCCACACACCGATGGGGCTGGAGTCTGCGGAGCTGGATGTGGGCTCCCGCCGGCACGTCGCCCTTAGCGGCCCAGTCGTGGGTAACCACACTGCACCAGGGCCATCGGGAAAGGGTTTTCCCATGTCTTAAGTGAGCAGCCTGGGGTCAGCAGCGTTAGGCGCTGCCGGGGCACGATGAAAGGATTTCCCCGGGGTTTACCAGCAGGGTTGAGCGCCTGCCGGTACACACGGTGTGGCCCAAGCTTTAGCCCTGTGCTGCTTAAGCTGAGTCAGAGGAACGGAAGTCCCTTCTTACACAGATATTTTTCCACAAAGTGTTTGATTACAGGTTTGGGGTCTAATCTCGCGCCCATCTCACGCAGTTTCCCGGCTGGCCGCGCCGCTCGCCTGCTGCCTGCCGGGGCCGCTCTGGCAGGAAAGGACGGAGGGCTGACACCGAGCCAGGACTTGCCTCCGCTGCAGCCTGCACACAGGCGGCTGGCGCCCGGCCCAGAACATGGCTCTGGAAAAAAATAAATGCCTTTTTGTTTCTGAGGAAAGCCCAGAACGCTTCGGCAAGGACAAAACCTCTTCCTAAATCCGGTTTTAAAAGTCCTGTTTTCTCTAAGGGTTCAAAATCACCTGGCCAAAAGGATCTGCTCCTCTGTGGCCCGTGGGTCAGCTTGGACGGGGTAAACCTGGACCCACATTCCCTCTGAAATTGTGGCTTGCAGGGGGACTGAGGGATGGCACCCATGCGGCCTCCTTCCAGCAGGGTCCCCACCCATGGGTGCTGGTGGTCCCGCTGGCAGGTGGTCCCTGAACCTTTTCTGTGTTGTAATTAGCAGAAGAAAACCACTGGGTGACTCAGCAAGCGTCGGCTGCCAGGCCAGGGCTTTGACGCTGCCACTGTCCTCCAGCAAGACTGACACGTGCAATTCAGGCAGAGCCTGGGCTGGCTAAAGATACCGTGTTACTTAAATATTTTATAGAAAATCATTAAGCAATTAAATCTGGCAGACCTCGCATCATAGAAAAAGCAGCTTGAAGTCTGTGCAGTAAACAGGGCACCGCTTCGTGGTCGTTTGGGATGTCTTCTCGGAGTCTTAACTCCAATCCTTGCTTCAGAATAACTATAATTATCTCTTAATTGCCATTATTGTTTAACATTTTTAGCATTTGCAAGTGCAAACTGTTACAGTGTTCCATGCAGATACAATCAGTAGCCAGGGTTCACAATGAAAGCAATTAAAATCCCGTGATTATTACAAGCCTGCATGTCTATACAACAGCTTCAATCTGCATAACTTGCCAAGACGTAGGCTAGAAACTCAGACAAATTTAGCATTTATTTAGTAACCCAGCAAAGCTACTACCTCTTGCTGCCTCCAATGATTTGCATCTACAGCACTTTTTGGAAGGACGCGAGTGTTGAGGGGAGGGGAAAGAAAGCATTTTCTAGAATACATCCCTGGAGAATATACAGCAAAGATAAAATCATGCACATGAATTATGCATATGAATTATGATTTCACTCCTATTTTTGTTGGGATTAGCTCATGTTTGGTGTGCATCCCTGGCAGGTTGCTGGCAGCTCGGCAGCCAGCAGAGCGCTCTCTCCAACTCCCAGCAGGTCACTGCAGTTTCGGGTCCCGCGTTCCCCGCTCCGCCGGTTGCAGCCTCCCGTGGGCTGCAGAGCTTCTTGGGGATCCAGCCCACCGGTAACGATGGCAGCCCCTGCTCCTTCACCCTCTCGGGTCTGGGCAAGTAGTTTTTCTGTGTTAATTTATGGCACCTCTTCTGAAAACGTGCAATGGATGACAACAGATTTAGGTGTAAAACTAAAAAAGCAAGTCTGCGCTATTTTGTATAGAGGGGGAGGCATTTGCAGGCTCTGCTGCCACCAGCCAGGCTTCGCCGGTGTCCCCAGGGTCCCCACCATCTCCTGGGGAAGAAACATCCCAGCCTCTGCCAGCTCTGGGGAGATAAAGCCTGGGGAGAGGACCACAAGGGGGAAGGCAGTAGCAGCATTTTCAAAATCTCCACACTGGACTCAGCTGCAGTCCCGGCACACGGTCGATTTAAGCCACATTAAATAAAGCCAGCAGTCCTTCTATGCAGAAACAGCTCGGGAACCCTGAGCCCCGTTTCCAGGAGGGCTGGTGACCCCAGCCCACGGATGTTTCCATGTGAAGGGAGGTTTAATGGCCCTCATTGCAGGGGAGGAATTATCCTAATTAGTCAAATCACCAGGGCACCTGCACCCAGGGCAAGGAGCAGGCTGGGCCTGAGCAAGTGGGGCTCAGGGAACCAGGTGAGGGGTCCAGGCTGGGGTGGGTGCAGGCACGGGCACCCTTCCCGTGGTGGCACCACATGAGGGGGCTCGGGGGGCTCGTGGGTGCTCCCTGGCCGGGTCCTTCCCTTGCCATCCTGCACACCTTGTCCCATCCCCGCGTCCCATTGCTGCTGCTGCCTCGGAGTAACATCTCTGACAACCCAGCAGTCGTTTGCATGAGAAAATGAGATTAGGAAAGTATTTCAAGTATTTGTGTCTGTCCTTCAGTGACAAACAAGCCGGGAGCCAGGGCTGTTTGTCCCGTCAGCTGGCCTGCAGCTTGGGAAAACAGCCGGGAAGCCAGTGGGAGACACCTTCGGCACCAGCAGAGATAATGCTAAGTAGGGGGGCTGAATTTGCACATGCCTTTGGGGACTCGTAAATGTGTAGCATGGTGCAGGCCGGGGCACTCGCTAAATCCCCCTCCCAGGGATGGAGTACCTGCATGTGGTCCCCTCTATGGCCAGGGGCTCCCTGGGACAGCCCCTGCTCCTTCACCGATCTCGGGTCTGGGGCGAGTAGTTTTTCTGGTCCCGCTGTCCTCAGCCCAGCCGCTCTCCTGCTCTCTAACCTGAGCAAGTCGCCTGAAAACCAGCGTGGCTCGGGAGGACGGCACAGCTCGTGACAGCGGCCTGTAACGCACAGCGATGCTCCGCAGGGCGCAGGCAAAATGCAGGCAACTGGTGCAGCCACATGGACTCCCCTGGATGTGTGAGCATGTCAGAGGATCGGGGATTTTTTCTAGGTTCAGGTGTTTGATCTGCTTTGAAATGCTGCTCATAGGAAGTGAAAAGTCAGTATATCTGGACAGTCCCAGGAAAGAGGACCAAAGGCAGGAGTGATGGAAACAGTGGTGTCCAGGAAAGCCTGGGACTAAAACCCCCCGAAGTTCCCAGCTGAATTTTGGGCCAGTTTTTCTACCAGGGCAGTAAGATTAAGATGAACTCTCTCCATATTGCCTTTAACAGGAAGAGACACAGCTGACAAATCTGAAAAGCGAGGAGGAGGCAGGGAGAACTGGCAGCAGCTCCCAGGTCATCACTTTGTCAAAATCAGCAGGTATCTGCTGTGCCCTTGAGCTCTCTATCGTGGCTCCTGTTTAGTTTGGCTTTCCCATGGCAGCTGTCACCATCCCTGCATTATCAAACCACCTGCCTGAATTTCAAGGATCTCATCCATATATTCAACAGGAATATCAATTTCTGGGAGCTCTTGGGGGCCTTGAGATCAGAGCAGCTAAACCGGGGATTTCTGCTGAGCTGTGCTCACACGACCAGAGCTGGAATTTCTCTTGGCTGGGATGTCTGCTGGGGGGCTGCAGGGAGGTGGTTTTTGTTTAAGCTGTAACCAAACAGGGTCGGCAAAATGTTGTCAGCGTTTGCCTGGCCTCAGCCCCGCTCCCTGGCACCCGGAGGAGCGTGGATCCCACTAGGAGCGACAGCGAGGGGGCCAGCCTCCCCCGTAGTCTGTCCAGGGGCACGGCGCGGTGCTCGGCACGGCGCGGTGCTCGGCACGGCGCTTGGCTGTCCTCCTGGGGCTGAGTCCGCATCCCAGCAGCATCACGGCTGGCGGGACCCAGTCCAGGAGAAACGAGCCCAAGTGACGCAGCCCAGGGAGGACACTTTCTCTGCATGTTTTTAAGCCAAATGTGGCTCCTGAAATCAATAGAGAAGGAGATTCCTCTGCAGCCTGGGGAACCATCCTGTCCACATTCTTCCCTGGGACCTTCAAAGGAGCTGAGGAATCCAATTCCCACTAATTTGCTTTGAAAACACCAACCTAAAATTGTAATTGCGGCATGCTGTATTACAGGGGAGGAAAGAACCCACCAGACTGTAGCTACCTTGTTTTCCTAAGGCAGGAGTTTTGATGATTTATTGACTTACATTTTTAACAATATTATGTTGGTTAATGTTGGAAGATGTTCCTACAATTAATGAAAATTTCATAGACTGACTGGGGAAGAAAGAGACCATTTTATGTCCCCTACCAGATGGCCTAAACCAGCTGCTCACTTTTTTCTTTGAACTGTGATTCTAATGACTTCTCTGTCCTTTGAAGTCTGCTTCTGAGCTGCTGAACCAGATGTATTTGCATGATAGTAGCAGAGCACGTTTAACAGTCGAGGACTTGTGCTATTTTCCCTCATGGGCACTGCTGGATACCCCACGATGTTTGCTCTCGTTTGGGGGTTTTGAGGGGTGAGTAAATGCGAAGGCTTACCAGGCGCTGGTAAAATGTGTCTTGGTGTAACATCGCTGGCTTCAGTGGAGTTATTCCCTAAACCCACAGCGTCTTTACCCAGCTCTCGGCTGGTTTCGTTGCTTTATAAACCCATGCAGCGGTGTCAGTCTGCTTTCAGTCACGGATTTATTAGGGCCTCACAAAAGCGGGGGCTGCTGTCAAAACGCACATTTCGGCACCATTTTAAGAACAGAAGACAAGAAGAAAGGAAGAGCTTTAAATATGTATTAAAAAGTTTTAAAAATAATAAATCACAAAATAAAATGGTGACAAAAGGAACAAAACCAAAAAAGGTCCCTGAGCGTGGGTTTGGTGGAAATTTATGCCAAGCAGAGAAGTTGGGAAGGCAACACTGACATTCCTGGCTTTGAAATTTCAAACCCAAAGCAGCTCCGCCTGAGTCCGTCCCAGATGCTGCGGAGTCGCAGAGCGGCAGCGGGTGTCAGCCGAGACCCCGGCTTCGACGCAGCCACCCCGTCGAACCCACTGACGTTGTGGGCGCCAGAAAGGCTTTCCAGGACGGAGTGAAGTGCCGGGAGGTGCTGCCGCGTGGTGGGTGCTGGGGGTTTCCCCGCTCTCCATCCCGACTCAGGCCCCGGAGCTGTCTGGCACAGGGCACAGTGGCAGGGTTCAAACCAGCCCGCCGGCAGTGGCTGCATTACACGGCACCTGGCTGCGCACATGTCCTGGTTTCGGCAGGAATAGAGTTAATTTCCTTCCTAGTAGCTGGTACAGTGTTTTGGATTTAGGATGAGAACAAAGTTGATAACGCACCGATGTTTTAGTTGTTGCTGAGCAGTGCTTACACTAGCCAAGGACTTTTCAGCTTCCCATGCTCTACCGACTGAGAAGGCTGGAGGTGCACAAGAAGCTGGGAGGGGGCACAGCCAAACTGGCCAAAGGGACATTCCATACCATGGGACGTCATGCTCAGTACATAAACTGGGGAAAGCTGGCCGGGGGGGCCGCTGCTCGGGGACTGGCTGGGCATCGGTCGGCGGGTGGTGAGCAATTGCACTGTGCATCACTTGTTTTGTGTATTATTATTATTATCATATTATTATTATCATTTTATTTCAATTATTAAACTGTTTTTATCCCAACCCACGAGTTTTTCTCACTTGTGCTCTTCCAATTCTCTCCCCCATCCCGCCGGGTTGGGGGGAGTGAGCGAGCGGCTGCGTGGTGCTTAGTTGCCGACTGAAATTAAACCACGACAGCACGGGAGGGTGCAACTCCCGGGCAGCACTTACCCACCCACTTGATGAGCTTTCACACCAAAACCAGATGTGCGTTTCTTCTGACAGTGATGAAGACCCTCGCACAAAGGCTCTGCTGCGGTGCAGGTGGCCACGTGCTCCTCTTTTTGACGCTGCCTCCCAGAGCACTTACAGGATATCAAACAGCTGCTCTCCCCAGAGCAACGGCCGGGCTGGGAAGGCGAAGAGCTCTCTAAAATCATCCTAGCGCAATATTAATACATGCTACTGCTTGAGGCTGACTCTTTGCTACTTGTTTCACTGTGCCTGCCGTGGAGGAACAAGTAATACAGAATAAATGGAATGATAAAGGTAAGAAGCAGAGCAATTAGCCATAACCAGACAGCCCGGGGCAAAGAAGAAAGCCAAGGCAATGGTACTGGTGGCACAGCACGTACTTTTCTTACTCGAGGTGCTCAGTCTGATAAGGAAATGAGAGGAAGGTATGGCAGGGTAAACCGGAGGTAAGACAGTCTCTCGAGCGAGGTACCCGATCTTGGCTGCGCCTGGTTGTGACATGGAAGGAGAGGACACTGCCCTGACCCTGCAGCCCTCCCGCTCCTTCCTGGGTGACGCAGATCCCCGTGTTGGTCGCTGTCTGTGTGCAGCAGGGCAGTAACGCTCGGCTCGTCCCTGTTCAAGCGTATCTCCCCATCAACTGGGGCCTTCCAGTCCTTGGCCCCTCTGGCGAGGATCTTATTCAGAAGGAAATGGTGGGAGACTGACAGTTCATTTGATGTTACCCATCAGCAAGAAGTTAATTCCAGGTGAGGTGCAGACCAAATCTGGAGTAATGTCCTTAAGGCGAGCAGGTTTCTCTTTCCAACTGCCAGTCCCTCGTGTCCCCAGCGCTGAAATCTGTTATGTCCTGTGTCTGTGCCTAAACCAGGAACAGACAGATCTGGGACAGGGCAATAGGGGTGGGAGAGGAGCAACCTGTTTCAGTTCAGCAGCCCCGGACTGCGGTCTTATTTCAGGCTACATCGATCACTTACTGTTGGTTTTAAAGAAATCAAGTGTTGGTTTTAACCACCGAGTGTCCACGATGGTTAAAATCTGCTCCCCCGGGAAGCACGGTTGCGCGGGGAGGCCAGGCCTAGCGCTCCTGCCCCAGCCAGGGATCGTCAGGCTGCAGCCGGGATCGCTCCGGGCCTTGTGGCCGCAAACGTGGACGGGCAGTGCCACCTACCGCGGCGCTCCCCCGCCGCCGGCACCGCTCTCGCCACCGGCCTCCCCGCGGGGCCTGGCCTCGGGTGAGGAGGCGGCGAGAGCCGGAGCCGTGGTCACTGCCTGGGACGGGCGTTTGTGCTTCTCCCACCGCCCTGCGGTCACGAATTCTCCTTCCTTCCTGGGCTAAGCGTCGTGTGAGCGTGACACGGCTCTGAGTGGGATGTGGCTGTGAGGGTGTTGGGGCTGTGAGCAGGACAGGGCCGTGAGGGTGGCACGGCTGTGAGTGTAGCACGGCTGAGGGTGGCACAGCTGTGAAGGTGGCACGGCTGAGGGTAGCACGAGTATGAGGGTGGCACGGCTGTGAGGGTGGCACAGCTGAGGGTGGCACAGCTGTGAGCGTGGCATGGCCGTGAGGGTGGCACGGCTGAGGGTGGCACGACGGAGGGTGGCACGACTGTAAGCGTGGTACAGCTGTGAAGGTGGCACGGCTGAGGGTAGCACGACCGTGAGGGTGGCACGGCTGGGAGGGGGGGGCGGGCGGGG
>NW_008795131.1:4485890-4508548 GCF_000699145.1 Aptenodytes forsteri | reverse complement strand
CGCCTGCAGCCGCCTCGCCCGGTGCCTCCACGCGGCAGCCCTGCGCCTACCGCCCGGCGGCTCCCCACGGGCCGGCTCGCTGGGTTTTCCTGCACGTCTTCCACTCTCCTCCCCGCCACCACGTTCTCTCCCGCCTCCGCCCGGCCCCGGTTCCCGTCCCCACCTCTTCGGGTGATTTGTGAGCTCCGCCGCCGTGTGCCGAAGCCCGGCCGGCATCGGCACGCGTGGCCCAGCGGCAGGAGGGCGTGAGTGCTGGTGGGAGGTGGTGGGTGACACCGGTGAGCGGGCAGTGGGTGGGACTGTAGGCACGGGGACTCGGCCGTTTTCACAGTCTGCTATTCAAACAATTAAAAACTTTCAAGTCTTAAAAGCAATCCCTTCAAAGCTGAATGCTGTAGTTTTGCAATATTGACACTGCTTCATTGGGAACACGCTGTACTTCGTTATTAGCCTGTAAACAGCGCTGACTTACCGCTTTTTCTTCACTTTATTTCCAGAGTAGATTTACTTTGCATTTTGGAATTAATTGATTTTTTTGGACAGCGCTCCTTTTTTCCCCCTTCTGTTCCTTGATCTAACTTTGCATTTTTCTTTTGCCATCGTTACTGGCTTTGCTTTTGCTCCAGTGTTTAAGTGGCACCGTTTGAGCGGCACTCCTGCGATTTGAATCCGTGTCAGCACATTCCTGCATCAGGATGAAGGTCTGTAGATAGCTGAGGGGAAGCTCACTAGCTGGAGCTTCATTAGTTTCGTTACATTATCCGTGTGTATTGATGTTAGTGGTATCCACACGCAGATCTGGTTGTGTGATCAAAGTCTTAGCTGATGATGTGGTTTCCACACTAGCTTTGTAGTCTCTAAATAATAAACTGAGGCTTTCTTTCCCAGGATGTTTGTGCTCTGCTTGTCCAAGCCTGTCAGCTGGTTCACCTTGATCAGGAACATCTTGTCAGCAAAGTTTGTCAGCTTATCCATCACCTACTTAACAGATTTCAGGTACGGAAAGTTTGGTTTTGTCCCTCCTTTTCCTGTGTGCTGGCTCCCTGGTCCCCCGCTAAGCCAGGGAGGCCTTCTGTCTCTTTTTATGGGGCCATGGAGCCGACCTTCATGCAGAGTTTCTTGGATTTTCACTGTATTGCTTATTTATTCTGAGCTGAGGTTCTGATTTGTGGCTCTAGCATGGTTCCTCACGTAAAACCAGCTCTCGGTCAGAAGCGATACACCATCGGAAATACTCTTGGTTATAGGACACTAGTGTTGATTTATCCATTTCTTAAGTGTTGGCTGATTCTGTGATGGTGTGTAATTTTAACAGCCAGATCACCTGAGTCTGTAAACAGTATATCTGGGTATATTGACTCCAGCAGTACATGACGATGTTTTCTTGACCACAGTCCTTTTCTGTTACGACAGGTGATGGTTGATGAACAGAACTTGAATTTTCTTCTCTCCTACTGCATTTCTGCTCTTAAGCAGTGCAGCTCTTGGACACATGTTGAAATTCTGCAAGCCTTAGCAGCTCTTGTTTACAATAATGGACCTAAATGTCAGAAGGTGAGTTTACAAGCTAAGAGAAAGTAAGCACAAAAATATTTGCACCCTTTTGCTGTTTCTACTTTCTTTATTCTTTCTTTTTGGGGGAAAAAAATTGCACCCTTTTGCTGTTTCTACTTTCTTTTTTTTTTCCCCAAAAAAAGAAAGAATAAAAAAGTATCATGTTCTCAAATCACCACCTTTTATGTTAAGAATAATCCCATTTAAATAGTGGTGGATATTTGTGGAAAAGTTGAATTTCAGATGTGATAGGTGTGTATACTAATAATCAGTAGATAACGAGATTCTTCTCATGCCAAATACCTCTATACCTGCAGGCTGCAGCTGTAGAGACCACCTATTACCTGGCTTGAGCCAAAGGCATGCTATTAAAGAAGGGCACCAGGCTTAGTCTGCAGACTAACCACCCTGGTATGCCTGCGTATCAGGCAGGAAGAACGCGGGGAGCTTCAAATTGCACACTGCTCAGCAGGCTCCATTGAGGATCCTGAAATTTATCCTGTAACCAGATCAGGTCTTTAGTGTGCGGTGGGCTCAAAGCCGTTTCAAACTGGAAACTATCAGGTATCGATCCTGAGGTTTGTACGAAGCTCCTTGTTGCTGCAGTGTGACTGATAGTGTTTGATATGTTGGATTCCCCTGCTGTCACCAGCTCTTGGCAGCTTGCAGAGCAGTTTCTGCTGTTGGGCTGAAGCGCGGGGTGGTGATGCTAGCAGTTTTGGAGCTGCCAGCTTGCGTGGGTTTGTAGCCTATCTAACTGCAGCAGTTTGGTACAGCAGTTGTTACTAACTTAGCTTTATGTCTGATGTTGTGGTTTAACCCCAGCCAGCAACTCAGCCCCACGCAGCCACTCCCTCACTCCCCCCCAGTGGGATGGGGGAGAGAATCAGAAGGGTAAAAGTGAGAAAACTCGTGGGTTGAGATAAAGACAGTTTAACAGGTAAAGCAAAAGCCGCGCACGCAAGCAAAGCAAAACAAGGAATTCATTCACTGCTTCCCATCGGCAGGCGGGTGTTCAGCCATCTCCAGGACAGCAGGGCTCCATCACGCGTAACGGTGACTTGGGAAGACAAACGCCATCACCCCGAACGTCCCCCCCTTCCTCCTTCTTCCCCCAGCTTTATATGCTGGGCATGACCTCATATGGTGTGGAATATCCCTTTGGTCAGTTGGGGTCAGCTGTCCCGGCTGTGTCCCCTCCCAACTTCTTGTGCCCCCCCAGCCTGCTCGCTGGTGGGGTGGGGTGAGGAGCAGAAAAGGCCTTGACTCTGTGTGAGCACTGCTCAGCAGTAACAAAAACATCCCTGTTATCAACACTGTTTCCAGCACAAATCCAAAACATCGCCTCATACTAGCTACTATGGAGAAAATTAACTCTACCCAAGCCAAAACCAGCAGAGTCTGGGAAGAAGGCATAAATTGGGACTCAGTCTGAACTATGCTCATGCTTGATACTTTTTTAATACAAAATAAGAGAACCTTGGAAACTAATATTTTCATGTCATTTTTTATAAACATAATCTGTCTATGGAATCTGAAATTGCAGCTGACAAATCTTTTGTAGCACAGATACGTTTAGCTACCAAACAGAAGAACCAGGAGGCTGAGGGAAGAGCACTGGCCCCTAATGACTTTTGGTGGTTTGTTTTAGTATCTCCCGGATTTGCTGGGCAAGGCTGGGCTTTTGGTGCAGTTCAGTGATTCTACTCAGCCAGACGTGGAGCTCAGGAGGGCAGCAGTACGCAGCATGGCAAACCTGTGTCTCAGGTGCGTACAAGCCTTTGCAGGTGGTGGAGTGGATGCTTTAGAAGACGTTCATCTGACAGCATGGACAGCTGGTCTGCTCTGTCTGTGCTAGGAACAGCAAATTCAGGACCAGTAAGGTGTATATGCATGAATTTGAAATGTAAAACTTTAGTACTCCAAGATAATGTATCATCTGTGGATAAAGCTGTAAACTCTCAGTCTCCAGAAATAATGTTACGGAGATTAGTTTAGGGAAGAAAAGAAAAAGTGGTGTGCTGTCTGGTCCCTGCAGTGATTCTTTGGGTTAATTTTGCATAAGAAATGGTCAGCTACAAGTTTTTATAGCGATTGTTAGTTATTCTTTTGCAATTCATCCATTTTTCCATTCTACATGTAAATGTGCTGATGCCACAGCAACGTCAAATCTTTGTTAGCTGCTATATGGGAAGAATTTTGACTAACCAGACTCTGTGGGCAAGTAAGCAATTAATAAAAGCAATAGATATTTAGACTTGCTGTAAAGAGTTTCTTGGTTAATAGTTCCCCTGAACAGATGGCTTGGTTTTGCTGTTTGTTTTTTTTTTTTTTAAAAAAAACCAAACACAAAAGTTTGGAATTTCAGCACTTATAGATGAAGTCTGAAGAACTACTTAATGTAAATAAACACAACATCTGGCAGTTTGGGGCATGATTTTTCTACGTGGGGAGTTGGGATTGTTTAGCCTGGAGAAGAGAAGGCTCAGCAAGGATCTTGCAATGTGTATAAATACATGATGGCAGGGAATGAAGACGACGGAGCCAGACTGTTCTCAGTGGTGCCCAGTGAAGGGAGAAAAGGCAATGGGCACGAACTGAAATACAGGAAATTCCTACTAAACATAAGGGGGGGGGGAAAGTAAGGATTATTAACACTGGAACCAGTTGCCCAGAGAGGCCGTGGAGTCTCCATCCTTGGAGGTGTTCAAAACCTGACTGGACACAGTCCTGGGCAACCTGCTCTGATTGACCCCCTGATCCAACCCAAGGGGGTTGGACTAGATGATCTCCAGAGGTCCCTTTCAACCTCAGTTGTTCTCTGATTCTAATTTCAGGAAAATCACTTGCAATATTAGAGTTTTACTGTGAATATTATCAGACATGCATTGATGGCTTGAAGTAATTAAATGTGTTGGAACCAGGTGCTTAGGAATCCATTAGAAAATAATTTGTTTAATGACTCTAAATCCACTGCAACAATGGCCAGCTCTTACTAACTGGTGCTCAAGGTAGCAAAGATGCAGTGATGCAGTTGCCCTCTCTCTTCATGCAGTAAGTCAAGTGGATATGAAAATGTTTCAGCACGTTAAGGATGCCCAGACTTCATGGAAACTAGGGAAATGGTAAAAGTCATTCCAGGTCCTTTTCGATGCCAAATTTTGCCTAAAAAGCATTTATAAGCATGACAGCTTGTTAAGCTATGCTTGGAGAGTCATTGTAATTGAGAAGGTGGCCACAGAAGCAGAGTAAGTGTAAGGCACATTATGATTGTACTAGCTCTTTGTGCAGAAGGTTTCCTTTTGTTCTTTGTAGTGGTAGAGCTGATCCCTTTCAAAGAGCCATCCATCCATCTGGGGCTGTGCTCTTCAGTCTAGCAGAGGGCTTGGATCTGAGTTTGTGTAACTTTATAAAGCTGTGGGACAGACTAAACCAACCATTTGTCTCCTCCTGCTTTAATTTTAGTGTGCCTGGACAGCCATACTTGGATGAGTCCTACAGAAGCGTCTGTTTTCAAACTTTTCTAAGTGTTCTGCAGTCTTCAAAAACCTCTGATGTAGATGACATCACTTTTTGCATGGTAAGTGTGAGTCTAATTGTCTAGAATACTCTAATTAGGAGATTGTACTGCTGGAATATTGGAATTTGGAATATATGAAATTTGGAATATTGTCAACTGAGATTTTGCTTAAATAGTCGGGTTTTTTTTTTAAATAAACATAAGTAACTGTCCCAATAATTATGTTGAGCAAAACCTTAATTGCCTAGAAGGTCACTTGAAAGATGTGAACCTTCAATGTTTTGGGAAGGAAAAGTAAGTAATTCGGTGTTTTGGTTTTCAGTTACTGCAAAATGCACTGAAAGGTATCCAGTCGCTTCTCAATGGTGGGAAGATGAAACTAATGCAAACAGACCAAACTGGATCTCTTCTTGCAGTATTAAAGGTAAATACTTAAATCCACGTTGAGAAAGAGGCAGACACTGGAAGGTGCATGTTCCAGATGCTTGTTAAGTGGGAAACAGTAGGGGAAGACAAGAAAGAGGGAGCAGAGAAGCCTGAGCGTGGGGGGAAATATGGTGAGATATAAAGAAAAAGACACTGAGTTTCTCTCACAGCATCTTAACTGCACCTCCCACAAAAGAATGTGAGAGAAAGATGGGAGGCTCATTTTTTTTTGGAGCTACTTAAAATCCTTCTAGAGATAGTTGAATTTCAGATGTTGCATAGCTGTTACGTAGCATGGGGAGAGACAAGACCTGGGGGAAGGATCACAAGCCCCACTGAAAATTGATGGAACACCTGAGTAAATACACAATAAATCTTTATGCATCAAAAAAGGAAAAGTATGCTAATGTTTTTGTTACTGTTCTAGAAATGTATGTTTCATGGACTGCCAGGACTGAGCATAGAAGTGCCTGCAGCCTTGTACCCGGCTCCATTACCTCAGTATGATAAAAGGTCCCCCGTCAAACAGGAACAATCAGAACCAGCCGCCTTTAAGCAGACAGGAGTAAGCTGAAATTGTACTGATTTTACTGCATGCTCATTGTGCGCATGTTTGTTGCAGTTGTATGTTACCTGACGTGATATTAGTGGCTAACAGGCTCTTTGTGTTCTGAGCATGTGATACATTTCACATTCTTTGCTTTAAAGGTATTGATTATAAATCTCTGCTCTGAGTAAAATTGCTTTGTAAACTCAGAGGACAAGAACAAACGGCTCTGCAGAGATTGGTTTTCCTGAGTTAAGCTGTGTGCATCAGTTATTCATCTATAGCCAAGAATTCTTGGCCTGCAGACATGGGATTGGCGCGTGCAGACTAGCCAAAGCTTTTTATTTTATAAGTTACATTTTCTGTCCTAACACTTGCACAATCGTTTGACTCTTTCTTAAGGAAGTCAAGTTCATTTAGAGACTGATTTCCTCCCCCCTCCCCCGTGTCTTCTGCTTAATCCTTCTACAGGTTATTTTTTAACCCTGTAAACATTTTGGATTACCAATTATCTGAAATACATTAGAGAAAATAAAGTTGTATAGTCATGTTGACCTGTTTCTTTTTAGATGTTAAATACCTACTGTAAATCTAAAAGAACTACAGAAGTATTTACTGTTCCTCCTCTTTAATCACTTTTGTGTGAAATATGATTTTTAACTAAAAGTTTTCCTGGAAATCTTTTGCTTTACTGATGAAGAGGCTAAAGCTTAATTTCTGAGGCTATTCAGGTATAAACTGCTTGCTTACACTAAGGTGTATTACTATACCGATGTTACTGTTGCTACTAATAAGCAGAGTTTGCAAACTCTCAGCTACCAAAGAAGTGACTGTTTCTGTATGTACAGTATTGCACATACATATAATTGCACTTATGTGCAGTATTGTTGCATCAGAAGAATGCTAAATAGCTGTGATAACTCTTGGTTAAACTAAATCTCATCTAAAAACTCATTTAGAAATTTGTATAATTTGATATTGATGTACTATACAGAGGGCATGATTTATTATATTAAGCTCTGCTTCTATTCTGGATTAGCAATTAGTTTTGTTTTCAGATGAGACCTTTTTCCCCTAGTAAAAGATTTACAACTATAAAATGTTTGCACATCTTTCTAGATATTATTTTAAAAGATTTAAAAAGAAAATATCTATTTTTTGTCTTAAAACAGAATCGAAGAAAAAAGTCCAAAGGGAAACAAAAGAAGGGAGAGTTTGGGGAAGAAGGAAGAGAAGATTTGGGTGATGCAGGAAACGAATCAGTCCTTGGAGCCGACATGCTGAAATTACACTTGGGGGATGTGCAGAGCAGTCCTTATTCGGATCCTCGGACTCGTGCATCAGATGTTGCATACGTGCCTGCTGGAAAGGATCGCTTGTCTTCACATTGTAGCAGTTGGAAAAGAATCAGCAGCAGCGAGTCAGAATATTCGGATGCTGAAGGTGGAATACAGAGCAAAATGAGGTGATTGTTTTTCATGTAAACATAAAGCATGGTAGCAGAGTGTACTGTTGTTCATAACAATTTAAGCTCATGTATTATGTTAAAGCATACTTGCAGATCTGGCACAAATTTTACATGTGTACAGATTCTTGCACTTCCACTGGATCCTAGCGCATTGTTCTTAATCAAAACTGTTGAGGAAATCACTTTTCCTTTTGATTTATGTGGTGGTACAAGAAAATTGGAAGGCAGTAATTTGTATTGGTTTGAAAGTAAATTTTTTCTTTCTTTTCCTGTTATTGGTCTAAAAAATGTCTTCTCACAGCTAGCCACTAATAGAAGTGAAAGAGGCTAAGTCCATCGCTTTTCACTGCTGCTATTTCATTAATCTTTTTGTTTGTTTCTAAGATCTTATCAAGCCAATGTTCGTCAGGGGGCTCTAGCCTGTTTCCTCTCTGCTATAAAATCAATAGAAAAAAGAGTTCTTTATGGCTACTGGTCAGCGTTTGTTCCTGATGCACCTGGTATTGGCAGCCCCCAGTCAGTGTCCTTGATGACTATTGCTTTAAAGGACCCTTCTCCAAAGGTGAGGCAGTTCTGACTAGAAAAAGCATTGTATTTTTCCAATATTAATCTTAAGAGTTGTCTTCTCTGGCCTTTAGTAAGTACGTTGGATACTGTATATGTGTTGCTTGGTCACTGTACCGCAAGAAATAAAAGAGGATGTGTTGGTTAAGGAAACAAAGGATTGGTTGTATACTGCTTAAAGTTATGAGAAAAGATAGTTGGAGTTGAATTTGCTGTTGCTGGAGAAGGAGACTTTCATAAATTTTAAAATTCTCCATCAGCTCGAAGGTGTTAAAAGTGGGTAACAGAAATGTTTTATCATTTCAGACCCGTGCCTGTGCTCTTCAAGTTCTCTCAGCCATCCTGGAAGGTTCTAAGCAGTTTCTTTCTGTTGCTGAAGATGCTAATGATCACAAGAGAGCTTTTACTCCCTTCTCTGTAACTATTGCTTCTAGCATCCGGGAGCTGCACCGCTGCCTGCTGCTAGCCCTGGTGGCAGAATCCTCTTCTCAAACGCTGACACAAATAGTCAAGGTAACTGTACTGTAAATGTTTCAAATGCTGCCCAAAAGATGATATTGGTCTCTAGATTAAGTCTTGAAGAAAGATTGCACAGAAATTATTGTAGCTGTTGAGGACTAAGGTGGAGGTGGGCAATAGACTGTTGTCATCTCACAAGGCTTCATTGACTGAGTCTTCCAACAGAGTCCTGGGGTTTCTTTTCTCTTCAGCACAATTCTCTTGTTCCTGCATCTCTTTCGTGTAGTCTTTTTGGAGCTGAATGAACCTATGAAATGATTCTAAAGACTCACATTGGCTTTAAAACTGGAGTCCAAATTGGCAAAAAAAGCTTTCCATGGGCTATTGGAATTCCTTGGTCTTTATGCCAGGTCACAGTAGTTAAATACTTGTTCTTAGGAGCCAAGTTTATAACCAGTTTTCGAACAGCAGATAATTGGGGCATTTGTTTTCAGGTGCCCTCAGATAATTAGCTGTCTAAATGACCTAAATTGCAAATGTAGAAACAAATCTGTTGGAGGCCAGGCTGACATTGTAACCACCACTCCATGTATGTTCTTTTGTGTGTTTCAGTGCCTTGCAAATTTGGTTTCAAATGCGCCATACAGCCGTTTAAAACCTGGGTTGCTGACAAGAGTTTGGAACCAGATAAAGCCATACATTTGTCATAAAGGTTTGCATTCTGTTTGGCTGGAGCCTCTTTGTATATGTTATAACTTAATTCAGCGTTGGTTATTACAAAATAGTTGTGGATACCCCCCCATGCTTCATAAATACATAAACATATGCATTGCTATCGAATTATACGTTACGATCTGTCTTGTCTGGAAACTGCTGAAGAAGGATGCTGATGGGTCGGTGAGATGCTAACGGACTGGCTTTTTCTTCTTCTGCCCTGTTCTTTCTTGCAGATGTTAACGTTCGAGTTTCTAGCCTCACATTATTAGGGGCTATAGTATCTGTCCAAGCACCTTTACCAGAGGTGCAGTTACTTTTGCAACAGCCCAGTTCTTCGGGGCTAAATAATAGTGGTAGCACAACCCCTCACCGTTTTAATGCTTCTGAGCAGTGGAGAAAAGCACTCCCCTCAGAAGGGGAGCCTACAGATAATCCAGCAGGATGTACGTCTTCGGAACCATGCTGGCTTCTCCGTCTCTGCGTTTCCATCGTCGTTCTGCCCAGAGAGGATTCCTGTTCTGACAGCGATGCTAACTTTCCATCGTTTTCCAGCGTTTATGAACCGTGTCCCCTTCGACTGGAATCCTTACAGGTGGAGATGAACAGCTAGCTTGTAAAATGAACAGCTTGGTACAATATCAAATTACCTCATGTCAGCCAAGCCTCAGTTGTGGGTTGCCTTTGCTCCTAGCTCTTTCAGTGAGATTTAGGCTAAAACATTTGCTAGTGCAGCACGTCTGAGCTGCTGTGACTGAAAGAGCAGTAACATCTTGATTCCGTGCCTGTGGCTACAGCATAACCATCCCATAGTAAACCTGCTGCAGTAAGTTCATCTGCCTGTGATTTTTGTTACCTTCGTTATTTTTAAATACTTGGTTGTGTGTGCTGGCATCTGGTGAAGGCTGCGAGTCTTCCCCATGCAAACCCCTCCATACAGAATCTGAACTAAAGTTTTGCTAGGAAACAGTGGGGAAGAAGCTTGCGGTCAAAGAACAGTCTGCAAGGAGCTATGGAGTGATGCTGGTATGACTAAAGGAGTACCTGTGAATGTTGAGACTTGGCCTTGTTTTTCTTCGTGTAACCACAGAAAATAGTAAGATTTTTGTAATGTGCATCCCAAGGAGTCTCACTCTTTTTCTGTAACAATGACTATTTGTTAAATCCAGCTTCACAGACTGCAGCAGCAGTATTACAGGAGATACAGGATGCTTAGCTGGCACTCTTGCTTAGTTGTTTAGCTACAGGAGACCTCACTTACGGTAAATAATTCATTGTGTTGCTACCCGATAGTGCTTTTGTGGCCCTTTTTTGAACAAGATAATGGAATAAGGAGGTTTTTAATTAGCTATAGTATTCTAGAAGTTGTGCTGCAAGGTGTATCTGTTACATCAGAGTTTAGTATGTGGTCCCAGTGTTGATTAGCCCATTAACATTCTCTCTTGTGTGTATTTGGGGTATTTTGGTTTAATAGGAGGAAAAATGCTGAGTGGAATTTCTTTTGTTTGTGTTCAGGTGTTGGCTCTTCTTGTAAAAGGTTATTTCTCTATGGCTCAGAGCTATTTCCTAGAACTTGGAGAAGTGGCTTGCAGATGCATGGAAGAAATGGATCCATCCATTCAGCTTCATGGAGCCAAAGTAAGAGCATGAGGAAACATCAACATTGTTTTACCAAGTCAATTTTATCTATTAGTGTGCTTTGCAAATACAGATGAGTAGTGATGAATATTCAGAGCACCTTTGTGTGTTTGATGTAGCACACCGTAAAGAGCTGGTGCCTGCTGCAGCTCTTTGGGAAGTGCAGTACCCTCACACTTTGAGAAGCACACCTTCTGCTTCCAATCTTGAATTCTTAGCAGAATTTTGTTGCTCTGCTGAGTCACCAGGAAGCTTGGGAAATGCAAGGACTATAATACTGGCCCTTCTCTGATTTAGCATCAGCTGGTGGAGGAACTGTAGTCTGTCACCCAAAGGAAAGCTCAGAGAGATTTCCTCTTTGTGTGGCAATTTGTTATGCTGTTCTAGCTGGAGACTTTATGTAAGAAAGGCTTTTCCTCTGATTTCTTCACTAGCAGGGACAGAATAGAGTCCAAAACAATGCTGAATCTTTTATTTTTGTTCCCTGGGTAAGTAAGTATAGTCCTAGGTAAAGGTTGCTATGGTTCCGTGGTACTTGAGTCATCCCTGATAAACACCTAGTTGCTTTTTGTTTCCTTGCAGCTTCTGGAGGAGCTGGGCACAGGCGTACTACAGCAGTACAAACCTGATTCAGCCGTTGCCCCTGATCAGAGAGTACCTGTCAGCGTGGTAAGCGTGTGGGCTCCCTCTGGGATTCCACTTCACTGAGCTTCCTTTCCTGAACTCTCTGCAAAGTTACTGGCACGGATAAATCAATTGCAGGAAAGCAGAAAGGGACTCAGTACCCTGCGGCTTTATAGGTGCTGATATGTACAATTTTTGTAGACTTCCTACATTATTTTGGCATTTGTTTTTGTCTGCGTGCAGGTGTGGTTTTTGGGTTGTTTGGGGTTTTTTTTTTTTCTTTTACATGATGTTAACACTGCCTCTCTGCTTTTCCTCATCCCTCCTCTTCCTGCCTGCTGTAAGTCAGAAAGCTGGAAGAACAGCGCAGATTTTGCATGCGTCATTACTGCTGCATAAAACCTAGACATACACTTCTAGAGTTTTGGTGAATTTGCGTTGTTACAAGAGCCAGCCTACATGTTCTGGCTGCTCACAAGTGCAGAGAGAGTGGCCAGAACCATAATATATGTGAATTCAGAAAAATTCATTGTTTGAGGCTGTTTGTTGGATAAGTTTGCAGAAGCTGAGGAACTGGCATTCCAGTAGTAACGTAGGCCTGTTTAAGTCTTGCTTCTGTGAACACAAGGCAACTTTAAAAATTTCTTTGGTGTATGCTAAGTTTTGAGCCAGTCACCAGTGACCCTACAAGATAGGAAATGTGTCCAGTAGCACTGGGTTCCTGTTACTTGCTATGAATGTAAATTTTCAGGCAAATGAAAATACCCAGCTGTGTGGATTCAAGAATGGAATCGTAATTCTACCTAATGCAATCTAATCTGAGCGTATGTGGCCTTGAGAAGGAAACAAACAGAACTTGGTGAATAAGTACTTGATAGCATTCAGAAACATTTTAAAGACATTTTAGTACTGCTAAGTATTTTAGGCTTCTAAACAGTTGTAATCACTTTCATGTGTGATTATGCTACCTGCTGTAAGTATGTCTTAAAGATGATCATAGAAAAAGACAGTCTATTATAGAACTTAGGCATAATTGCTGAGCTTAAGTGGGTAAACCTGGCTGCTTCTTCTGTAGGTTGTAACTTTCTGGACTGGGATATTAAATGGCCCTTTACCTGGCACTCTTCAGAACTCTCCACATGCGACTCTTCAGACAAGCGCCTGTGATGCCCTGTCCTCTATCTTGCCAGAAGCTTTCAGCAGTCTGCAGGTCAGAGAGCTCTCCTTTGTGTGGCATTTTTACCTATTGAGGCTTTGTTCTTGTCTACCAGATTACAGTAGTGTAAAGCCTTTTAAAACTTAGGAGGAGAGGGTAGAGGAATCTTCCAGAATTTTTTTTTTTTTGCATTCTGAACAAGTTGTGACTATTGAAGGCTGGAAAAGGCAATGTTGGGAGTAATAAGTCTGCAAAACAATTTCCAGTAGCACTGGGTTCCTGTTACTTGCTATGAATGTAAATTTTCAGGCAAATGAAAATACCCAGCTGTGTGGATTCAAGAATGGAATCGTAATTCTACCTAATGCAATCTAATCTGAGCGTATGTGGCCTTGAGAAGGAAACAAACAGAACTTGGTGAATAAGTACTTGATAGCAGTACTAAAATGTCTTTAAAATGTTTCTGAATGCTAAGTATTTTAGGCTTCTAAACAGTTGTAATCACTTTCATGTGTGATTATGCTACCTGCTGTAAGTATGTCTTAAAGATGATCATAGAAAAAGACAGTCTATTATAGAACTTAGGCATAATTGCTGAGCTTAAGTGGGTAAACCTGGCTGCTTCTTCTGTAGGTTGTAACTTTCTGGACTGGGATATTAAATGGCCCTTTACCTGGCACTCTTCAGAACTCTCCACATGCGACTCTTCAGACAAGCGCCTGTGATGCCCTGTCCTCTATCTTGCCAGAAGCTTTCAGCAGTCTGCAGGTCAGAGAGCTCTCCTTTGTGTGGCATTTTTACCTATTGAGGCTTTGTTCTTGTCTACCAGATTACAGTAGTGTAAAGCCTTTTAAAACTTAGGAGGAGAGGGTAGAGGAATCTTCCAGAATTTTTTTTTTTTTTTGCATTCTGAACAAGTTGTGACTATTGAAGGCTGGAAAAGGCAATGTTGGGAGTAATAAGTCTGTCAAAACAATTAAACCGTGGGTCACAGAAGCTGTTTGGCCCTGCCATGAATACTCAGCCTTGGCGGTGATGCATGGGAGATGGAAGGCAAGAATTTCATTGCATGAGGGAGGGGTGAAGGGTTGTTATTTTGCTGGTTAAGTGTTTGAAGGGACAGCTGAGCTAACAGCCATGGACTGATATTGTTCACCAATTTGCATGCACGTTTTTTCTTTTGGCTGGCTTTTAAAACACTAAGCTGCAGTGATTGCCCTGGCAGAAGCAAACAAATGTGTTGGCCTTACTCTCTTTTTGCAACATGAAATATGCTTTTAAACATGAAAGCTTTGGCAGTGTATCACCGCTGCATTGTGCAGCTCCTTTTATGTCACTGTGCCCTTCTTGATGGGGAGTACTCAGCCAGATTTCATTTGCCCGAGAATTGCTAGTACAGCAGTACTCTGGAATTCTCTGTCTGGTTTCTCCAAGTACAGCATGTACTTCATCACTCTGTACTTTGATCCCATACACTCTCTTGTCCCTGTGGCCACGTGGGGTCAAGTCAGTGCCCACCCTGACCCTTTGCTCTGATGAAACAAAGATCTTTGTCATGGGTTGGTAAACTGACAATCTGTCCGGGATGAACTTAATCTGCCTGGCTGTCCTTGTTAATGAAGGGGAAAGGCTGAAGTAAGACAGGAAAAAGCAACTGATCCAGTCTGTTTTACCTCTGATGGGCCATGCCTTCTGCGTTTGGATGATAGATAAGACCACAAAGGAAACCAAAATATTAACTAACAGCAACAAGATCATGTTTGCTGGAAGCATTCCCGTTTCCTGTGCGGCATCCTGAAATGCCAGTCAATTTACTTTAAAGAAAAGAGTACGCTCTGAATGGTAGCTTCTATGGATTCCACATATTAGGGTCTTTCAGAGTATTTGTCAGTTGTCTGTCTTTGGGGGACAGAAATCTTTTCAGTTTCTCTCTGTTGCCATGACTGCTTATCGTTGCAGAATGAGCAGCAGATACTGTGTGTCACTCTGCTTCTTGGCCTGAACCACAGTGAGAACCCACTGGTAAAAGCTGCTGCCGCACGTGCGCTGGGAGTCTACATCCTCTTCCCTTGCCTTCGGCAGGTCAGAACTGGCCCATTTTTCTTATTTTGATCCATTTTATAAAGGTTTTGATGAACCATAAGATGTAGGACGTGAGTTCTTTTGGAATGAATTGGTCTTCCTGCTTGCTTTTGGTCTGTAGTGTGTGTATATAGCTTTTCTTCACTGTCTCCAGACCTGCTCTTGCCTTCTGTGTGGTGAACAGAACTAGCGCGGTTTTAACTGAGATGAAGCAGAAGCCAGAGAGCCTCGTAAGTGAGAGCAAAAGGAGGGAGGTCAGGATCTTCCCCGAGCTCTCAGGGACGGAAGTGGGAAAGGCTAGGCTGGCAGAAAGGAGCTGCAAGAGATGAGGTAGAGCTGGGAAGAAGGGAACAGCTGTACGGCGCTTGGTAGAGTTTAGCAAGTTTTTAATGGGAAGGCTTCAGTTTTGCTTAAAACTAAGAAGTAAAGCTTATTTAGAGAAAAAGGCTGTCTTGTTTCCACAAAAAAGTTGATCTTAGCTTGGCTGAGCTGGAAGACTGTAGTTTTTTTGCAATGTGGCCTTAAATGGGTGATTGTAGTAAAAAATTTATGCAGTAGCTGACATTGAGATTTGAGTCCAAAATATTTTGAAAGAAAATCTTTTACCATAGGCAAGGGCATGAAAATGAAATGTAACGTGCCATAGAAGAGAAGATTAGACAGGCAGCTCAACAGGGAGTTTGGAGAAGCAATTACTTTTAAGAGTGGGATTTGATGAGTAGAAGATTGGCAGTCCAGGTAATTATGTTAAAATCCAAAGTAACTAAAGCACCAATGAAATTAAATAATACAGTGAAACCTTTCAGCAACAGCTACCCAATAGAGTGGTGAATTTGGTCAGCATGCAGGCTTAGACTGTTAATTAAAGATCAAACAAAGCTGCACCATAAACACGTTAAAAGTTGTCGCCTAAAAAAGAAGAGTATATTAATAGAGCTGGTTTCTGTGCAGGTATCATTTTCCCTAGAAAGGCCAGAATGTATATGTTACTAAGGAAATCACCTGAGTTTTTAAAACTTTCTAACTTTGCAGCAGTTTTTACTTTTACAGGATGTGATGTTTGTGGCAGACACAGCAAACGCTATTCTGAATTCCCTCCATGACAAGTCTCCGAACGTCCGTGCCAAAGCAGCTTGGTCCCTGGGCAATCTTACAGACACTCTGATCATCAACATGTACGTAAGCACGCCTTGGCCCGCGGAACTCCTCTCTCTGCCCGTATTCCTGTAGCGTCAGACAGAGGGTACTGAATCTGCTTAGTATCAGAAAAGCCAAAATTTGGCTTGGCTGCTTCTTTTCAACCACTCTTCAGCCTGTGAGTCTACCAGTGTATGACACTGTATTAGAAGTATCTCGTATCCATCTGGGGTTGAGTTCTACTAAACTGCTTGGGTTTAGGTCTTTCTAATCATTAGTTCTGGAGTATATTCCAAGTTTACTTTTCAGTTTTCTATTTCTTGCATGTTGCTTTGTGTAATTGCATGTTCCCTGGTTACTTTACTTTCAACATAACACAGAAGTAAAATTAATAAATATTTAACACTTCCTCAAGCCAAAGACTGAAGGAAGTCTAACCTACTGTTACATTTTTAACAGGAGAAATAGTTATCATATATTCCTGCTACAGAATTGCCTCTGAGCAATTCATTGCCCTCTGTTTTTTATTACAGACTTAATGCATTGCTAACCAGCTTTCTTGCATTGATAGTTTGGTTTTAAATTAATAAACATAGTGGTCACATGTAGTAAGGTCTGCCTTACATATTAGCCTTCTAAAGAGTGAAGGTTGTTCATACGCCTGTATAAAGGATTGTATCACATCTTTGGGATGGATCATCTGAGCTGGCCTTTCACAGTGTGATTCTTCTGCTAGGGAAACAATGGGACAGAGTTTTCAAGAGGAATTTTCTGATCTCCTACTGTTGAAAATGCTACGATCTGCGACTGAAGCATCCAAGGACAGAGACAAGGTATGGCTGAGGGGAAGGAGGGTGGGGTTATCACAGTGTAGTTAACTCTTGCATTTTTATTTAAAAAAAGGGAAAAAAGGCACCAGTTACTTTGGGGTGTTTTGCCCCAGTGGACGGGGAGCTGCAGCTCAGCATCCTTTCTTGCGGGCTGGTGTTTGGAGGTTTCCCGTGTTTGACCTGCAGGGCATCTGATTGCGCTTTTCCACAGTGCAGGGTTGTTTTTTGTTGGGTGGTTTGTTTTTTTTTTTTTCTTTCAGGGTGACCACTTGCAGAGAATGATCTTTCTGGTGACTTTTAGGAAGTTACCATCTGATAAGACACCAGTCTGATTGCAGATGGGCTCCTTGTTGGCTCTGAGCATGATTTCGTAGCAGGCTTGACAAAAGCTTTGCCTATAAGCTGAAAGCCAGAATGTGTTTTTGTTTTGCTTGGGGTTTTTTTGTGTACGTGTGTTTCAGGTAAAGAGTAATGCAGTCCGGGCCCTTGGGAACGTGCTTCATTTCCTTCAACCATATCACATAGCAAACCCCAGGTTTAGGGAAGCCATCGAGGAATCTCTTCAGGCCCTTATTTCTACTGTTCAGAGTGAGGCCACTATGAAAGTGCGCTGGAATGCTTGTTACGCGCTGGGGAATGTATTTAAGAACCCTGCCTTGCCACTCGGTGAGTAACTTGTCCCACTGGCTTTGGATTTGCACAGCAGGTTGTGGTTTTGATAAGAAGGTCTCTGTTACAAATGTGTTGGGGAAAAGGGGAGAAAGCAAACGGAGCTGAATCTTGCTGTCATAGCCTTCCCAGAACTCTTGCCAGTGAAATAGGCTCAGATCCTGCGAATGCTAATACAGACATAACTGTGCTGTATTCAGCTGGATCTGTCATGTTAGAAAAGAGCGTGAGGATGGGATTATAGCTGTGAATAGATGCAAAACGTCACTTTTCCTCTTACAAAACTTCAGAAGATTAACTGTTTTTTAACTAATTTTTCATTTCATAACGCCTGATTCTCTCATTTGGGCTGGAATAAATACAGTAAATGTAAGCTCATTAAATATTTAGGAGATACATTTACAGTTTTATATATTTTGACTGATTGAAAAGGGGTTTTTGTTGTTTTTTGTAGGAGAGGCTCCTTGGACCACGCAAGCGTATAGTGCACTTTCCTCAGTAGTGAAGTCCTGCAAGAATTTTAAAGTCCGAATCAAATCAGCCATGGCCCTCTCCATCCCCAGCAAGAGGGAATGCTACGGCTCCGCTGAGCAGTTCTGCCAAATCTGGAGTGCCTTGGTGGTAGCCTTGCAGAAGAGTGAAGACACCGAGGACTTTCTGGAATTCAAGTACAGTGCCAGCCTCAGGACGCAGATCTGCCAGGCTCTGCTTCATTTGTTAAGTCTGGCAAAGAGCACAGACCTGCCAGTCATTTGGGAAACCATAACGGAAAATGGGAACGCAATCAAATCCTACGTCTTGCAATATCTGAAATCTGGAGTTGAAGAAAACGAAGCAGGAGTGCAGACGGACTTGTGCGAGAGGGAGAGAGTATTAAAAGGAGCTATCGAACATCTCGGTGGGATAGAGAAACAGCTGGAGGGCAAAGCTAGGGTAAGAGTGTCTGTTTACCTGGAAGATGTCTTGACAAGTCATGCCAATGCCACTGAATTAACAGAGGCTTAGAAAGAAACACTTGTTTCAGTGACCGGTAACTTATACTTCTGACGGGGCACACAGAAGAAACACGCTGCCCTCGCTTACACAGGGCATCCAGAAGAAAAGTTTCCTGTTGTTGGTATTAAACAATTTATTTCAAACTTATTAAAATCATTCACAATGCCTGATGAAAAGATCTGTAGAACTTTTTTTTTGTATTTTGTTTTTATGTTTAGTGAACTTTGAAGTTGTCCTCGTTTTGGTTTTGTTTGTACCCTTAACTGTTACAGTGTTACCACTGGGGAAAACAAATGCCTTTTCCTTCTTTGTATGTTTTATAAAAACAGCCTGTTGTCTCAGCTTATCTAAAAGCATTTTGTTACTGTTGCTGCTGTATTCAAAATCATGTTTGTAAAGGAGGGGTCTGGAAGAATTTTGTTTTTCTGAGCACTGCAAATGTTGTCACTTCTGTGTTCCTGCAATAAACCTAAATATGCCAATATTTGAATAATAGCTTAGAGCAAACACACTTCGCCTTTACCTGTCTACGTTCCTGGTGTCTTACACCTGGCCTGCACCTCCCTGCTGCCTTCACTCATCCTGTCTTACAAAACCTCAAAATTCCTTGTTTCCAGGTGGATGGTACTGTGCTGCGTAAGCCAGAAAATTCCAAGTAGGTCCTCTGAGGCTGGAATTTTGACTCTTCAAGCAGTGCTACCCCTGGGGCTCTGTCCCCTTTCTGTGGGAGGTGCAGCAATGGTCTAAACCGCATGTGGGTTTGTTTCTGTTTCTGAAGTTCTGTCCCCTTCCCCTTCCTTCGTGATGATGTTACTTACTCTCTGTTTGCTGTGTGCTTACTGTGCTGATAGCCGGTGGAGGACTGAGCTCTCTGATGTTGCTGGGGACAAATCAATGCCTCCAGGAATGAGCTGGTCTGTGGGGCCTAAGTGCCTGCTGTCCTAACCTCTGGGTGGATGTTTGAACAGAGCTCAGTGCAAGCCCTGGCTGTCATAAAAGCTCTTGGGGATACAAAATTTGTCTGCTTTGTTTTTCCATCCTTGCTGCTGGTTTCAGTGGGCCTCAAGTAGTGTGGGTATCCGAAACCCCTTCAGAGTAACGGAGTCGTCTTTGCTGAATGTATGGGGCCAGTTCCCTGCCGAGAGTGACTTCTCCCGCTGTAACAGCCTGCAGCAGGAGCAGCTCTGCCGCTGTCTGGCGTACGGTCAGGCTTGTCTGGGTGCTCTGAAAGGCTGAGCAGCTGCCTGGGACAGAGGCTGAGGAAGAGAGCAGCAGAGCTGAGCCCTTGCTGGTCCCCAGCGGGCACGGGCCCCATCCTGGCTCAGGAGCACCCCTGGCTATGCTTCAAATTACAAATTTACACTTAAGCTGGCACGTGCTCCTTTTCTCCCTCTTTGCTGCTGGAATTGTACCTGTACCCATCTTTGAGTTTCCACCATATGAATCAAGCCTGTGTTTTGGCTCTAGAGGAGATCTGTCCAGTTACCATTGAAGACATGACTCTGCCTGGATTTCTCGCCCAGGTTTGCCGATAGCCCCAGAGCTGCCTACGTGCTGTACCAGCAGAAATACTGGGGGAAAGGCAGCTGTGGGACTCGGTGTCCGACGCGTGGTCAGGCAGCAGACACCGGGCATACCAGGGCTGTGCCTGTCCCAGCAGCCTACACCCGATGTCAGTACTGGGAGGAGGACGGCTGTTCTTCTGAATGGAGAAATCCCTGTCGATTCAAGAACTACGTTGCTTTGGAAAGAGTTTTGCCTTTGTGCACAGAATCACGTGAGCGACGTAGCATCTCTGCCTGCAGAGCACCACTGTGCTGCTGCAGAGACGAGGCCATGAGCCATGAGCTCAATTCCCACATTACAGCAAAGGGTCTGCGTGGGCACCTGAGAAATCCACCTCCACAGGTGTTTTACATGCCCCAAGAAGCGGATGGGAGCTGCTGGGATTTGCCATAGTGTGTAGCCAACGTCTTTGGTTTTTATTACAAACTTCTGTGAAGTCTCACCTGGCTCCTGAAAACACCTAAGGGCTTTTGAGGAGATGTGGACTTGTGCTCTAAGCAGCACTGAGCAAGCGATGGAGACAAACCAAGAGCTCAATCTTATAAATGATAAGAATAAACTGGATAAAACTGTTATAAACTGAATAAAACGAGTGAGCAGACCTGCTGAGCATGGTAGCAGCCTGCCTGCTCGGCGTATGAAGTTTTCTAAATAACCACATCCAGTACTTCAACCCATATTGGAGAACCTGCAACTTTTGTCAGACAGATAATACCTTTTATCTTTGGGAGCAAAAGTAGTTTCTGGGTAGTCCTGGCTGAAGGCAGTTTTCTCCGTGTGAGCTATCTGCTTAACGAAGAGCCCAACTCATTACTGGATGCTAAAGCAGAAGGGGTTCTGCGCCTTCCGATCTGCTGAGCCTGTTCCTCAACATCTGGCTATCTTTCCCTCAAGACCAGACAAGAATAAGGCCGCGTGTCTGAATGCCAGATAGAGTTCGGTTCATCTGTAAAGGAACTGAATCAGGTATGGGTTGGGTTTTGGTGGTCGGTTCTGCACACCATTAGTTGCTCTCTTCTGTAGCTGTTTTCCCCAGGGATGCTCACAGACTCCGAGCGTCCCAGGCATCTACTCAACCCATCGCCACATCACAGCAATAAAGACTGAAATGCCAGTTTGGGTAGAGAGTCTGGATTTTGTGGTCTCACCCTACACACTCATTACAAACCTTTTGCCTGTGAAGAGGAGAATGTAAGATGGGTCTTACATTGACGCCAGCCTTTATTCTCCTGTAGGAACATCCTTTCTGCGGCTTCTGGACACCCTTAGCTGACCCTCTGGGGATAAAACGATGTGTGCACAGGGGAGAGCGGACAGGCAGGAGCTGGTTTTCACTCTGACTGGTGGAACTCCATCCAGCATCTTCTGAAGATGAGAGAAATGCATCATCACCCCTGCCTCCCGTCAGGGCCGGCAGCGCAGGGCTCGGCCCTGCTCAGCGGCGGGGAGCAGCCAGCAGCTGCATCGCCTCCCCTGCCAGCACACGGGCATTGCTGGGGAGACGCAAGGGTGGAGGGGGCAGCTACGGAGGTTCAGGCCTAATTTCTGTGGGCAACAACTAAAACACTGCTGGGTGGGGACCTGGGTCAGTCATGGGGGTCAGCTGTGCCTGGCCCCAGCCCTGTGGGCTATTTCTGCTGCTGGTGGTTGCACCTGGGTGCGGTTCTGAGGGTGCTGGAGCAGAGCTGGGATGGGCTCTCCTGCCTGATACCAAGGTCAGTGATGATTTTATGTGTCCCTTTAGCATCAGATGCTCATTTTTGGTGCCTGGCGGAGCAGCGTGGGCTGCGTGTACCCTGTGCTGCTCGCTCGCTGCCAACGAGAGCAGCAGGGGCGGACGCAGCCTCTGTCCTCGGCTGGGGACTGGCAAAGCACGAGGTGCTAGGGCCTGGCGAAAGGCAGCAGCTTCCCCACCCCAGCCAAGATTTTATTGTCCTGCCTCTTTATTGTTGTGTTTACAAGCTAGGCGCTTTATAGGTTTTCCTATGAATAGTTTCAAGGGGAAGGTAATTACCTTATCACATGCAGGATGATTTATAGCCAAGGTGGCAAGGGACATTCAAGCTCCACATCGGCTCCGTTTGAAAGACAATCTGCCCGTTCTTCTACGCGGGGTCACTGGGTGGGTGAAAACAAAAGGGCTTTAGTGCCCAGCCCACCCGGTCCCAGCACCGGGACGTCTCCTTTGGCCGTGCCCTGGAGTGAGTGCTTCCCTGGGCCGTGCTGACGATGCTTGTGCCCACCTGCAGCCCCGTGGGTTTCCCTGGGGCTGCCCACGGCGGCGGGCTCTCCCCCGCGCGGCCCAGCAAGGAGCAACCCAGTGAGTTCAAAGCTCAAGTTGCAGCTCAGGTTGTAAAGCCCTTTTTGTTTAATTGCGTTACCTGGATCAGTAAACACGCAGTGTGCTGCCCGAGAGGCTGCGTGGCCTCGCACGGCAGCGGGACCGGGATGGCGTGAGCGGTGATGTCTTGGTGAACTGAAGCGATTGCTTTTGTTGGGCAAAAACTCCTCGTCAGCGGCACCAGACCCGGCTTGCGGCGGCTGGGGGGGGGTTGTTACACATCTCCCCTTGCCTTCACATCGCGATTTTTCTTTTTCCCCCCTTCCCCCCCAGTAACCCTCTCTTTACGGACTCAGAGCAAAGACAATAATTCGCGAGTTATTTTGTGGCTGTTGCGCTCTGAGCATCCCGATGCAGCCGCTTCTGG
>NW_008795131.1:4483236-4485516 GCF_000699145.1 Aptenodytes forsteri | reverse complement strand
CAGCGTGATCCGGGCGAGGCGCCGGCGCAAGGGTGCAGGCGTGTTCCTCCCTGTACTAACCCGAACCCTGCTTCTCCCGCTGCGCGGCCGCGGGTGGGGCCGATCGTTATCGCCCCGGCTCTGCGGGGGCCCGGGGACCGCAGGCGCAGGGCTGCGGGAGGGCTGCGGTGCCCCTTGGGACGCGGGTGCTCGCTGCTGCCCACCTCCCCAGGCGAGGGGGAGGAGGATCCCTCCCCTGGCCCCTCTGTGGGACCCTGGGGGGGTGGTGGGTCGCGGCAGCGGTGCCGAGCGCTGCGGGGCCGGGGCTCCGGTGGCAGTAAGAGCACATCGGTACGTGAGCAATGGGGTGGCGAAGGCAGGGGTGATTTCCAGTGGCAGGGTCAGGGGGAAGAGGCTGATCCTCAGTTCATGCCTGCTGTTTCTCCCATAAAAAATGGCTCTGCGCTATCTTGCAGGCCGTCCCTCCCTAGGACCCGCTAATTCGGTGATTTTTATCCTGTCTGTTTTCCTTTTCTCCCCTCTGCCCTGCTGCAACCTCCCGTCACTCCTCCTCGGGGCGGCTCCGGGGTCGCACTGATGGATGGCCCCCGGCAGCGCCTGCATGGAGGAGGTGATGGCTGGCGAGGGGGCTTTCAGCACGGTCCGACCCCCTCCGGTGGGTCTGACCCGGCCATTGCACCGGCCTCCGCTCCGAGGGGATGCTCTTCCCCAGGGCTGAAAGCCCGATGCGGGAAGGATCACAGCAGGAAGGGTGCAGGCGATGGGGGAAGGCGCGCGGAAGAAAACCATGAGGCACCCCAGGGCCCTGGGCACCAGCAGTGCCAAGCGGGGTTGGGGACAGAGACGATAAAGGGGCTTGGCGAGACCTGGGGAGTGGGGACAACCCTGGGCTCGCTTCTCCCTGTGCCACCCCCAGGGAAAGGGAGCCCGCGCTGCCCCGGGGGGGTCCTCCAGCTCCCCAGGAGCCCAGACTGGTATTTCAGTCTAGACGTGCTGCTATTTTTTCAGTCCAGCAAATTTCCTTGATGGCCCAGTGGTGAAGCATGAGCACGCTTGGCACGCTGGCATGGGCGGCTGCTGGAAGGTGGGGGGTTCCTGCGGGGGCATGGGGAGCAGAAGCTGGGCAGAAGGCCTGCCGAGGCCACGGGGGACCAGGAGCTGGTGAGGAGGTGACCGACGCATTAGGCACCCGCTCCTGGGGAGGCAGGAGAAACGTTTGCACTGCCAGGGGAGGGAAAACTATGCAAAACTTGAAATTTGCTCATAAAACCAGGCTTGCTGGGTGGAAAGCTTGCCGCATCTTGCTCGAGTGTTGGCCCAGTCTTCAGAGGGCTGCAACAGGCTTGCGTGAAAAGCTTTATTCAACAGCTGCCGATGTTCCTGCTGTGCTGCGTGCAGCCGCCTGGTCCCGCGCACCCGACAGAGTTGGGCTGGGTAAATACTTTGGGGGGGGCAACTGGCTCGGCGCTGCTGGAAATGTCGCGGTGACTCAGGGGTCAGTCCCTTCCCCTTGATGCTGCGGGCACCGGGCTGATGCTTTTACCAGCCTGCCCGCCCCGGCGATGCTCCTCTGTGTGCCACCTGTCCCAAGGGACCCCTGACGCCTGCCTGGGGACCGGCTGGGCAGACAAAGGCGGCTTTCAGGGCCCTGGCGGGGCCAGCCGTGCTTGGGCGGCCTCTGAGATGTGTGAAATTCGGCTTTCGCCCGGCTCCTTCCTGGAGCGGAACTGTTCTCAGCGAAACCGTCCCCGCCAGCCGACCTAATGGCTTTTCTCTGTGCGCCCGCATTAATGAACGCGAGGCCCAGCCTAATCGGAG
The DNA here is from genome assembly GCF_000699145.1 of Aptenodytes forsteri. Taxonomy (NCBI): domain Eukaryota; kingdom Metazoa; phylum Chordata; class Aves; order Sphenisciformes; family Spheniscidae; genus Aptenodytes; species Aptenodytes forsteri. Next base: position 4,483,698 of record NW_008795131.1, on the reverse strand, counting down.
GGAAGCCATGCAAGTAATTGCTTGAATTTTTAATTCGGGGTTATGATAGGGGAATCAAAGTCACACGGCAGCCGCTGAGGCTGCCCGTGGCTCCGCGCCATTGACTCCTGCAATTTGCTTTTGATTTTTGCCCTCCCCTCCTGGCTCCCCCAGTGGCCCAGCGGAGACCCTGCCAGGGGCCGGGGCTGGACCGTCCTGGGGAGGGCACCCAGTGGAGAAATGCATTCGGGGTGGGGGTCCCACCTGCAGCGGGGGCTGGGGTGTGCTTGGCTAGCGTGGCCATGCCCACGGGGGGCCCTTGCCGCAGGTGCGAAGCCATTTGCAAACCTCCAGCGGCATTTGATTGCCTCCAAAAACCCTCTCCCAGCAACGGCCGTACCTGCACCTGACTGCCCTGCCTACGGGGACTTGGGGGTTATTTTTCTTTTTCCATTATGGCAGCTCTCCCCCCCCACCCCCGCA
>NW_008795131.1:4482133-4483216 GCF_000699145.1 Aptenodytes forsteri | reverse complement strand
GCCCCCCAGCCAGTGCCACCGTCCTCACACGAAGGGGCGGGTGATGAACGGACGGGCACCCATAACCATGGGGTGAGACATGGGACGGCGGGGCTGACCAGGGTTTGGGTTGGGGTACCGGGCCAGGGCCTCCCTGTGATGCAGCTGGGGCTCGCACCAAAGCTGCCCCCAGGGACGGGTCCCCCGTCAGCAGGGAGCTCCTCCAGCCCCGAGCATCTCCGGGGCCGCGGCACGCCGCCACGCTGCTTTTGTTTTCCCAGAAAACAACCCCACCTCCCGCACTGGTTCCAGCTCGCTTCCCTCCTCTTTGTCTAAAAATTAATAAAAAGTCAGAGGACGCGCGGCTGCTCGGTAAAGCAGAATGGCATCTGTGAAATGTCTGCCCCGTGTGGGGAGCCCGTGGCTGGCGAGGCTGCCCCTGCCTCCCTGCCCAGCATCGCTCAGGCCCAGAGTCTCGGGAACCGGGCGCGCTGGGAGAAGCCGTGCTGTGCCAGTGCCGTGCTCCGCACGGCCATGCATGAGATGAACCCCGCACACACGGGGCAGCCCAGCTCCTCTCGGGGAGCCGCTGGCTGGCGGGCTCTGCCCCGTGACCCCGTGTTTGGGGTTTGGGCTGCTGTTGTGGTGTTCTTTATGCCGCGATTCCTGGGCAGATAGCATTGTTTGCCCTGACACGTAAGCCGGTGACAACCTGCAAGAGCTCTGGCATGGATTCCGGCTGCACAGCTCCCAGCCTGCCCCGCTTCCAGGGCCTTTTTATAGCCCAGCAGAACTTGTTTTGCTGTGGCAGCGAAGCAGAACCTGAGTGTGGGCTGGGAGCCGCGGGGGGACATGCGTGTGGCTCACGGTGGGTGCTGGGTCACGTTCACACCTCCCTACCCCAAATGCCCCCCACAGTGGGACCCTGCTCCCCTATGGTCACCCAACTGTGGTGCTCGCCTCTGGCTCAAGACTTGGGGAGGTCGAGAGAAGCCCCCAGGCTCTGAAAACGGGGGGTCTGGGGTTTTGGGGGCGTCCCAGAGAGGGCTGGGAGCATGGTGCCGGTGAGGGGATGCAGTGACCAGGCCACCAGTGCAGAAGGGC
>NW_008795131.1:4477233-4482060 GCF_000699145.1 Aptenodytes forsteri | reverse complement strand
AGCCCTGGAGGGGGCCCACCTGCAGGCGAGGGGCCGCCAGCACCCCTGTGCCCCCCCGCCAGCAGCAGAGCCTCGGCAAAGGACAGGGAGGTGAAGCCGGATTATGAAAGTGTTTCTTTGCTTTGCTTTTGAGAAAGGAGAACTTCAAAGGGGCCATTTATCACCAGACAAAGAGAGTCGCGAGTTATTTGCAAAGTGTAAGGGAGAAGCATTAATTATCGGAGTGACAGACAAACGCTGCTGCCGGGTGTCCTCCTGCCCACCCCTCCGCCCTGTCCCGGCAGCCCCCTGGCAGCTCTCGGCAAGCGCCGGGTGGCACCCGTGTTCCTGTCCCTGCTGCCGTGCCACCCCCGGCTCCTGCCTCGTCTCCCCTCCACCTGGGGCTCAGTGTGCCGGGTGGTGCCGCGGCGGACCTGCCTGGCTCTGGGTGATGGGACCGGGGCAATGGATGTCCCCAAGGTGGGTACACCTGCACTGCTGCTGCAGCCAGAGGGACAACACAGAGGGGTTCCCCATTGTGTCGCCAGCGCCGATGCTCTGCTGAAAGGCTGGGAGCTGCGGGCTGGGAGAAGTGCTGCCAGCAAAGTCCACCCGGTGCCCCAGCCCTGCCCGAGCGCTCCTGTTGGGCGAGACGAGACCATGGTGGAAACCAGGCGGGGGAGAAATTCGGTGCCTGAGCAGCTGGGAGCACCTCTTTCCCCGCAGCAGCCCAACTTGTCCCAGCTGCCTGCAGGGCTGGAAGCTGAGGTTCGCCCAGGATTCGCTGTGCTCGGAGCCGGGGGACACATGGGTGGAAGAGTCCTTTCTTCACCCCTGCCTCGCCCTGCGGCTCTGTGACCCCTCAGACATGTCCCTTCCCCAGGAACCCCCGCCAGGCCTGCCCTCGTGCCGAGCAGGTTGTGCAGCGTGGCCGGTGACAGGGCATCTACGGGGTGTTGGTGTCAGCGGGGTCTCTGTGCTGGGGACCGCAGGTGACAGCTGATGGTCGTGGCCAGCAGCCAGGCTGGGGGACGGGGACAGTAGGGCTCAGCCCAGAACTGGGGCACCAGACCCCTACAACTGAGCCCCTGTCTCAAAAGCTCTGCAGGGGGAGAGCCGCGGCTATGTCCATCATCTGGGAGGGAGAAGACGAGGAGTGAGAGCATTTACATCCCAAAGTGCCAACAGATCCAGCCACCCTCGGAGGGTGAAAGTGGCATCCATGTCACCATCCCTGCCACCTCTGCAATGTTGGAGGGCTGCAAATAATGGGGTGGCCGGGGTGCGTGGGCTCCCCGTGGCCCTGCTGAGCGAGCCCCGCGTGGGGCGGGCAGCTCTCCCTTTCATGTCTGATCCCTCCCAAAACCACAGCTTCCCTTCACCCCGCACGGGGATCAACTGCGGGTCATATTTAATAAAGGTGGGGATGGGAGAAGGCTTCAAAACATTACGTCACCTCGGTGTGGGGGAGGCGGAGGCAGGCAGGGAATGCGAAAATCTCGTCGCAAGTGGGGGCGGAGGAGAAAAAATATCAGCGAGGGGATTTAATGGCCCTGTTTTGGTGGGAACTCTCTTGCCCACTGCCCGCGAGGTCAGAGGCAGTGTGTCTGCACGCGCTCAGGCGTTAAATGAAACTGTAAGAAAAAAATGAGAGGCATATACGAAATGTGTAAGCGCGTCCATGGCAGAAATCCCCTGGTGCTGCATGAGTCACAGCGCTGTGCCCGGCTGGCCCGCCATGGTGGCTCACGGGAGAAATCCCCGCCGGTCCCCAGGTCCCGCGGCTCCCACGTCCCTGCGTTGTCCGGGGTGAGGGTGGGCGTGAGGCTGCCCCAGCGGGGACATGGGGGTGCCCTGGCAGGGTGCCCCCGCCTGCCCCAAGGCTTCCTCTGCCCGAGATGCAGCCTCACGGTGCCAGGAGCAAAGTCCCCCGTGCCGCAGCCTTGCCCGTGCCTGACCCCGTGGGGCTGGCCACGGCGGCCGCGTCTGGCATGGGCGGCTTCGCTGCCCAGGTGGGAGCTGCTGCCTGTGCTCAGGGCAAACGCTGCAGGTCCCTCCACGGGTGATGGAGGAGGCTGTGGCTGCAGGCGAGGGATTGCCTGGCCGAGGCAATTGCGCCGGGACAGTTATTCCCTTGAGGCGATGGGCTTTTAGTTTGGTACCGGGGAGCCTCTCTGGTGCTGTGAGTGATGGGGGAGCGGGAGGCGAGGCCGCCTCCAGCCATGGGAGCCGGTGGCCAGCACCAGGCACCCAGACCCTCCCGCGACACGCGTGGGCTGCCTGCAGACCGGGTAGCTTCGGAGGGCTGGTGGGCAGAGCAGAGCATGTTCGGCTTAAAAAAAAATAATCCAACCCTGTGCAGCCGTCCTGTGTTCCCAGACGCAGTCACCTCCTGGTGAAAGCTCGGGCTGATGCTCACACCGGGCTGGTGCCTTCCCCCGGCTGGGAAACTATGTGCTCCCAGCCCTGTGGGGCACCCATCGGCCCCCCGAACCATAATGACCACGCTCTTCTGCTGAGAGGAGTTAATGAGCTGTGCCGGACAATGATGGGAAAAGGCCGATTGCAGTGAGGCTCCTGACACTGCTCGGAGGAGCTGGGTGTGGAGGAAGGGGGAAGAGCAATAGGGTGAGAGAGATGGACCAGAAAACGATATCCACTTCATTAGCCAGGTGGCTCCAAATGTGTGGAAACAGGACAAGGTCCAGGTCACCCACTGTGACAGAACATTATTATCATGCGATGCCATGAAGCCTGTGCAAAGACCAAGTCAAAGCTCACCAGCCCACTTGAAAGGGAGAGGGGATCTTCTCAGAGCAAGAGCCAGGCTGTTCCCAGGCCGGTGGCAGGGTGGGGGTTATCCGCAGGCTGGCGCAGCCTGTGCCGGGGGGTCTGGGCGCTCAGCCCAGCTCCTGCTCACCCCCGGGCTCCTGCAGAGCTTCCTGCAAGCTCTGCCCTGGGCAGGAGTCTGCAAAGGGGGCAGCTGTGGGAGGACAGCCCAGGGGGGCACAGTGGATGTAAGCTCACGTCCTGGTGGCAGCGGGTTGTTGCTCAGGGATGGCAGTAGCTCTGCGTGGTCCCCCGGCCTCAAAGGCGGGTGGGTGGTTTGGCATCTCACCGAGCACTTGGGATCAGGGGAGCTTTGGGGCGATCAGAGGCTCGTCGTGGTGTGAAGGATGAGAGCACCTATGGGTGCAAGGGACCTGGTGGGCACGTACCACTCGCTTGCCCTCAGGGGTGGGAAAGCCGGGCACAAGGGGGACGCTTACCCAGCAGCCTGGTCCCTGCAGCCTATAGACACAGGGAGGCTTGTCCATTTGGGCGCTGAACTCCTTTGGAGCTGACCTGAGCAGGGCTGACATCGGGAGAGGACCAACCCACCGGTGCCAGGCACAGCAGAGCCTGGGGGCACAGCAGAGCCTGGGGGCACAGCAGAGCCTGGGAGCCCCCCCAGCCCTTGCCGCAGGCGCAGCAGAGCAAGGGCTCGCCCTGTGCAGGATGGGTGCGAAGGGGCCTTTGCATCCCTGGCTGTGAAGCCCCGAGCACGCCGGAGTAGAGCCGGGGAAGATGCTCGGCCGGGCTGGGGGCTCCAGGCTGGGAGCCAGGAGGGGGCTTTTGGGGGTTTTTTCAGTCCTCTCTTCTATAGGTTGTGCTCAGTGTGCCGCGTGCACATGAAAAACCCCGTACAGCCATCGTGCGCTCGTCCACAAACTCCCTCCCAAGCACACAGAGAGGTTTCTTGCTCCCTTTGGGATACCCTTGACCCCCAGCCCTCCCGCCCCCGGCTGTGGCTCTGCCTCCTGTCCCCCGAAAGGGCAGGGGGGCTCCGAGGGCGCTGCGCCGCCATCCTGGCCCCGGGCTGCTCCAGTGCTGCTCCACGGAACAGGAATGGTTTCATCTGACTCTACACCAGTGTGTTCAATCCCTGCAGCTCCCAACATGCTCGCTCCCGCAGGCGAGCTCAGGCTGTTCCCAGCCAGGCTGCGGGGCTTTTCCCTTCACTCTCCCTGGCTCTGCTGGAAGCAAAACTGCTGCCAGCTCCCCAGAGTGTTTTGCCGGGAGGGGGACCTATGGCCAGTTGCAGCAGACACCCGCAGCCGGGCTCCCGTGGGGCTCCGAGGCTGCGCTGCAACGTGCTCGGGGTCTGCCACAGGTGCTGGTGGCTGGCAGGATTTTCTGGGGGCCTTTGAGGTGGGCAGGCAGCTACAACTTTGGGTACCCTGTAAAAGTCCAAATCTGGGCTGGAAATACTGGGTTTAAAGCTATCATCCTTTGCCAGGGCTGACGTCCAGGTGCCAGCCAAAAGCGGCAGGGAACTGGGCTACCAAACTGAAAGTGCTTTGGGAGGCTGGGGGGGGGGTCATGACCAGAGATTTCGGTCACTGGCTCTGCCTTCCCCTGCAGGGTCCCAGGCCCCTCTGCGTTGTGCTCTGGGTATGGTGGTGCCCCTCTTGTATTCGCGTCTGCTTTAATTTAAATGAACTTGCTGATTTTTTTGCGGGGCTCGGTGCATTTGCAGCAGTTTGCTAGGAAAGCAGTTTGCGCTCAGATCCCAGATCCCGGCTTGGGTCTCTTCTTCTGCCTGCTTCCAACCTCGTTCCCTCCTTCCACCCTTGACGGCTGCCAAGGTTCAACGGGGACTTTGTGTCCCCTGAGCACCCCTGTCCCCGCAGGGTCCCCTTTGCTAACTTGCCAAGAGTCCTTCCACGCTGCGCACAGGTAAAATGCGGTGAGCCTGTGCTGAGCCTGTCCCCAGAGCTGCCCCACAGCGGCGGCCAAGACCCCCGTTGGAAACCCCTGGCTTGGGGGTGCTCTCCTGGGGCCTGGATCCTCACAGCCTACACCCGC
>NW_008795131.1:4474421-4475420 GCF_000699145.1 Aptenodytes forsteri | reverse complement strand
CCGCAGCCGGAGGCGTCGGGGCTATCGAGGCTCCCCCGACAGTGCACCCGGGGCCGGTGTAAGCGGGTGGGGAGCCCCTCGGGGCCGTCCCTGCGTGCAGCAGGGGCACTTCTGTGTCCCCCCCCCCACCTTGCACTGCAGTTCTCGTACCTGTCTCGGTGCCCCAGCGGCACCCTGAGTGCGGCACTGATCCTGCCCACCGGGCTCAGCCCCTCCGTGCGTGCCTGTACCCTCTGCCAGCCCAGAGAGCCCGGGGTGAGCCCCAGCTCTTGCCCCCTGACAGCCCCGGTGCCTTGGCAGCGGTGTGCCAGGGCCCGGCAGGGGACAGGGATGCCGCCATGGTAGGTGCGGTGCGCGCAGCGCTTGGCTCCAGGCCTGCCCCGGTACCGGCAGGGCAGACGGTGCCTTTTGGGGCTGGGGCTGGGTAGCGGCACCCATGCCTGCCAAGGGGCTCAGCTGGGACACACAGGGTGCTAAAGAGGCTCTGCGCGAGGGAGAAATCATTGCAGGCCTTTGCTGGGTTCCCACCCCTCCTGCGTAGCACCGTGCCCTGCACCTCTGCGTGCTCCTGTCTGTCCCCAGTCCCCCCCTCTTGCTGGCTGCCTCCGTCCCCGGGGGTGCCTGGGGTGGCAGTGGGGGTGCAGAGAAGGCTCTGCCCCGGGATCGCTGTGCTCCCACAGGTGTTTCTGTGCAAAGTTTGCCTTTGGTGCAAACAAGAGCAGGCACATGTCCCTGAGGAGCCTTTGCAAAGAGCTCGTGTTTGCTCTAAGAGAGGCCTTTGTACTTGGAGAGGGAGCCGGGTAGGGGCGTAGGGAACCATTTATTGCAGCCACGCACTGGGGCTAAACCGCCGCTCCCCCGGCATCAGCGTCCTGACCCCAGGGCCGGCTCGAGCTCGGGCTGTTCCCGCGTCCCTGGGGGTGCTCAGCCCCGCGGCTCTTTTTGGGACCGCGGTGCAGGCTTGGCTGCCCCCCCACCGCGCGCGGGGAAGCCCACGGT
>NW_008795131.1:4466145-4472931 GCF_000699145.1 Aptenodytes forsteri | reverse complement strand
GCGGGCGAAGGCCAGAGTTGCCCATCACAGTGCCGTGGTCCCGAGCGGTTTGCCCTGGCTGTAGCCCCTCGGCAAGCAGCGCCTTTGCTTGGGCCCGTTCATGGCACCCAAAGGGCTTCAGCTGATGTGGGTGGGAGAGGGGCGAGTGCCGCACCGCGGGCAGGCTGGCCCTGACGCTGGCACAGCGGTTTCTCGCGGATCCCGGCCAGGGGTGTACCAGCGGCACGCAGAGCCCGGCTCCGGGGCGAGACGCCCTGTGGCTCCCTCCCTGCCCCATCCCACCCGCCGGGGCTCGCCCAGACCCTGCTCGGGCAAATAATATAACCCAGGAGCACCCAGATCCCATGGGCCTGCGGACTGCAGGAAAGCCAGCCGCCCTCGGGGACCCAGCCGGAGATGCCCCAAAGCCGCTCCGAAACGTGTGGGGAGCGGCGGGCGCAGCCCACCTCCCCGCACCGATTCCCTGTGTGCACAGGGAGATGCAGATTAGATAGATCATTTCTGTAGGGAGCCGGGTTTATAATCCATCTGTATAAATTCTTGGCATATTTCTCCGAGGATGTGGAGTGTATTTACCTGTTTTCAAGGCTGACAAAGGGGGTGAGAGGGTCTGGGAATCCCTGGGGAGAGGGACGGGCTTTGCCCCCCACCTGCATGTGAGGCTGGGGTGGGAAATGCCTTTTTCTCGGTCTGCGTTGGTGGCCGGGCTTCGCCGGGGTTAATTTTGTGCAAGAAAAAAAACACCTTTCCTTGATTTTGGTGAAGAAGGACCGCGGAGCCAGGGCTGTAAACTGGTTTTCCAGTATTACAAAGCACTCCTGGGTTGGTTTGGGGTTTTTTTTGCATGTAAAGTCCTGGTGAAGATTGGACAATTAATGTGTTTTTTCATTTTGGTGACAGAATAAAAAAAAAAATGGGCTTGTGTTGAATCAAAAGGTTTTCCTCCCTGTTGGTTACACAAAAAAAAAAAAAAAAAAAAAAGCCAAACAAACACTCAAACGTTTCATTTTGGGTCAAGTCCAAACATTTTGTTTAACATGAAACAAAATGTTTGGGTTTGGTTTCAGGTTGTTTAACCCTTTTGAATACGGTCAAGTTGATTTGTAAAGAAAAATCACTGCTCAGAAATTAAGAGCCAAATAATTGTTTTGAAAGCGTAAATGTGAAACATGCTGGAAATATCAAGGTGAAGCCTTTCTTAATAAAATGGAGGGAAACTCAGGGACTTTTTTCCTAATTCTCACGTATTTTCTCCCAGCCAAAATGCTGCCAAATTTTATTTAAATTCAGAAATCATGTCTGAAACCCCCGAGTCACTTGTTTGACATTTTAAAAGTGTGCTCTCTTGCACTGGCTCACGATTTAACTCTGGGAAAATGATGCCCTTGGCTTAGTTGTGAACCAAACTGCTATTAGAAATGATAATGAGCTCTGTTCCATTAACTTATTATTAATCAGTAATTAGCAGGATCAGTTAGGTGACATGAACTGCTCGTGACAAAAGTCCATGTGAGCCCCTCGGCTTGGGCACGGTGGCCGGCACGCTGGCCGGCGGGCTTTGCCCTGCTTCGCTTTCCCGTCCGGGAAGGAGCGTGCGGAGGAGAGCTGCGGTGGAAGGACATTTTCTTCACGTCCTTCTCGTTGGCTCCCACCTTCTCCTGGGGCAGCATGAAGACCTCAGAGCCCCGAAACTCCCTGTGCCGCGACTGTCCCCGTTGGCTCCTGGTGCCGACTGGCTTCCCCGCGCCGGCAGCCAGTGCCCGGCAGAGAAGTGCCCCTGCCTGCTGTCGGCACCCATGTTTGCTGCGGGGGCTGCTGAGCCAATGGCCCGGCCACACGCTGCCGTGCGTTTTGGGGACGGGAGCAAGCTTTTCTGTTTGCACCGTGCTTAACCCGATCGGGGGTCCGGGCTGTTGGGAAAACCGGAGTCGGCGTGTCCGTGTGCCCGTGCATATATACAGCTCCGCAGGTCTGCAGTGCCGTGCGACCATCGCCATATAGAGGACACCGTATATACGGCGGGGTTCCCCTGCCCAGAGGATGCAGGACTGGGCACAGGGACAACGTCTCTAGGAGGGCTCCGTGCCCTCCTTCCTGGGGTCTGACAAAGCCCCCGCCGCCGTCAGCGGGCTGGCCCTGGTCGGGTACTTTTGCTTTGGATCCAACCAGCTTTGTTTTCACGCTGCATTCAGGACAAAAAGTAAGAAATCTACTTGTTGGGTTTTTTTTTTCCCCTTGACAAGTTGAAGGATCCAAAATAAGTAATGAATTGGGAAAGCAGTCGGATGGTTATTCCAAGCGCAGCGTTAGAGTATCGCATTATTTGAGTGCATGACTGTGACCAGGTTCAGGCTCCACACCGATTTTTCAGCATTAAGGCACTTCCTTTTAGTCCAGCGTCCTCCTGTAGCGCAGAGTAAATCCAGGGGTCTTGAGTACGGCGAAGGCGTGTTGGCCTGTTCCTCTGCCCTCGCGTTGTGCTTTCGTTAGAGCTAAAGAGCGCAGACAGCATTTTCATTTTTGGCTGTAATTTTGTTTGTTCCCTAGATTGGTGTCAGCTACCCCAAGGGCACTGAAGTAATGCGCATTTAAAAAAGAGTCATTTTACACCTGGATCTCGCAGGACCCAAATTCAAGCGTTTAAAAAATATTCAAGAATGACTTAAAATTATTGGGGGGGGGTGTTTGCTTTTCTGTTCAGGGGCTTGCCTGGGTTTGCGTGCTTGGTTTGACCTTCTGCATCTCAGCCTTTTGCATGTGGCCCATGTGTACACTTCGCTGTTGTGGGAGGGTGGAAATAGGGTTTCTTTTAAATGAATATTGAGATTTTTAGGTAATTACTCCTGAGGGATCGGAAGGGAGAAGATAAAGCAGCAAGCGTGGCGGGTGGTGTTTGGTGGTCGTGTGGGGGACTCCGCCAGTCCGTGGCAAGCCCGGGGGCCCGGGGTGCAGTGCGGGTACCGCACCCGGGAGCGGGGGCAGGAAAAGCATCCCCAGCACCTCCAAATTACAGATTTCTCTTTTTTCAGAGAAATATCCATATGGGCTTCCCATATCCATACGTACGTGTGTGTTTGTGTATCCCATTGTGTGTGCGTATCTTCAAAGGGAGAAACTGCAGTGAACGTAAACCAGCAGCAGTTAATGGGTGGGCTGCATTTCTCCTTGAAGGATCTGGAGGTGCTTTACCAGCATTAATGAGACCTCGATGTGCCCCGTCAGGACACCGGGATCCTCTTTACTTCTCCTTCCCTGGGCGAACAGCCTGGTGGGCATCCCCAGGGTGGCTGTGGCACCCCGTGAGGCCCCGTCCCGCCAGCCCCTGCCTCCCTGGGGCAGGATGGGGCTGTTTGGGGGGGCCGGGATGGCGGTCGGAGAAGGACATACGCTCAAGGGATCTTGTGTCCTTCTGAAACAGGTTTCAGAATAATAATAATGGGTTTCCATCATGGGAAGAAGCAAATACCAGGCACTTTTCCCTCGCCGGGAGAGATTAACCCTTCGTTTCCCTCCCCCCCGCAGCGAGGACCCGTGGCGGGCGGCGAAGATGATCAAGGGGTACATGCAGCAGCACAACATCCCACAGCGGGAGGTGGTGGACGTCACCGGCCTCAACCAGTCGCACCTCTCCCAGCACCTCAACAAGGGCACCCCCATGAAGACGCAGAAGAGAGCCGCCCTCTACACGTGGTACGTCCGCAAGCAGCGGGAGATCCTCCGGCGTAAGTACCCGCGCCAGCGCTCGCCCTTCGGGGCTGGCGGGGGGGAGAGGGGGTCCCCGCGTCCCGGTCCTGCCTGCGGGTACCTGGCACACCCGGAGCCGAGCGAGGAGCAGCCCCCTGCCCTCTTCCCTGGCAGAGCCCCCGCCAGCGCCCACCGCTCCCTGTGCCCGCTGCGGCTGCCCGGGGATCATCCCTGGCTTTGCCGCTAGACCCAGGCTGCCTAGCATCTTCCCCAAAATGTTTTTACAAGTAAAATGAATTTAAGGCACAGGAAAACTGGGTGAGAGCCCCTCTTGGTCACAGTAACACTGTGCGAGTTCCTCCAAGCCCATCCACGCAGCCAAATTTCTGCATATCGTTAGAGGTGGGAAAGCAATTAATAATTACACGCAATTAGATGCCTTTCCCACCTCTGTCCGCTTTTCCTCTCTGTTTCTCGAGACTGCTCATTTTCTGCGACTACTTGCAAAAAAAGTAAAGAGAGAGAAAAGAAAAAACTGTAAATTGCTCCTGTCTGTAGCATGGTCTCAGGCAGTCCGTGCTATGTAAAATGCAGATGATTTTGACGAAGTACACAGACTATTGCTTTTGTGCACGTCTCCCACCAACCCCTGCTCCCGGGCTGGTCCCATATTGCTCGAAGCAGCCCAGTTTTTGGCCGAGGTGCAGGCTGGGGCACTGACATACCCCTTAAAAGGGCTCTGCCTCCCTCCTCCTAAAGGATGCGATATCCAGTGGACGGGAAGTGCAGAAAAGGGTTTAGCACCAAATACCATTGCTTTGAAAACACACCTTGAGACGTTAGAGCAAACAGAGCCTGCTCCAGCCTTGCCCTGCGTTTCCCCCCTCGTCACAGGGGGAAAAGCCATTATAAAAAGAGGGAGAATTCCCCTGCAAAACTGAGAATAATAAAACCCTCCCATTAATCTCCCTTTACTGCCGTGGTGACAAGCGCCGGGTCTGAGGCGGGCCGCCGGGGAAGGTCACCTCTGGTGCCTGCCCGCCCTGGGCACGGGGCCGGTGTCCCACTGCGCTGGGACGGGAGCGGGAGCCAGAGTGGAGCTCTGGGCGAGCAGAGAGAGGCACCCTTTCGGGGGGCTTTGCAGTCGTCCTGCCTGGCTCCTAGCTTGCAAAAATCCTCCCGAAACAAGTGCACGCCGGCAGAGACCCAATCCATGAATATGCATGCCTTGAGCATGCCTCCCCATTAAACACCCGTCCTGGAGGGATGGTAATAACTCCCCCACCAGCGTGCAGGGCTGGCCCCTTCCCTGGGGTGGGTGGCAGGGAGGACCCGGCTTGCTCCAAAGCGTGCCGGGGCCGTGGGCTTGGGGTGCTGCGGGAGGGGACACGGGGGGGCCACCTCCGCGCGGGACGGTGACTCTGAGCAGCGGCTATAGGCCAGCTCACGTCTGCTCCTTTCTCTTTCAGAGTTCAACCAGACAGTCCAGGGTTGTGGAAATATGACAGACAAAAGCAGTCAGGATCAGCTGCTGTTTCTCTTTCCAGAGTTCAATCAGCAGAACCAGGGGGCTGCCCAGCTCGACGACACCTGCTCTGAAACCCCCAGCAAGAAGATGCGTCGCAATCGGTTCAAGTGGGGGCCGGCCTCCCAGCAAATCTTGTACCAAGCCTACGACCGCCAAAAGAACCCCAGCAAGGAGGAGCGCGAGGCTCTGGTGGAGGAGTGCAACAGGTAAAGGCTGCCCCGCGCCGCCTGCCACCTCCTCGCCCGCCCCGCAGCCTTTCTTCCAAAAACCTCACACGATGCCAAGCTCCCGGCTCACAGCCCCGGCTGCTGGCTCATGGCATGGCTTTGCTGAGCTGCCTGGCCTCTTTTTGCCTCGTTTTCCCCATCTGGGTGACATCTGGGGCTGAGCGAGCTCCATGCCGGGGTGGGGATGCCACAGGGATGTTGCAGGGATGCCACGGGGATGTGGCAGGGATGCTGCAGCGTTACAGCAATGTCAGAGGGAGGGGGGATGGCTTTCATGGCATGGATGTAGTTGGAAAGAGCAGGCGGGCTTGTAGGAAGGGCTTAAACGCCCACAATTCGCATGTCCTCCCGAGGCCCCCTGCCTGGCGGTGCTGGCGGAGGCCCCCCCAGCAGCACCCTTGTTCCAACGTGTCCCCTTGCACGCGCAGGGCTGAGTGTCTGCAGCGAGGGGTGTCTCCCTCCAAGGCGCACGGGCTCGGCTCCAACCTGGTGACGGAGGTCCGCGTCTACAACTGGTTCGCCAACCGGCGGAAGGAGGAGGCTTTCCGCCAGAAGCTGGCCATGGACGCCTACAGCTCGGGCCAGCCCCCGCACAGCATGAACCTGCTGCTGTCCCACGGCTCCCCCCACCACAACCAGCCCAGTGCCTCGCCTCCCAGCAAAATGCCAGGTAAGCCCTCGCCGAGGGTGCTCGGGCGATGGCGTTGGAGCAGTTGCAGCGCTGGCTCCCGTTTCTGCTGGGAAAAGGGGTGCCGAGCCCTCGGGGCCGTGCATGGGTGGCCTCGGGGGAGAAGATGGTCACCCTGGTCCCTGCCGCAGCTTCGAGGGGTGGTGGTGGTGCGGAGAGGAGCAAGTGCTGTCGCTGCCGTGTTACGGCCGGGCGAGCCACCTGGCGGGGGCTGGATTTCTGCCCTGCCGAGGAGAAATCGGCATGTGCTTGGTTGGTTTAATTCACCGGAGTCCCCGTGCAGTTTGGGCTGGGCAGGGAAAGGCTGTGCCTGGCAGGGAGGGGAGGCGGGCTGCTCCGCGCCTGACGTGTCAATGCTGGGGCCTTGGGATGCAGCCCACTGGTGAACACTGGTCTTGGGATGGGGTGGGTGGGGCTGCGCACAGGCGATGCTGCAAAGCCCGTGGGAAGACATGGCAGCGTGTCCTGGCCTCGCTGCAGGGCTGGAGCTGGCCCAGGCTGGGTGCAATGGTGCTGCACCGTCCCCATGCCAGAGCGGAGGGAGGTGGATGAAGAAAGCTGCTCGGGGGTGCAGGGCTCACCCCAACCTCCACCTCTCCACACCACGGTTCGGCCCCGTTATGCAGAGTGAGGAACCGGCTGGGGAGAGCAGACCCGCC
>NW_008795131.1:4465754-4465999 GCF_000699145.1 Aptenodytes forsteri | reverse complement strand
AACTCCCGGGGAATTTAAGCAGCAGATAACGCTGCTGGGGAGGGGGCTGTGTGCCCGGGGAGGCTAATCAGGGCAGGCGGGGACGGCGCGGCATGGGGCGAGAGACATTGTTGGGAAAACAATCCCCATTGTCCCCCTACCTGCCCTCTGCAGCCAACATGCCAGCCCCCGGCAAGCAGGAGCGGGCACTCGGTGGCGGGGGGTCAGCGCGGGGTGGCAGGGGGGGCGCCCCCACCCCCCCCCCC
>NW_008795131.1:4463986-4464898 GCF_000699145.1 Aptenodytes forsteri | reverse complement strand
CAGGGGCTGCGCCCCAACCGCCCCACGTCCCCCCTTGGCCACGGCACCAGCACCGGCACAGCCCGGCCGGGGAGGCTTAAACCAGCCGCCTCTTGGAAATGATCCTGCCTGCCTCGTTACACACACCCAGCTCATTACAAAGGCAAATTAAAAGAAACCCATGCGGCAGAGAGTCCCTGCGGGAAGGGCAAAGGTGCCTGGGGAGAGGAGGCTGAGAGCTGGGGACCGTGCCAGTCCATGGCTGGACACCAGTCCTCGGGCGTTAGCAAGCGAGGGCAGCCCCCAAAGTGGTACCCAGGGGATGCACCAGCCCCGGGTGGGTGCGCAGCATCCGACCCAGCTCCCAGCCGTGGGAGGGACAGGCAGCATCCAACCCACTCCCGGGTACCGCTCTCCCTGTAGGGCCGGCTGGCGGTGACCAAAATGTGACCCTGCCCCAGGAATGCCCCGCACAATGGCGGGGACAGGGAGGACGTTTGCCCTCCTGTCACCGGCTGATTGCTTACAAGGTGCCCTACAAGCACATTGTCAGCAAAATCAGCTGTTTTCAGTGTCGGCTGGCGGGCTTTACAATACCCCACCAGCATGCAGCCCCACGTTGTCATGGTGTTGTCCCCCCCCGTGCATGCTTAATTGACAATTAAGCCGGGGCTTTGAACGAACCCCGCTGCCTTTGATGTGCCCCCATCCTGCCAGCGCGCATGCAGGCACCCCGCGAGAGCCTTTGTTTTCTTCTATTAGGGGACGGCAATTACTGTAACCGCGGGCATTTATCTTGGGGCTGGAGGGCCGTTAAGCCCCAGCCTTTATTTTCCCGTTGGAGCAGTGGCCAGCAGGAGCTGGCCGCGGCTATAGGGCTGATGACAGCCCATTCGGAGGGGCTTTTGAGCAGGGCCGGAGTGATGGCTGGCG
>NW_008795131.1:4463474-4463680 GCF_000699145.1 Aptenodytes forsteri | reverse complement strand
TTTTTCTATTAGGGGACGGAATTTCCTTTACCCGCGGGCATTTATCTTGGGGCTGGAGGGCCGTTACCCCCCAGCCTTTATTTTCCCGTTGGAGCAGTGGCCACCCGGAGCTGGCCGCGGCTAAAGGGGACGACAGCCCATTCGGAGGGGCTTTTGAGCAGAGGAGTGATGATGGCTGCAGTGGCGGCTGAGAGGCGCCCCCCGTG
>NW_008795131.1:4443445-4463166 GCF_000699145.1 Aptenodytes forsteri | reverse complement strand
TTCGGAGGGGCTGTTGAGCAGGGCAGGTGTGATGGCTGCAGTGGCGGCGAAGGGCCCCTCCGGAGGGGTCAGGAGGGCTCGGCTGCGGGAATTTGCTGGTGGCCAGCGCTTGTATCCATCGGCCTTGCTGAGGAGGAGGAGACAGGCATGGTGAGGGCCACCGAGGGGTTTTAGGGCTGCTTTGGGGGCGATCGGGAGGGATAGAGCTCAGCCTTGACTGCTTTGGGGTCGCTTGGACCAAACTGGGTCCAGCAGGCTTGCAGCTCCCAAAACATCACTGGGTCCATCACTGCTTAAAGCTCCTTCAAGAGACGTTTGGGGACCCGCTGCCTCAGCGGGGTGCAGGGCAGTGCTGGTGGGGCTGGCCCCGATGCCTGGCTGACCCCATCCGGGGCTGGCCATGCTGGGATTTGAACTGCCCTTGCACCGCGTGCGGCGGCGTCTGGAGCGCTCAATGCCTTAACAGCTTAATGACGGCGCTGGGACGCTGCCCGTGTCCTACCCCTGCGTGGCCCCATCCCCCCCGTGACGTCCCCCGGCAGGAAACGATGGGGCTGGCGGCATGGGGCAGCTGCAAAATCGCTCCCGTGCCCGCAGACAAAGAGGGATCGCCTGCTCCTCGGGATGTCAATGGGGTTTTGCGAAAGGGCGTAATGATGGCCGGGCTGGGATAAGAGCTGTAAAAGTCAAACATCCTCCCAGCCTCTTCTTGGGGACCCATCTGTCAAGCCTCGAGCCGTAGTTTTTAACTATTTGGAGGTAAATACTTAAAGCCTATCTATCTCAGAGGCTTCTTTCAGACTCTGGACTTTTCCCTTCCTATGGGGTATTATCAGCGATCTTGGTTCCCTGTTTGATTTGAAGGTCACTCGGGGCTTTATCTTGGTGCCATGCCGTAGACTCTGGCTTATGCCATTTTTATCTTCAAGAGCCCCGAAGACAATCAGCGCATTGATGAGATTAGGTGACGCACCACCCTGCTCGCCAGCCGCCCCCTGCCTCCCGCCCTGCATACAAAGGGCCGGCCGGCGCCCGTCAGACCCCGCAAAGCCCCGTCCCCGCGGCCGGGGGTCGCAGCATTGCCTCCAGCCCGTCCCGGGGGGTCCTGCACCGAAAGGTGGTCGGGGCGTGCGTCCATCCATCCATCAGTACCTGCTCTGCAAATATCAGAGTAGCAGAGCAGTATCAGAGCAATCGTATACATATATGTGTGTGTGTGTGTGTATATAGATGAATATACATTACTTATATATATTTTTAGATATCTCTATAAATGGAGATAACAAACATAAAAATAACTCAGTACCACCCCTGAGATTCTTCCTAAACCCAAAGAGCAATTTAAGTATTTTAACTTTTTCTTAAAGAAGATCCCGTCAATAAACCCTCGGTCCAGAGGTTCTTCGGTTTATATCTGGATCCTACACGTTGTTCCCTGGGGTATGTGCTGGTTCTGACTGCGGACCCGGTGCCAGCGGTTGTAATATTTTACTGTTGGGTGCATTGTGGGGCTCTGTGGGTACAGTGCGCTGTTAGGAGCTTTTCCCGGTTTTATGGGGGGTAATTAGAACTTTATGACAGCAGCGAAATGGGAGGGTCCAGTGCCCATAAACAGGTTTATAATGGATATAAACTATGCACCTCTGTAACTTAGCAAGATTAACACTTTAGGGACAATTTGAGTGGCAGCCCAAAAATCAGAGCTGCCCTCGGCACTGCCTGGATCTGCGTTTGGGAGGGTGAAACAGTCCCATCACCGACCCGGCCGCTTCCATGATGTCAATAGGTGCAGCATCGCTGAGTCCAGCGTGACCCCAAAAACGACACTTTGCCTTTCTCGCCTCGCTGCCGGGCTCCTGGTCCGTGCCGGCGGCTGCATCCCCGCAGGTTGGGCAGAGCCGGGACTGAGTCCCTGCCGCCGCCTGAATCATTGGTGACCAGGCGCGTAGTGTGGCCAGGTCCATTTTGGGGTTGGGCATCACCGGTGATTTGCAGGATGTTTGCGAAGCTCCGGGCAAAAGTGCAGCCTGGTGCCAGGGCAAGCGGCGGGCGCTGCTGCCGGAGGAGGTCGAGATGTGCCGCGCGATGGCGGCGGTGGCAGGGGCTCCTCATTTAAAAGTACACTGAGTTTTTTTTTAAAAAAAGTACAATTTAATCGTATCAATATGACTTAAAGCAGAGGAGAGCCAAGCTGCTTCATTGCTTTTGCCTGCCAGACACAAGACTGGCATGTACCTAGAAAATGGCACAAGCCTGCAATGAAGACAGCAAAGTTATCGATTGCTGCCCTAAAGCCCCCCATTGCTCTCCCCACCTCAAAAGCCGGGTCGGGGGAATGGGACTGGTACCCCTGAGAAGCTGGGGGGTGCCAGGTCTGGTACCCCTGAGAAGCTGGGGGGTGCCGGAGCTGGCTGCGGGAAGCCGTGGGCGCATGGGACCCCCCCCCAGCCGGGCTGTGCCCTGGGGGCCGCAGGGTCTGGGGGCTGTCCCGCCGCCCGTCCCCGTTGGCTGAAACACAGGGTTAAGGCTCCGGGAGCCAGACCCCGCGGCTTGTCTGGAAACATGGGAAAGCAGTAAAACATTTCACGGGCAGTGCAGCTCGGGGGCCGCACAATAGCCGGGTCCCATAAACAGACTTTTATATTATGACTGTTGCTCCAGTAAAAAAAAAAAAAATAAAAAGCCTTAAAGAGGGCAGGCTCCGCGGCCGGGCCCATTCCCGGTGATCCCCATCCAGGCTGCTCTCTCGGGCGGCTGCAGGGAGAGGCTGAGGCGGAATAAATCTCTTTGCACGGGGGCTGCTTCCAGCTGCGGAGGCACGGGAGAGTGGCGGGAGAACAGTCGTGTCAGGCTTCAATGGCTCCTGCTCAGAAACCCTGGACCACAGAGCCCCCCGCTCACTCCGTGAGGAAACCTTCATGTCCCGGTGCAAACTGCCGGAGCTGTCCCCATGCATTCACCGGGGCCGGCGGGATCCCGTGGCGGGTCCCATGGCGGGGGTGAGTGGTTGTGCTGCCGGGGGACACCTGACTCCCGGAGCAAGCACCCCCTGCGATGGCAGAGCGTGCCAAGGAGGGTTTGCTGGGGAGCCGGCGGCCGGGGAAGCCTAGGCACAGGTTACCTGCCCTGCGGCAGTGTGCTGCATCCCAGCGCCGTGCAAAATGGGGTCCTGCTGCTGCAACAGATAGAGCCCAAAAGCAAGAAAACGGGGGCTGGCAAGGTGGCTGGGGAGGAGTAGTGTGCACTTGGGGGCAGCCCGGGAAAAACCCTGAAGGTGGCTATTGCCCAGGTAGATGCTTTAGGCTAGGCTGGGCTGGAGCTCGCCGAGTTTGCTGGGAATGGGGAGCTTGGAGGAAAGGTACTCGCCATCGTCGGGGAGCTCTGTTTATTATAGCAGTGACAATAGCAACAGCAATAACGCCTTGTGCTAGTTTCCAATATTTATTATCTAATCTGCCCGAATCCAACCCAACTCTGAGGGCATATAAATAACAATACCTGTCCCATTCTAGGATGGGAAAAACCCAAGCCAGGATAATTGATGGCTTCCTATAAGGCTGCAGGGTAGCTGTAGCTGAAGAGCTTTTACCCTGCCCAGCAAGCGGTTCCTGGGCAGAGCCAGGTGCCCACGGGCTTTGGGGACGCAGGAGCCCCCCGCCAGCTCAGCCCCTGCCTGCGCAGGAGCGGGGTCCTCGGTGGGGCTGGACAGTGGCACCGCTGCTGCCATCCCCGGAGCCCGACCTCGCGCTCCTCAGGAGAGTTAATCTTCATCAAGAGTCGGAGTTTTCAGCAGTTTTATCTAGAGAGACCAGTCACCAGACTATCTGAAAATCTCAGCATTGGTTATTGTTTCTCAAACAATAAAAGTCTTGTCCTTGGGATTGCAGGGAAAAGCTTGAAAATCAGCTTTTAACATTTCATAGGTTTTTAAAGACAACTTCATAACTCTGGGTGTCTTGGCTCATGAGTTATAAGCATCCTCAGTCAGGTGTAGCATGATTTTGGGGATTAAAATGTGGGGGTTTTTTTCTTACTGAAAGCTTCACCGAACCCAAAAGAGATTGAAGATTGAGCAGAAACTCTGATTTTCTTTCCAATAGGAGCTGCCTGTGCTCCTTGTCTATCTTTAAGATCGAGCTCAGAAGAAAGGGCTTTATTTTATCTCCCCTCCCATTGTTTAACCAGCGCTGCAGGATCTCAGACCAGCAGCGGCTGAAGCACACTCTGCACGAGGCCGGGACCGCGGGGAAGAATGTGTGTGACAGTGCCCTGGTTGAGTAATGTTTACCCTGTTCATGGCAGGGACGTCCACTCGGACCGGCAAATATCCACCTGCCAGAGGACATTCTTTTATTATCAGGGATAAAAGGGGTTTGCTGGGAAATGATCAGGAACCAGACATCGTGGGGAGATTCCTATCTGTGGGACGTGTTTAACCAGCTGATGGGGAAAATTTGGAGGCGACTAAAGAGTGACTTTGTCGTGGTTTTGGTGAAGGGCGCGGGTCTGTGCTTTTGGAGCTTGTGGAAAGCTCCCGGACTCCAGTTACCATTTCTTTCCTTTTTGTTAATTCAGAGATTTTTTAGAGTAGCCCTTAGAGCATCCTTCGCCGAGCCAGCCTGCATCAGCTCTTCCCCTCAGACACCTGGGAGAAGGAGATCCCAAAATCCCAGGAGGAACATCCTTTACCTGGGCAGGTTTTGTAGCTGGGGGTGTCCATGCTGTGCCAGCACGGCTGGGAAGCTGCCGGCATCCTCCGCAGGTTGAACCCCTCCGGCTGGCGGTCATTTTGGGGAGCTGTCCCCAATGCCCCCGTGCAGTGGCCGAGGGTCATGGGCAGACGATGCTCTTGGTGGTCTCAGTTGCGAGGGTGGGCTTCACCGCTGTGGTTTTCTTTCCCAGGAGAGCTGTGGGCTGTCCGTCCATCCACCGCTTCGATCCCAGGGCAGTTCAGTGAACCCGGCTGCGAGCATGGTGCCGGACTCCTCGTAATAAATGGCTTTTCGCCGTAGTCGTCAAGGCAGCTTTGTAAAAGACGCTTTTGTTTCCCGTGGGTTTTCCTCGGTTAATTATTTGTGATCTGTAGATGCCTTTCCATGACACATGGCTGATCATATGGTTATCAGCACAGGGCATTTTAGCCAAATTAAATATATTTATATAGAAGACCTGTGCTTGAGCCAGATTTCCCTCCTCGGCAGTGGTGGGCTGCGGTCCGATTTGGAAGTTTGCGTGTGTCTGGTCCCTCTGTCTTCCTGCAGTAATCTGTTAATCATACACTTGTCGAGAGGGAGTCGAGAGGGAAATCGGATGCAGAAGGGCCTGAGAAAAAAGTGAGAGCCGTCGCTGTTTAGAGCTGGGCAGCACTGGGCTGGCCGGCGGCCGCGAGGAGCCAGGCGAGCCTCGCAGAGGGAAGGGCTGGAGGATGCAGAGTCGCTCCCCACGGCTCAGGGCCCTCAGGCCGGTGCCCGAGAGCCGCGGGGACATCGCAGGAATTTGCATGACGGGTGCAAACTGTGCAAATTAAATCACAAGGGGTGCAGATGGGCGTGCAGGCTCTTGGCCCGGGTTGGGCTCCCACGGGAGCAGCTCTTTCTGCCCCACAGCATTGGGGCCCACGGGCAGCGTGGGGGCTGTAGCCCCAGTGGGCGCTCAGCATCCCTCACCATCAACTTCTTGCTATTATTTCGGAAGACGGGATTGGGGAGAAGCTGGGAAGTGGCACTGCAGGAAGGGGCACGTTGTCCGGTGCTGTCCCTCCCGTTTATCGTCCAAGGGTGTCATTTAGGAGCTTGCACGTCTGTTTGCATCCTCTTGCCGCGCATGCCGAGGGAGCCAGGGAGGGGTGGGGGGGTTTCCCCTTTGCAGGGCCACTTTCAGAGGGGACTGGCACGGCCAGGGCACCCTCTCCGGGGTGCCTGTGGGTGATGCCAACGCCTGGTGGTGTTTTGCAGGGGTCCGGTACAGCCAGGCGGCGAGCGGCGAGGCGGCATCCTCCGGGGCCATCAGCCACCACGGTGGCGGTGCCATGGTCACCACCAGCCAGGCGGTCCTGCAGCAGGTCTCCCCAGCCGGATTGGACCCGGGCCACAGTTTGCTCTCGCCCGACGGTAAAATGGTGAGTACACCTGGCCTATTGTGGCGGTGGCACTGATAAGATAAGAGGGCCCAGCGGGCAAAGCAAACACGCTTTCCCCGGGTTTCACACGCGGCCCGCGCCGAACAATGGGGCATTGTGGGGCTGGGGCCGCGGCGCGGGCGCGCAACCGTCCCCACCGCCCGCCTCAAAGGCGGCGCTCGGCCCCTGCGCTCCCCGGCAGGCAACGGCGTGTTTTCCGAGTGCGGCCCATAAATCTGACAGAGCCTCGCTCGGGTTTTTATTGATTGCATGCCTTGCAGATTGAATGTGCGCTGGGTGGATCACTGTTTGTTTTCTCCTGCCAATGACATGCGTATCGATAAAATGCTCATTCATTATTTTTTCCCTAAGCCCTCCCAAGTTTGGAGCTTCGCCGGGGAAGCATTCTCCTTGCGAGCAGGGGCCTTCTTGTCCCAGGGCATCACCCAGGGCATCTAACCTGCTAGTGCCAGCTCCAGCCCCAGAGCTCCTGCCTCTCCCGGTCCCCTTCCCCACGTGCTCGGGGCTCTGCTGCAAGGGCTCCGCTGGGCAGAGCTGCAAACGCCAGCGGTGGCAGGCAGCAGAGATGGGACATCGGCATCCCTGCCGGGTGCCTGATGCCTCCCAACGCCGGGTGCTGCACGACCACTGCAAAAAAAGTGGTTGTAAATGCAGGGCTGGGCTGGGTTTCCCATGCCCGAGTGCTCGGGCTGCTCCTTTCTGTGGGTGCCTGGCTGGTGCAAAGCCCTTTGGAGGAGTGCATGAAGGAGCGGGGCGAGGAGGGGGCGCAGGGTGACGGGGAAGGACGGGATGGGACAGGAGAGCACAGCCCTTCCCCGGAGCAGGCTGCCAGAGGTTTGCGTGTGGCCGCTGCTTTTCCGGGAGGAGGTTTTTTTCTGCTGAAAGCGAAAGTCAAACATGGCACTGGGCGGCGGGGCCGAGCCCGCTCTTTCCTGGTTTTCACTTCCATTTTCGGAGGGTTGGCCCTCTTGGGCTGTCGCGTCGGTCTCCTCGCAAAGTTGGGTTGCTGCAGAGGGGCTTGGCATCCCCTCCCTCAGCTATGGCACTGTTTAATTTGCCTTTCCTTCTGCCGCTCTCTGGCTCTGGCTCGTGAGGGTCTCCATGCAGCCCCTCGGGCTCGGACGCTGACCCTGCAAAGCCAAGCGTCCCCCGCCAAGCAGGGGAGATATTGCAGAGCAAAAACCCAGCCCTCCCAGCATGCTCCCTCCACCCCGAAAGCACCCATATCTCCCCAGGGGTGTGTTGAGCCTTACAACCCTGAGCCTTGAAGTCATAAAATGAGTCAGGAATAAAGGCAGCAGCAAGTAGGCACCGAGTGCCCGGGGCGGGGGTCCACGAGGACGAAGCGATGCAGAGCTTGGTGGCAGAGGCTGCCAGCACCCCCCCTGCCAGCTCTTTTTGCAGGGGCCATGTCTGAGGGGGGGGTTTGCAGGAGCACAGAGAGGGACCCTCGGACGGGGCAGAGGGAGCTCACGGTGGCCGGGCAGCACAGGAGAAGGCTGCGTGGAAATGCAGCAGATTAAACTGGGAAAAGCAACTTGCTGAAGTGCAGTAGGCGCTGGCGTGCGGCAGCAAAAGCCCTGCTGAATTATCCCCGCTGCACAGACACTGCACAGCGCCGTCAGGGACCGCTCAGGTCCTCAGCAGCATGCAGCTCTGCCAGCTTATCTCTGATCTTTAAGCAGGGCTAGCTAGTGCTTGCAAGTGATTTAATAAAAATATGCTGTAGGCTGTGGTTTCTAGTAAGTAAACATGTGCCTTTAATACCCCACATGAAACCAAAAGCTGCCAAGGAAGTTGCTGCATCTGAAGGCAATCGATTTTTTCAGGGAGGAGCGTTACTGAGGCTGCAGAAAGCTTTGGTGGTTCACCCTTTCATGCTCCAGTGTTGCCCTTAGCCGTGGTAGTGCCAGAGGGTCTCCCCCGAGGGTCCAGTGTCTGGAGGGTCTTCTCCAGTCATACAATCTCCAGAAGTGATTTTGGGTGCAATGCTTTGGGTCTAAACCCCCCGCGAAAGGAGCCCAGGCTGCAGGTGAGCGGCGTGCACTCGCCGTGAACTGTTTGACTTGTGCAGCTGAGTGTGGTGTAACCTGGCCTTGAAGAGACTTTGAAAGTGGAAAATACCGGATCAGGAAATATGAGTCACTCCCGGGCTTTGGAATTTATTGATGGATTTGTTTCAATTGCAGCAGGGCTATCTCCAACTCACATGTGCGAAATAAACAAGGTGCTGGGACTGGTGTCCAGAAATGTCACACAAAGAGCCGCAAGGTTGGCTCTGAATCTGGATCGAGGTTGCTCAGTGCAAGAGGTCTAATGAGAGGGATTAGGAGAATGTGCAGCAATTAAAGAAATAAGGCACTTAACCCCATGTTTGTCCTGTGGACCAGCTCCAGTCCTCTCAGCATGCTCCAAGTGCCTTTGTGTGTCTGATCCCTAAACACTGACCTGAAATCCCAGGAACTGGCTCTGGCTGAGTGCACCTGGCCCATCTCACCAGTATCCTGCCCATCTGCAAAAGTGGTGACTAAGATCATCACCATGAGGCCCTTTTTATCTGCTTTCTGTCTTTTTTTTTACTCCTCGAGTTTGTATTTCCCACTTTCCTCTACAACCGTGGTGGTTAGAGGTTAATGAGTGTTGAGAGTCCTCAGCTGTCCCCGACAGCAGGAGCTTGGACTTGGGGGACAAAATGGCAAAGGCTCGGGATGTGCCGTGTCCCGGTGCCGTGCTCCGGTGGAGCTGGAAGCCAGTGCCAGCAAAGTCCTTCCCCGCTGCTGCTTCGCTATTTATTAACACGAGGTTCAGGCATCCCAGCCAGGGTCTGCAGCCCCGGGGTGGTGGGAGCTGTGTACGCTGAACTGAAGGTGCCCCAGTGAGGCTGCAGCCCACTTGCCTCTTGGGAGGGGGCTTTGCTGACCCCCCGTCCCCAATCTCCCTGCTGAAACAGGCAGGCAGCAGTGGAGGGGGCCGGGAGCAGCCCCCTTGGCTGTGCCTCTGACAATGGCTGTCCTGCCTTGCTCCTTGGCAGATCTCCGTTTCGGGGGGCGGGCTGCCCCCGGTGAGCACCCTGACCAACATCCACAGCTTGTCACACCACAACCCGCAGCAGTCCCAGAACCTCATCATGACGCCGCTCTCAGGAGTCATGGCCATCGCACAGAGTAAGCACGCGCCCCGAGCTCCCCTCCGCGCCCCGCGTGGACCCCCCTGCTCCTACGACGGGGAGGAGGACACCCTGCCCGCTCGCGCCGGCGCTGACGTCCCTGTTCTGCTCTCTCCCTCCTCCCAGGTCTGAACACCTCGCAGGCGCAGAGCGTACCTGTTATCAACAGCGTTGCCGGCAGCTTGGCAGCTCTACAGCCGGTCCAGTTCTCCCAGCAGCTCCACAGCCCGCACCAGCAGCCGCTGATGCAGCAGTCACCCAGCCATATGACGCAGCAGCCTTTTATGGCCACCGTGACTCAGCTGCAGAACTCGCACAGTAAGGGTCCGGGCGGTAGCTGCGAAGGGAAGGGCCCAAAAAATGAGTTCAGATGGAAAATAAGCTTGTGCTCTCTTCCTGCTCTCCCCTGCCCAAGCTTGCGCCCTTGGCTGCCACCTCTCTCCTGCGGGTACCAGCTGGCGCAGGGCTGCGAGCGGGATGCACGGCGGTGTGGGGTGGCCACATCCTGCCTCATCCTCTCCTTCCTCCGTGCCACCCGCCGTGCCGCATCTCCCGTACCGCTCCACTGCTGCCCTGTGGGTGGGATGCAGCCCCCAGCAGTGTTTTGTACGAACTTTATTTTTCCTTCTGTGTTCTTACTGCTAAAACACATGCTTTGCCGAAGGAGGTGGCTGAGCCTGTTGCGATCCCTGCAAAGCAAACACTCCCCCGCTGTGCCCCGAAGGGATCTGGCTTCACCCCTCGGGCTCGTCCATCATCCCGGCCCCATCCCTGCTCCAGCACCGGGCTCTGCAGAGCTACCAGTGTCTGGTCCAGCCACCGCCCTTCGGTCCCCACTGATTTCCCTGGGCGAGCTGGTAGCTGAGAAAGTGGTGGCTTAGAGGCAGGTGGTGGTTTCTTTCCGTGGCTTGTTTTATCTCTTTCGTGTCTCCGTTACGGTCGTTCCCACCCAGCACCCCTGTGACCTGCCATAACGCAGCACTCGGCTGCTCTGCCCCGGCGCGAGGGCTGTGGGTGGCTTTTCCGTGACGGCTGCTTGTCTCCCTCCTCTCAGGTGAGGTGGCTGAGCCTGTTGCGTGCAAAGAAAACACTCCCCCGCTGTGCCCCGAAGGGATCTGGCTTCACCCCTCGGGCTGTCCATCATCAGAGCTACCAGTGTCTGGTCCAGCCACCGCCCTTCGGTCCCCACTGATTTCCCTGGGCGAGCTGGTAGCTGAGAAAGTGGTGGCTTAGAGGCAGGTGGTGGTTTCTTTCCGTGGCTTGTTTTATCTCTTTCGTGTCTCCGTTACGGTCGTTCCCACCCAGCACCCCTGTGACCTGCCATAACGCAGCACTCGGCTGCTCTGCCCCGGCGCGAGGGCTGTGGGTGGCTTTTCCGTGACGGCTGCTTGTCTCCCTCCTCTCCGCAGTGTATGCACACAAACAGGAGCCTCCCCAGTATTCCCACACCTCCCGCTTCCCCTCGGCGATGGTGGTGACGGATACCAGCAGCATCAGCACGCTGACCAATATGTCTTCCAGTAAGCAGGTAATGGCCAGGCAGACGTGGCCGAGGGTGCGCAGGGGTGGGCGTGCGGGGGTGGAGCGGGGCTGTTTTTCCCCTGGAGATGGGGCTGGAGGAGGGTGTAGCAGAGACCCCGTCCTGCTGCCTGTGCTGGACCTGCGTGTGGGCAGCTGAGGACGAGCCTCAGGGTGCTGAGAACCCCGTCCCAGCCCCTTCACGGACACCGAAAAACCTGCTTGCAGATGGCAAGCGTGGTGGGGATTTGGGTGATGGTCTGGCTGTGCTGGATGAAGACTTGTCTAACGCCTGGTGGTACCAGCCAGGCCATGCTCATCCCTGGGACAACTTCACCGGGATGGGAGCATCCTACTGGGGTTCAGATTGGGCTGAGAAGGTCAGGACTAAGCAGGCTCTGCTGCCTTTGTGTCCAGGGTAAATCGGCCCTCGTTGGAGTCGAGCGGAGGAGCTGGGCTCCGATGCACCCCCACTTCCCCCAGCCTGTAAACCTTTATCATCTGCCTGGTGCTGGCGCAGGTGTAAGGCAGGACTTATCCTGGTTCAAATCAGGTGTGCGAGGACTTACTCAGACAATAGTTGCTTTCTAAAAGTCAGCTCTGGGGACTGTGGGAAATATGTGGCCCTTATTGATTGCTAGATAAATAAGAGAGAGCCTTGAACTTGCATTCAGATAAACTTTCTTACCGAGGTTTGACAGGGGAGAGGAAAAAAATGTCTGCAATGACCATAGAGTAAATATGGTGTGGGACTGCTGTGAGACACCCCCCCTGGATGCCCGGCGGGGGGCAAAGGAAGGGGCTGGGGCTGCAAAGGGGAGAAGCTGGGAGAGGGGCTGCCCGGGGGTTTTGGGGTGCCCGGGAAGGGGTGATGAATGCCACCGCCCCCGGCTCGGGTCGGGCTCCCGTGCTTTGTAGTGCTCGGGGTGACCATTTATCTGCGCCCGCGCATCTCGGTCCGGGAGGCGGTCAGGCACGGCCGCGCTCCTCAGGAGCACCATTTCCTCCGCGCGGCTTTATCAGCCCATCTGGTGTGCGCTCAGCCCGAACTCCCCCTGATTAATTGTGCTCTCCCGCCACGGGCTGCCTTTGATGCCGGGCTGGCCGAAAGGAGCCCTGGGCACACAGGAAATCTCCCTGGCAGGGAGATAGCGCCCAGTCATCCCCGCTGCCCGGCCGGGCGCTGCGATCAGCCTACCTTGACGCAGCCCTGCCCGGGGTGGTGGGGGCTCCCTCGGTTTTTCTCCCTCCATTACGCTTTTGCAGTTTAATTAAAGCAGGAGGAGGCCTTGCGGCTCAGGAGGGGGGAGATGGGGCCGGGCCCCCGCGGCTGCTGCGGCGAACGGGTGCAAAATGCCGAAGGGGCACGCACCCACCCCGTTAGCCCCCCATACATGACAGACAAGCACGGGCTGGTCCTGCAAGCTTCGGGGGCAGGATCTGGCCCCTGTCCCCCTGCACAGGGCCGGAGCAGGCGCTGGGGTTGTGTCCCCCCCCCCGGCACAGCCTCCCAGCCCCTGGGTTCTCTTTTCCTACCAACCATTCGACGTTCAAGCTAAAGCTGGAAAAATTTATCCTTGAACATTGGGGTTTTTCTCAGTGGTCACCCGTTTCGGCAACTGAAGTGCTGCAGAGGCAGCACGGGGGCCCGGTAAATGCTGCTCGCCCCCCAGATGGCTCAAATACCTAAATATTTTGGTGATATGGGCTTCTGTTGCTGACTGGGGCTAACAGGGGCTGTCCCTTGGCTCTTCCACACTTTGCCTTGGCATAAGGCAAGCACGGCTGGGCACAAGGATGCCCGGCAGCGACAGGCTCCTCCAAGGTGGCCAGAAAAGGCAGGAGGGTCACTTGGATTCCCAGGGGAGTTGCAGTTTTCGGAGTGCAGTTTGCTGGGTGAGGGCTGGGGGCTGCTGGTGGGAGTGCACAGGTAAGCCCAGGGGGTGCACAGCCCACACGAAACCCCAAATCTGGGGGGCTGCGCTGCTGCTCCCTGAGCAACCCCCTCTTTGCAAGAGGAGAGGCATCCTTGTGCAAAGCAAAGCTGCCACCATTCCCCGGCGGCTCTTCTGCACCCCACAGCCCCTGCGCCAGCCCCTGCAAACCCGCTCCGTGGCAGAGCCCGGCTGCTCCCGGTCCTGCCGGCGGGGATGGAGGCTGGAGGGATGTCCCCGGTCCCCCCTCAGGTGTCCCCTCGCAGCCCGATGCTGCAGATCGCTTATCAGATGATGCTGTTTAGACCTGGAAGGGGCAAATACCTCCTGGTTCCTTTGACAACGCTTGAGGCCAAGCCACCATTTTTATTACGTTAGCAAACACCTGATAGCCGTGGCCCGTCCCTAATGACATGTCACGGGAGGCTCCTGGCGTCTCCTTATCTCCACGTTACGATGTTTGCTGTGCGCTCCAGCCCACAAGGTCACCCGCGGCTCCCGCCCCCCCACCCCACCGGTGACTGGGGGGACCCCAGGTGGGGCACCCACCCGAAGGGATGGAGAAGGGGCCTCTGCGGTGGGACTGATGCGGCAGCGGGGGCTGCTCAGCTCCCTCCCCGGAGGTGACAGCAACGCCGGAGGACAGCGATGAGCATGGTTGCTGGCCCCACTCCCACCCGCGCGCAAGCTCCTCATGCCTGGCTGCTCTTCACAGCGCTGCTGAGCTGCGTGGCACAATCTCTGCAACAGCCTGGGCACAAACAGGCCCTTTTTTTATTATTATTATTTTTGGGAGGGGGTGGCAATATCTGGCTCAGAAAATATTTTCCCACTGCCTCCCCCTCGGGGGTGCTGGGGAGGGCTCGGGGCCAAACAGGGCTTGTGCGGCACCACCAAGGTCCCGGGGTGGTGTGGGAGGTGATGCCTCCAAATGCTTTGCAGTGCCCCCAGAGAGCCCCCCACGGTGCTGCCTTCACCTCCTGCCTGCCTGCCGGTCACTGTGCTTGTTCTCTCCCTCCCCAGTGTCCCCTGCAAGCCTGGTGATGCTCCACACCTCGCTGCTTTTGCACATAGCAACGGGATCTTATTTTCCACAACATCCCGCCGGTGACCCGCGCGCCGAGCCCGGGGAGTCGCCAGAGCGAAGCCCAGCACCGCAGCGAGGAGCCCATCAACCCGAAACGGAGCCGGAGGCTCGAGACTCCCCGCGGCCCTTCCGCGCCCTGCTGGGGACAAGCTCGGATTTGCGGGGTGCCCACCCGGGACCGTGCCTCTCCTTCCCTCCGTGCAGTATTTCCAAGACGTGTCTTGGGGATTTTTTTTCTTAAGTATTTGCCTTCCAAGAGGCCGTTGGCTCTCCCGAGGAACTAGGAACAAGCTGTACTGGGAACTGGCAGAAGGGGAAGATGGATAATATTTAAGTTATACTCCTCCACCCGACGGACTGAGAGGGACTTGGGTCTGTTACTTGGTGTTTGGAAGGAGGAATTGCATGTGCTGTTGAACTGAGCCAATTAAACTGTAAATATAGGTACAGTCTGCTCCATCCTCGCCCTTCCCTCCTACTATACATAGAGATTTATATAAAAGAAGTAAATTTTGTCCAATGGTTGTAAACTACTGTAATCAAGTGCAATTCCCCCATCTGTATATATTGTTCCCGAATCTCTTCTCTTTCTCCCTTTTTTTTTTTTTTTTTGGTAAAGGTCAGAGCTGAGCATGGTTTTGGTTTTGTATTTCTCTTCTTCATCTAAATGAGTTAATTTACGAGGAAAGAGCTGGGCCTATGCAAGGACACCGGTCTGACAGCACTGGTCTCTGCTCTGCGAGAGGACAGCCACACGCGTGTCCTCTGCACGGTGACATCCCACATGAAGAAAGGGCACAGGGCGAGCTGAGCGGAGCCCCGGCAGGACCTGGACGATCCGTGTGGGGACAACTGCCGCTACAGAGATCTCAAGGGACTCTTCTGCTTTTGGGGACTCTGAGATGGACTGTTGTGGGGTGGGGAAGCGCTCGGCAGCCCGGTCAACACATCCAGACCGCTGGGAAGCATTCGGCGGCGGCAGTTTTCAGGTGAGCCTGCAGCGTTTGCTGCTACAGAGGTGAATGAGGCTGCAAGAAATTCTGGTGGGATCTTCCTCAAATGGAGTTCAGAGACTGTCTCCCTCTTCTCCCCTCCTTGGGGCGTGGAAGGGACTGGGTGCCCAGTTACTGCCTCGTCTCCTGCCCAGTAAATGGCCAGTACAGGTGGCTTATTTTTCGCCGTTAGCAGGTTGATGATGAGCCTTGTTGGCTCCACCCTTATCAATAAACACGGTGCTCTCGTCCTCATGGTGTCACCTCTGAGCTGCAGCTGGACAGATGGGCGCTGAGCTGTGATGTGAACACGCCGGTCCACGGTCCCCGCCGGCTGCCTGCCTTGTCTCGCCTGGCAGCGGCTCTTGGAGGAAAAGCTTCGCAGCAAGATCTCCAGCTTGTGAATGAGCCCGCCTCCGCGGTGAGGGCACATCCCAGCTGGGCACCCACTGAGAACATGGGGCTCCACACCCTCCAGAGCCCTGAAGGGGTTTAGGTGCCCAAGTCCTACCTCCCAAAGCTGCGGAAGCTGTAAAAGGCATCGTCTCCCCTCCCATGAGACACAAGCTCCTCCATACCTGCTCCCCTTCGGAAAAGGGTCTCATGCTCCTCAGTTGTGTACATTTTTTCTTAAACTTTGCAGCGTGCGCCAACTGCTGAGAGTGATTTAGAGAGGTGGAGAGCAGTAGAGGTGCCCGTGGACGGATGACCACTGCTAAAATGAAAAACACTGGATGCTTTCTTTGGGGCAAGAAAGGCCCTTTTGCTCTGTGTTCATACAATGTCTAGCGCAGCAGGACCCTAACCCTTGCTGGGACTAATAGGAGTTGCCCTACGGTGAGTAAGTCATCACGAATTGGAGACCAATATTCAGAATGACATTTAATTTAATGTATACCATAATTAAATACCATTTCTTCTGACTCATTGGTGCCGTGTGGTCTGTAAATTTCCCAGTCATCATCTGCTGTGGTTTGGCAGACATCGGTCCGGCAGGCAGCGGCAGGCAGGGACGCAGGCTGGCAGCAGTGACATGTCCCTCCTGCTGTCCCTTGCAATGCTGATCTAGGTTTCTACCTGCCTGAAGGTGGTGAGTCAAGTATTTCATATGAAGCCCCAGGTATCAGCCAAAAATAGCAAGAGGCTCTAGGAGGTTGGGAGACCCGTGTCCGCACCTTCCTAATGATGCACTAATGATGTTGCCCTTAGTCCAGCACAGTTTATTCCTCATCCTCTGCTAACTTTAGCAGCCGAGTGTTAAGCAAACCAATTAGGAGCTGAGTGCCAGACAAAGCCAAGCCCCATCCATTTTGGATACTGAGCCCATGGGTCAGTAAAGCACGAGGGGGAGGCGGGAGGGTGTGCTGTGGTCGCTGTAAAGCTTCTGAAGACCTTTGATTGTGAAGAGCTGACATAGCTGCGTGACTCAGAGCACATCAACAGGAAAGGGTGGACCTTCTGAAGCAGCAGTGCAGGGCTTTGGTTTTAATCACCTTCAAAAATGCCTGGTTTTGGTTTGGAACCCTTTTTTTTTTTCCATAAGTTAGGTGTGGGCTGCTGTGGGAAAGGCTTTCAGAGCAGCAATCTGGTGCTCACCTTTGTAGCCGGAGCAGGACACCCTGATAAAAACCTTCCCACGGAGTTTCTTTGTTTCTGTGATTTTTAGCTACCCCAGACAAAAACTGGAAGCGCAAAGCTGGAAGAGGACGGGAGGCATGAAGACTTCTTGGTCCCTTTCGTGCAGACTCGGAAGTGATGCCCTCTTTTAGCAAAATTTGGAGAGAAAAGATGCAGGTTTTAATCTGAGATCCGCTTTGCACCTCCCTGCTCAGCAAGTCCTTTTCAACACACCGAGTGCCAGGCTGAGCCCTTTTCAAATTCTGCTCCTAAATATTGCGTTCCCACCGGTCAGGGTGGAAATGACTTGCATTATTCTACTTATGCCAGCTGTGTTTTGCTCCATGAGTGGCTAAGCTTTCCCCAGCTGATGCATACCCAGCACCGGGTCGAATTGGTCCTGCAGGGGCACGGGCAATCCAGTGGGAAGGAGCAGGGAGAAAGAGGCACTATATAACCTGCTGCATCTGAGCCGATGCTCCAAGGGGAGCAGTAACTTTTGGGGCTTGATTTCTGCACCAGCTTT
The DNA here is from genome assembly GCF_000699145.1 of Aptenodytes forsteri. Lineage (NCBI taxonomy): Eukaryota > Metazoa > Chordata > Aves > Sphenisciformes > Spheniscidae > Aptenodytes > Aptenodytes forsteri. The sequence continues at coordinate 4,446,187 of NW_008795131.1, read as the reverse complement.
AGGATAGACGCAGACTGAGAGGTGTGGGGCGTGGGGTGTGAAAACTACGTGTAAAGCACTGTTTGGCGAGTGGCCTGGTATCATCGCTGCTCTCCAGAAAGCCCCACGGAGAAGGTAAGTGAGAACTTTGGGGAAAGGAGACTGAGATGCAGCCCCACCAGAGAGGGACCTGGAGAGGGAAGCGGGGGACGGAGCCAAAAGAAAACTGGGAAAAAAGGCATCCAAACAAAGACACTGATGGAGAAGGTGACTACCGTGGAGCAAAGAGTGTGTGACAGAGCAGGCAGGATAAAGTCAACAGTGTGAATAGAACAAATTATTAAGAACAGATAGTATTTACCCAAGAGGTGTGAATTTACGAAGTTGCCAAACAGCTTGTTGTGTGCTGTCACCCACCCCTGGGTAGCAGGAGACGGGAAGGTAGAAATCATGACTGGTTGCTAGAGGATGCTGTGGATGTTACACATACCAACGCGTTCTTGGGTTCCCCTGATTTGGATTTAACCTCTGGCTGAGGAAACCTTTCTGCCCAGGGAAATACCATCCAAAACTGCCTCCTGAGCAGCCTCTGCAGCAGCTGGCCTGGGGCTGGGGCTGAGGCTGTCCCTGCCCAGACCTCACCTTGCACTGGAGAAGCACTGGGTGGGGTGTTTGCTCCTGCAGACACCCTGGCTGCGTCATGAAGTTGTTGGAAAATAAGATGTAATGTTAAATGAGGCTCCTGGAATATATTTTTTTAATCTCCCATTGCTGTTGGGCACGTTGCGCTTGTCTGTGATGCAGTTGTTATGGAGCAAAGAAACTAGCAGAAACATGACTGTTCATTTATGGCCAATAGAGTTTTACAGGGCTGGGTGATTATTTTACAGTTCAAAGCTGTACACAAGGGAATTCCTTGCACATGAGGACCCGCAGGCTGCCATGAGCCTTTATCGGTCACTCTTCATGTTCATAACAAACTGCAGCCTCCTTCATGGCAGAGGACAGGGACACCGCTGCATTTAATTTGAAGTGCAGGTGTGGGTGCGAAGGAAAAATCCCCCAAATCCCAGCGTTACAGAGGCCAGGGGGTAACACTCAGGGTCAGGGCTGTCGTGGCTCTCTACGATGCGAGGACCCGCTCTCTCCAGGAAGGTATCGCTCAAAGCTCGCTGTGTTTCGGTGCTCCTTCCCCAACCGGGATGCGCAGGCTGTGGGGCAGGGGAAGGGCACGGACAGGCATGGGGAAGCCCCGAGAGGTGCGGAGGTGGGATGTGGGAGGGCTGGGCAGGAGTGTGATCTCTCCAGAGGAGAGCGGAGCCCGGTGATAACCTGCCTGGACGGGTAAATCCCGTGCCCCGACTGCCTCCTGTTTGTGCTGCAGCACCGGCGATGCTGCCGGTGAAGTCACTGGGTCAAAACCAGGTAAGCGCCGCCCTCGCCGCCTGCCCCAGAGCTGCGATAGGGCTTTATCAGACCGCGAGCACGAGCCCTCGGTGTGGGGCTGCGGCCGTCCCCAGGGAGCAGGGCTCCTTGGCGCTTATCACCTCTGTAATTGTGGGGAGGAAAGGAGCCAGGGAAACCCCGTCCAGGGCCAAACCCTGCGTGCCGGCTGCTGGCCAGAGGGCTGGGGCACCCTAGTGCTGGGTTCTCCATCCCCAGGTGCATGACGGCAGCCCGGTGGTGGTGCAGACCTCGCTACCAGAGCAGTGCCGGGGCTCAGCCGCCATCCCCAGTGCTCCGGTGCTGGCTGGGCTCTGGCCCTGCTGCAGCCAGTCCAGCTCACATCGGCCGGCACCGCGCACGCGAATTGCTAAGGAAGTCCCAGGTCGTCCCCGTGGAGGAGCAGACGTCCTGCTGGCCATGAAGGCAACGGCCTCTCCAGGGATACCGAAATACAGACGAGCTATTTCAGCAACTTTAAAAATGTCATTTGGCGTGCATGTAAACGTAACGCGCAGTTGCACAACAGCACCCAGCTCCAAACGTGCGGTCTTTCCAGACTTGTTCTGCCAGTCCAGCCAGATGGCCGGATCTGCTGGAAATTTCGGCAGGAAAACCAGCAGCAGCGGTGTGGGGCTGTGCAGAGCCTTGGCTCTGCTGGGGCTGTGCTCCTCACCGGCGCAGCCTGCACCCCGCACACCATTGCCCAGCGGTCCCAGCGCTGCCTTCCTGCGCGACAGGTCAAAAGGGAAAGCATTGTCAGTCCCCTGCGGACAGCAAACACGCTCTGCCCTTTGAAGCCTTTGAGCGGATTTGGTTGGGCTGGTGGCGAAGTTTGAGGAGTACACAGAGAGGAATGCAGAAAGTGCTTGCGTTGGGAGGCTGGGCTGTTTGCAGATGTTGCCAGCTCCCTGCTGCGCTGCGGTCTGGCCACGGGAGCACGTATACGGAGCCAGAGGAGTCCCCGCGCCAGGCGGGTGGTAGCTTTGGGTAGCGTGCATTGATCCCATCTCCTGCTGACATGGGGTCTCCATGACATGGGGTCTCCATGATGCGTTTGCAGGAGGTCTTCACAAGTGAAAATGTGAAAAGGTTTGATGGGGAAAAGAGATGTGAGTCATAAAGACCAGCAGCAGCAAACAGCACCGTAACAGTTTACTGTCCTAAACCAACACGTTGCTGCACGCTCTCAGCTGCCAGAGAAAACCTCACTCTCTGCCTGCTCCAGTGCGTCTCCCATTGCTCCTGCAGCTCTGGGTGCTGACCTCCACACCTGCTGCTGCGCTGCCCCGCACTGGCCTCCCCCCAACAGCCCAGGGA
>NW_008795131.1:4428780-4434021 GCF_000699145.1 Aptenodytes forsteri | reverse complement strand
GGGCTGTTTGCAGATGTTGCCAGCTCCCTGCTGCGCTGCGGTCTGGCCACGGGAGCACGTATACGGAGCCAGAGGAGTCCCCGCGCCAGGCGGGTGGCAGCTTCGGGTAGCGTGCATTGATCCCATCTCCTGCTGACATGGGGTCTCCATGATGCGTTTGCAGGAGGTCTTCACAAGTCTGTGAAAATGTGAAAAGGTTTGATGGGGAAAAGAGATGTGAGTCATAAAGACCAGCAGCAGCAAACAGCACCGTAACAGTTTACTGTCCTAAACCAACACGTTGCTGCACGCTCTCAGCTGCCAGAGAAAACCTCACTCTCTGCCTGCTCCAGTGCATCTCCCATTGCTCCTGCAGCTCTGGGTGCTGACCTCCACACCTGCTGCTGCGCTGCCCCGCACTGGCCTCCCCCCAACAGCCAAGGGACCTGCAGATCTGGGGGCTCACTGGTCTGCAAAGATCTCAGGGAGCCTTGACATCCCACTATCCTCCTACCACGACAGGCCAATGCGTTCAGTGCTCCGCATCCCACGGTGGAGCAACCAGGGCTGCCGCTCCAGCTGCAAGCACCAGCAGGTCCATCCCTGCAGGCCTGCATACCCACCGCAGCAGAGTCCGTCCAGCAGACCCTGTGAGCTGCTCCACGCTGTTTGCTCTGCAAAAGTCCTTTGCAGGCAGACACTCAAGTCGCTCGCTTGCCTTCTCACTGCGAGTGCTACGAGAGCTCCCGCGCAGATGAGATGGGCAAGACACCACCCTGGGTCCTCCGGGGACAAAGGACGGACGCTTTGCAGAAGGAGTCTGGTTTCACCGCGTGTGGTCAGGTTAAACCTCTGGCGTGAATAGACTGAGCCGCGGACTGTATTACATGGGCTGGGGAGCTGGGCTAGCTACTCCTCAGTGCCGATAGGTAAACACCTAAATAAAAGCTCAGAGCCGACATTCCCAGAGGCAGAGCCCCATGGGAGGCTCCAGGTCTCGGCCGCTCAGCGGCACAGGGAGCCCAGCTCCCCTCGGCGCTTGCAGGATGCGCCTTCGTTTAATCCTGAAGGGTAATTTACCCCTGCTGCGGATGGTGGAAGGCCGACAGGTCCTGCGGCAGCACCGGGGCAAAGGAGTGATACGTGCTGCCACGAAGGGTTCGGTGGAGCCAGCAACGGGAGTGCTGTGGGAGCCACCAGCAGCGGGGGGGAGAGGTCCCTGACCCCCTGGAATTTATTTGTCTGACCCAGGGATAAAACTTAAAAGTCAAAAAACCCAAATGTGCACTAAAGAGTTGTCCCATCCCAGTATATGTGTAATACAGAGCCACACAAAACCTGAACCTCAGACATTTTACGTTATCTTCTAATTCAAGGAACTTTGATTTTACTTTTATATTCAGCAAAATTAATTGTCCTCTCTGTAATTAATATGCTGCTCAAATGGATTCTTAATTACAGATAAATCACAAATCTACACACTCAACTGTTATGCTTTTCAAGTAATAAAAGAGATCATTTGTCTTCCTCAGATGAACAGAGACCAACCAGCACACCATTTCCCCCTTTATGAAGAATTCATTTGCCTTAGAAAGAAAGTCTTTAAAAAAACATTGCAAGGATTTCTTGAATAGGGGATCAAAGCTCCCACACTGCTGGAAACCATTTTTGCTAAATAAGATGTGGGTAAAGGAAAAAAAAGTAAAAGTTTTTTGGTAGTGGTTGGGATTACGACACCCTTGGGAGGGACAAGGACGTGGGGTCAAGAAGTTGTGACCAGGTTAGCAACACAGGGAACAGAAGGGGAGGACAAAGGAACAGAAAGTGGAAATGGACAGATGAATGAGGAAGCATGTTTCTTTGCCGAAAGAGAATGGATGCTACATCAATTCATACCGAGAGCTAAAGGATGAGGGCCTGTTAATGGATTGGGGGACACAGCAGGGATCAGAGGTCATGAGTGCACTCAGCTAGGCTAATTGACTGTTATGTGCATATTAGTGACGATAATGTAGCAGGACAGTGGGACGTGGGGAGCAGATATGCAAAAGTTCCGCTGACAAGCGCTGTCCTGTAATTCCTGTCTTACACCTGCTAAACAAATGCGCGCACGCACACACAAGACAGTGGCCTTAGCTGGCTTTCTTCAGGAGGGGAGCTCACGGCGACAGGTAGGCATCTCTGACCTGATTCTGCACGTGATGAAATAAACTTGCTCACCAGATTTGCTTTGCGATCTTACGGGTTTTTATTTCGGTCCTACGTGTTGGGCATGGCCCAACGACCTGACCGACGCATCTCACCTGGGCTGCTTCTACACCGTCGCAGAAGTCCCCTGAGCACCCCTGTGGGATGGGGGGGGGTGCTTCGGGGTCGGGAGTGTACCCTGCTATCAACCACCTGCCTGTACCTGCTGCGATCCCAGGGACTGTCTGCAAAAATAACAAATGAAAGGGGAAAACCACACAGCCTGGGCTCTCCCCCACGTCCCAGTCCAGCCCGCGGGCATCCTGCCAGCAGCTCCAGGCAGAACGAGGCTAGCGCTTACCCTCCTCTGCTATAATTTTATGCCAGCCCCGGTGCGTCGGAAGCGCCGTGTTCCCAGGCACGTACAAGCAGGTGCAGGGGGTTTAATATAAAGACCACGAGCCGGCCCAATAAATACCGCGTTCACCCCGCCCGAGCGTGACTGTGGCTGGGGGGGCTGTCGGTGCCCCCCTTAGCTGGCACAGGCAGCTGTCTCCTGTTTGCTGCGGTGCAGATGGAGTGAGAACACCCTGGCAGGAGGCACTTTGCTTTCTCTTTACTGGTTTGGATCAATTATAGGGAACAAAGCAAGTCATCCTTTGCCTTGTGGGGTTTCTGCAGCGTGCACCTGAGAGGGGTCCTTCTCTGGGAGGCTTTAGGTCACTTTGCTCAGCAAAGCAGGAGCAACACAGAAAAAAGAGTGAAATCAGCTCCAGCCGATCCGGATACGGGATCAGTTTTGGAGGTCAGGTGCAGTTTTGAGCTGACTTTTGTGGAATTGAGATCCAGCCTGGCGAGCACTGCTAATAAAACAGGATTTCCCAGGTTACATCAGGCTGCTGGAGCATTAATCACCGCGTCCGTGGCTGGGCTGAGCTGAACGGCCTGTGCTCCTGCACCACACGCACCCTGCAAAGGCCTCGCTGGTCATCTGGTGTCAGCGCTGACTTGGCAATTAGCGCCGAGTAATTGATAGAGCAGCATCAATCGTTTAGCAAAGCTAAACCCGACGCCATGACAAGAGCGCTTTTGATTTGCATTAACTTAAGCTGCTCCATTTTTGTATTTCACCGACTTCTCCCTTTCACCCCGGACACACGACGTGACCCATCGCAGCCCGAGTCCCGGCGCTGGCCCCTCCAACCGCTCCAGGGCAGATCGACTTCGGCGTAAGGCAGCTCGGCCCCCGGGGCCGCACGTGCTGGAAGATGGGAGCGTGCTGCCGGGGGCTGCTCCTGCCGGAGGGTCCCTCGCTCCTGGCGCACGGCTTTCTGCCCGCCTGGCACCCGGTGCTGCCGCCTCGGGAGCAGAGCTCCTTACTCCAACCACAAAGGGATTTCCCAGTCGACCGACGAAGAGAATATTTCCCCTCTCCTCACTCTTGAATCTGTTGACAGCATCTCTTGGTGAGTGATGGATATTGGAGATGATTTATAGTTCTTTGTTACACAAATGCCTCCACATTCTTCCCCGTCCTCTCACAGCAACCATTAGTCACTTTTCCCAGCGGAAAAGCAAGAGCCTCAGCCCAGGAACGGCCCGAAGGACGCGGCATCGAGTCTCTCTCCCCGCACTGGCTTCATTCGCTGTAAATACGCCATCGGCAACGGCTCGGCTCGGGGACGCAAACGAGGGAAGCGTCAGCATCGTGGTGCTCTGCACCCACCCAGGTCTCCATGCGGCTGCTTCCACCCGTCTGCCGGGAAGTCAAAAGGTTGGCAAAGAAAAAGGGCTATAAATCAGGCAGATCGGGGCTGCGGGGAGGATCGCGTTTATGCAATTTTTCATCTCAAAGTTTGTAATTAAAGTAGTGAATGTTACAGAAGGAACAGCCGTTGCCAGTATCTCTTAGGGCTCTTGGACTTCGGCAATGTAAAAACGTTTAGCCCTTGAGACTTTTATCACATAAAATAGTTTTTGTAATGCTGCTTGTTGCTTAATTGGATTTCTGTTTGTTTTACTTCAAGAACACCAGGAAAAATATCTGTATTGTTTGATCTGATACAGAGTACTAGGAGACTTACCTGTACTATTGGGTCTCACAGTTTATCATAATGAATAAATACATGAATTATATAAATTCTGATCTTAATCTATGCAAAGTTTCTTGATTGCCCTGAGCAGCTGAGCCAGTTGCTCGGTTGCTCCTGCCATTGCCTCTAGTGCTTCTTTCTTCAAGCACAGTTGTGATGCCGGATTGTATCAGTGGAAATCGAGGATTAAACAAATTAACTGGGAACATTCCTGACTTTAATTTAGGTGTCACTGGGACTGCTAACCGGTTTCATGTCAAACGCACGCTGAAATGCCCTGTCGACGTGGGTCTTAAAATCAGGAGGGTGGTGCAGGGTTGAGCCCCAAGTATTTTTTGACAAAATAGGTTTGAACCGAACCGAGAGAGAACATTCCTCTGCTTCCACGGGGAAAGGCAGGGCCACTTGTCGCAGATCACAAAGGGACTTCCCCGTCAATCCACGAAGAGAATATAAAACAAGGGATGATCCAGGCAAAGAAAAGTGCTAACAAGCCACCATTTTGCCTCCGCCGAAATATCTAGGACCTAAGTTTACATCTCCAAGAGGCAGAGTGGTTGCGCCCAGCGGAGCTGATAATCCCTACTTGCTGGCGCTGTGATGGATAGAAGAGAGGTCAGTCCTTCGAGACCAGCTAATGATACTGTAAATCACCAAAGCACAGACATGTGTGAACAAAAACTTCCCACAAAAGCTTTTGTCCCCTTATTCAGCTGAGCCCTTCCTTAAAAACAGCTGAAGCAGTCAGCGCAATTAACTTGCCATCAGGAATACACAAAAGGACAAAACGCTGCCATCGGCCTATAAAGATGTAGAACAGTTTTATGGCTCATATGCCGGATTCGAGAGTTCTGATGCGTTCAGACCTCACGCAGATGATTAAAAATTAAAAAATAAAAATAAAAATAAAGGAAACAGGGCATCAGCAAACACCACCCTGCTGTGGGTCCCTCCCGGCCGGCCCCTTCCAGACCCCCCGTTC
>NW_008795131.1:4418841-4428138 GCF_000699145.1 Aptenodytes forsteri | reverse complement strand
AGCCTCGACTTCTTCGGGCGCAAGGAGGGAGCCCCTCCGGGGTCTGCCGAGGAAGGCTGGGGGCTCGCAGGGGCTGGAGAGGAGGCAAAGGGTGGAGACCAGCAGCAGGAGGACGGAGCAGGGAATAACGACGGAGAGATGGCAGGAAAGAGAAGAAGAACCGCAGAAAGCAGCGGAGGGAAAAGGAAAAAGAAAAAAATGCGAGGTATTTTTATATATACGTACGTGTGTCCCAGACAGAATGCTCTGATGTAGTTCCTGCTTCTTGCTTGTTTCAGTTCACTTCAAATCTGCAGGTACTGTAGGTCATTTTACCAGGGGAAAAAAGAGGCTCCTGAGTTCTTTGGCTGGCCTCTGTCAGAGCTGATAAAATAATTGGGCCAAGATTCAGTGTTAAGGCACGAGGATGTGGTTGCCATCCTTCTGGAGTCTTCGCTAACTTCAGCGAGAATGAGAGAAAAAAGGTTTTGAGGTGACCTTTTTTACCAAATAATTTTTGATTGAATTTTACTACTGGAAATCTCAATTTTTTTGAAACTTCCAGAAGCGGCATCAATGCCAGAGCTGTCAGAAAATAATGGAATAAAGTGGATGTCCTCCCTGGAAGCAAAATTCGAAGATGCGAAAGACAAAAAACCTACTGCAGAAAAACTCGAACGCTTGAGAAGAGAAAAGGTGGGACCACAGAATTCTAATGTAGCAACAGATAACTGGGTTTCTGTGGGTGTTTCATCTGAAAATTGAGGTTCATTTCTGGTAATTCCTCTTGGGAGGAGGGTGACTGAGTGTGGGGAAAATAACCAGAAGCTGAATCCATATATGTTTAGTTTTATGCTGTCAAAGAAAGAAAGGTTTGTCTTTTGCGTTTTAGATAAACCGCTTCAGAAATCAACACAAGATTAATGTTCAAGGAACAGATCTTCCTGACCCAATTGCCACATTCGATCAACTTCAAAAGGAATACAAAATCCACCCTAAAATCATGGAGAATATTCGAGCGGCTGGCTTCCGGGTCCCAACACCAATCCAGATGCAGGCTATTCCCGTCATGCTTCATGTAAGTTTTCTGGTACTGCATTTTATTACAGGGAACATGGCAAAGTTTGGAGAGCGGCCTCTCTGCAGCGTCACGGCAGTGGTTAGTTGCATGGCTTTAGAGATACATCAACTGCATCAGAGTTCAAAACTTAGCTGTTACGATATTCTTGGTCTGTGTTTTTACTAATGTATTTTGGGGTAGCCTATAGCATTAATATTTACGTGAATGTGATTTTTGGGTGGGTGGGTTTTTTTTCCTCTTTTTTTTTTTTTCCTAGTAAAATATAACACCCTTCTTGTTTTTTCTTACAGGGTCGGGAACTTCTAGCTTCAGCTCCTACTGGGTCTGGAAAAACGCTGGCATTTTGTATTCCTCTCTTGACACATCTGAAACAACCTAGGAACAAAGGATTCAGAGCGCTGATCATATCGCCTACCCGAGAACTTGCTAGCCAGGTGTGTGTTGAGGGCAGAGGGGTTGTTGTCATATTGACGTACTTCAAAGTTTTCACTCTGAATCAGTAAAATAGCAGCTTAGTAAATATTTCTTTTCCTTTATTACCCTCAGATATCAGAAAAAGCTAATTTAAATGTGCCTTTTGTCTTCTGTGAAATAGCTACATATCTAGCATCTCGGTCTAACTTAGATGATAAGGTAACCAAGATTCTTTGATTATATTTCAAAACTGCCCAATGCTTAGGTGCTCTTAATACCTACCTTCATATTTGAGATTGCTACAAGAGTTTTATCTGTTTGTCCCAAACACAGAATTTCAACAAATAACTTCATATTGAAGCTTTGTTATTAAACTGAAATAAAAATTGCAACTTCAGGCAGAGTTCCGTTTTTATTCAAATAGGAGAGGGGGCTTATGGGAGCCACATCGTTAGAGTCAAAATACGGTAGCCAGACCTGTGAGAACTTCCAAGTGAGTAATATGTGTTAGAAAGCTGCATTTTTATTATGCTAAGAAGACTAGACAGCTTTCTCCTTAACACTGAAGTCAGGGAAATGTTTGAAACTGTAACTTAGGAATTGCCTCTAGTTTTTCTGGTCAGAAAAGCTAATCAGATTGGTTTGAAAATTTAATCCCTGTTGCTGCCTTTTCAGACACATCGGGAGCTGGTGAAGTTGGCTGAGGGGACAGGCTTCAGAATACATATGATCCACAAGGCAGCTGAAGCAGCAAAGAAGTTTGGGCCCAAGTCTTCTAAGAAATTTGGTAATTGCTTTAACTACTTGAAGTGCTCCTGAAAATTGAAAAAATGTCACTGACTTTTCTCTTCTGGCCCGTGTGGTTTAAAAGAGATCGGTTAATACCGCTCAAGACGTGCAATCTATTGCTCAACACTAAAAAAAAAAGTAGCTGGCATGGAAGAAATAGGAAGTGAGCCTGACAGTGGACCCTGTTAAATTGTACCTCTGGCAGACTGGATTGGAACTTGTTTCTCAGGGCTCTGTTAGTCAGGTTTATTTTGTGTCTTTTTTGATGGTTTGCTTTTTTTTTTTCCCTCCCCCTATAGATATACTAGTTACTACTCCAAACAGGCTCATTTATTTGCTGAAACAAGATCCTCCAGCAATAGACTTGACCAGGTACTGAGAATCTTTATCAAATCTGGCTTTGCTGCTAGCTTTGCCGCTGAAAAGCGGATGCGTGCATCGTCCTTGCATCTGTGATGGTCTGTTAGAACTTTTGCCTTCTCCACAAGTGACTCTTACTGAAAGGAAAACCTCTCTGTTCCTAGTGTGGAGTGGCTGGTGGTGGATGAGTCAGACAAGCTGTTTGAAGACGGGAAGTCGGGGTTCCGAGATCAGCTGGCCTCCATCTTCCTGGCGTGCACCTCCCACGTGGTGAGAAGAGCCTTGTTCAGCGCAACCTTTGCGCACGATGTAGAGGAGTGGTGTAAACTCAACCTTGACAGTGTTGTTCTGGTGTCTGTTGGAGCAAGGTAGGTGTGCAGTTGCACCCTGACTCTCTCATCATTTTTTTTCCTTTCCTGGGCAAATTATTTGCTTTCTTTGCATCATCAGTCTGCTTGGTTGTATGTCTCTGTTGTTAGTCTCAGTACTGCAGGTTGTTTGTCTCCAGAAAAAATTGCGTAGGCATACAGATCTTTCTCACGTGTTGGGGAAGGTGTTGTTTTCCTTTACCCGTTACTTTATCGTCAAATAAAGATTATTCTTGGAAGCGTGTACTGGTGAAATAAGTTTGTTGTGCAATATTTCTCACTCACCAGGTAATATTTTATGGTTTTTAGTGTTTATAAGTAAACCCTAATGGTAGCACGCTTCTGTTGGATTTCTGGTTTCAGAAACTCTGCAGCAGAGACAGTAGAACAAGAGCTGTTGTTTGTTGGATCTGAGACAGGAAAACTAACGGCAATGAGAGAGCTTGTTAAAAAGGTATTTTGGAGAGACTGAGCATGTTCTGCTTACTTCTGAACTGAGCTGTGTGTTCTGTCAGAGACTCATAATTTCCTAGGGCAAAGACTTCTCTGTGACACATGTTAAACCATTGTCCAAATCTGCTGTACAAGAGGAAGAGTAAGTACCCTACCTATCAAAACTGAGAGTGTTCCCTGTTCCTGGTTATATATTTGAGTCTTGCTTAGGAGCAGTTTGTATTAACAGTCTGTTTAATTTACTTGGCAGTGTGAGTGGGTTCTTCACGCTGGGTGGAGGAAAAAAAAAAATCTGTTCATTTCTGTGGATTAAAATGCAGCCTGATGCTTAAGTTAGGAACCATTCCATTAAAGGCAGTGGAGCTGAACTTGCTTAGTTCTGACTCCCAAAGATTTTGCTAGTCGGGGAAAAAAAACCCAAAACAACCCCCATCCTCTAAGATGTAAAATACGAGGGCTGGTTAAGTCTCTTCAGTAGCTCAGTGTCTGCAATCGATAATGGTAAGAAAAGGACTCGAACCTTAGACAAGCTTATTCTTTTGCAGGGTTTTGCTCCTCCGGTCCTTGTTTTTGTACAGTCTATTGAGAGGGCTAAAGAGCTTTTCCATGAACTTATTTATGAAGGCATCAACGTGGATGTCATCCATGCAGACAAAACTCAGCAACAGGTAGGAGGATATAATCTCTTTTCGTGAACGACTTTACAACACTCTTGCTTTTACCTTGCTTTCTAAGGCAACTTCAGGTAACTTTGACAGTAAATTACTGCAGGTTTTTGTTTAGAGGTTTAGTTATATTCATTAACATCGTGTCAACTTTCAGGAAACAAGTTCACCTCCTTTCTCAAATTGCTAATTAGGCCATTTCCAAGTACCTTTCTTTTTCTTTTCTTTTCCTAGAGAGATAATGTAGTACACAGTTTCAGAGCTGGGAAGATCTGGGTGCTCATCTGCTCAGCCTTACTAGCTCGAGGGATTGACTTCAAAGGAGTGAATATGGTCATTAATTATGATTTGCCAACGAGTGCAGTGGAATACATCCACAGGATAGGTGAGTGTTCACAAATTATGTTCTTTTTCTCATTTCCTAGATCTCTAATGTAGATGCTCTTGTGCATGAGCAAAAATCCTGAAACGAGGCCGCCTCTGTTGCTGCAGCCCTGGCTTCTACATCGCTTGAGCCAGTTTATATCTGGGCTCAGCTTTCAGTAAAACTGCGTTACTTTTTGTCAGTCTTCTATGAACCTTAAATATTTTGACGCTTCAGACATACCTGTGCTTTCATTCATTAGGAACAATCTTTGGGGATCGGCTGCTTGGTAGTACGCTTAGTATACTAACATGCATCAGGAGGCTGGGGCTGTGAAGAGGAATAGAATAAAGGGAGATATTTAAAGTAAAATCCCTACTCTTTGCAAAATTTGTGTTTGACAGGTCGTACTGGAAGAGCAGGGCACACAGGAAAAGCAGTAACTTTCTTTACAGAAGATGATAAACCTTTATTACGGAGGTAAATTGGAAACATGATAGAACGAAAATGTTTTTTGTGTTTTGTATAGTGTACTGCTGAACCCTATGGTTGTGTCTGGTACCACACACCTCGTAAGCACAGTATTGCCATGCTCTGGAAACCCCGCACTGCTCTAAAAAGCTCTTAAAAATAGAGAGAGAAAACTCTGTATTAACATAGTGGAGCTGCAAGGTGCTACCACAGTATGGGAAGACTGAGAAGATTTCAATGTTAAGGTTTCTTTTTGAAGCCTTTCACTAACGCAGCAAGAGAGAAACTAGCATCCTTTCACTTCTTTCAGTCATGTTGCCAGTAACGACAACGTGATGGCTTACTTGGTAGCACCTTTCAGTGAAACTCAGTTATTCTGACTTGAACCTCGCTAAAGGGCAGGTTCAACAGTCTTTACAACTAACTTTGCTCTTGTTCTGGTTTTCCTGAATCATTTGCCATGTAGTAAGTATGACTACCTCATGCTGTACTTTAGTTTTTTTTTTTTAATCCATTTTTTTAACTTGCTTGTGTCCAAAATCACTTGGTACGATTCTCTGTTTTGGCTTATTGCTTTTTCTTCATCTCCTTGAAGATTGTACTCACCTGGAGTTTCAATTTGCTTAAACTATCCAAATGGAGTCATTAGTTTCATGTAAGCCTTTCATGTCGTCGTTTCTTCCTCACCTTACTTCAAACTTGCTTTTGTGTCTTTATTTCTTGCTTTAAAAAAGCACAACAAACCAAAAAACCAACAACAAAACAGCCAGTTGTGAGGGATTGCTGTTTTCCACAGAAGAAGCTTATCTATTGCCCAAGCACTCGCTGCCAGAGTTAATCTCTTCCCTCCTCTCCTTTCCAGTATAGCCAATGTTATTCAGCGAGCTGGCTGTCCTGTGCCAGACTACATAAAACACTTTCCCAAACTGCAAAGGTACGTTCATTTGAACACTTCACCAGTTTGCTTCCCATTTTAAAAGCCTGCACGCGCGGTGCTGGGTGTACAAGGGTCACAAAAGATCTAATGGTTTGCAATAGAGTTGCAGTTTAGCTGCAAAAGGAATTTTAGACAGGGCGGTTGTGGCGGTTTTTTACCCAGACAAAAATGGAAACAAAAAGAATTCTCGACTTACGGTTTTCCTGGAGTTAACTATTTTTCTGTGAGTTCCCTGAAATCTGCTTTAGACTTCCCCCTGAAATCTGCTTTAGACTTCCTAGGCCCGTACTCATGCACTGGGCTTCTGATACATGAAAGTAAGGCCTTTACTCTTTTGAATTACCTTTAGAAAACTGCTGTAGGGGTGTATGTATATGTATAGATAAATATTTTTTTAATTAGTGCTGCTTTTCACGCTTTTTCATAACTTCTAATAGTTTCTAAAACTAGAAATCCTTTTTTTTATATATATATATATTAGACATATATTAAAATAAAGGTTGGAGACAATGTAGCTGAACTGATCTTGGAATAAACAACACTGAAAATATATTCAGACCCATAAATCCCTAACAACCAGTAAAGGTTTTCATTATTTGTTTTATTTACTTTGGATATTAATTTTTGCCCTTGAAAGTAATTTAATCCTTCTTCACTAAATGTCGTTCTCAGCAAACAGAAGAAGAAATTAATTAAGAAACCATTGACAAGAGAATCCATTTGTACCACCCCTCAGTGCTTCTTAAAAAAAGCCAAAAGAAAAACGTAAGTAGGTTTTTCTCAAGAGGAGGTAAGAGAAGCTGTTTATCCAGAAAAGGCCCAGCAAGCTTCCTCCAAAATAACCGATAACTTACTTGGATGGACCACCCAGTCATAAGGATTTTAGTGATGGTGAAGTTTTAGTGCCTATATCTGTCTATTGGAAATTGGATTAATGCCATCAGTTTGCCTCACATGGTGCCACGTATCAGGTGATAGCAAGCTGAGTTTAAACCACTGGCCTTAAAGCCAGACTTCAGACTAGCTATCACTTGACAGAACCTATCTGCTCCTCTTCTGGCAAAGGGCTGGCTTTGTTTTTGATGCATGGAATATTAATACAAGAAGGAGATCTTAAGTTGTAATGACTAGAGCTCACGGAAGATTGGCATGTAGCAGTTTGGTATAGTAGAAGTGGTCATAAAGAATAGCATTACCCGTGCTTTGGAGTGTTGCTACTGAAGGATTTATGTTCAGCTGCACTAATACATTATAAAACAACTAATGTCTGTGTCGCTGCTCTATACTTCATATATTATGTTGAGGTGCCTTGGTCTCCAATGTGTTTCTTGTAGGAAAACCACAAAGGAAAATATTAAGGAAAAAAAGAAAGTTAAAGAAGATAAAAATGGCAGTAAATTACAGACTGCTTCAAAAAGCTGAATAGCAACAGACTACTCGTGAGCTGGGGCTGACACCTGTGTCCATACTGAAGAACAAAAGAACGAAGATAGCGGCAAAAGGGAAGGGAGCAAAGTATTTCTTATGTTTCCTTCTGCGTGAGGATGGATGTTTATATGCGAGAAAGTCTCTACTGAAATTACCAGTAGAGGATTCCTGAAATTACCAGTAGAGGATTCCTGAAAGCTTCTTATAGAAGCTGAAGAGTGTGCTCTTGCAGTAAATGCCTTGTGTTTCTGCACAATAGTTCAAAAATAACATCTGTTTGTGTCACTATCACGCAGTTTTGTATTACTCCTTGGAAATACTGTCAGTTCTGTGTTCAGGTTATCCCTAATATGTCTGTCAGACTTCCAGAAGATTCAGTGGCAGAAAACACACAAAGCTTACTTTGCAGCTGTCAAAGACTTCTCTGGACGCTTTAAAAAAACCAAAACAAACCCACTTGTATTGTATGTGAAAGTAACTTTTTTTCTTCTATAAAATAATTTTGAAATAACATACTTTACATGTCTGTAAACTCTAGTAATTTTGTTATGTTTCATATTTAAGCCTCGAAACAGAATAAACAAGGTCGTGAAAGATTCTAATACAGAGACCCGCCTGTCTATACAGCCTTGATGGAACAAGTCTGCAGGCATTGTTCCTTGGCCTGTTAACCCAAAAAAGGCCAGGCCCCATGCATTTTCCACCTCCTCATCGGGTAAGTGTGTTCTCCAGCCACCGTGGCTGTGTCAGAATTCCGGTAATGCAGGAATGGTTTCTCCTTTGCAACTATAATCCTGTACAGGATTGTCGTCTTGCTTTGTCATACTTAATCCAATTTGGAAATGGGTCCCGGGTCTGTGTAACTCATTTACAGCAGAGCGCTGTTAATTGCTCTGCCCAAGTGACGACTGTGAAGTTTTGTGAGAACCTGTGTAAGACGCTCTGCATCTTGTTTTGCTTATTCCTGAGCTAGACTGAAGCTGAGTTATTTTTGCTTTGCTTGCGGAATTGCATCTTATATTTGGATTATATAGGAAATAATGTCTTCATTTTGACATCTGTGAACAAATTTGCCTGTATAATTTAATAAAAATATCCTGATAAATATATTCTGGTAAATACCAAGCTGCCTGCTGCAAGATATTGATGACACATACGCTGTGGAATATGTTTGATTTGAGTGAGAAATTACCAGTATTCACCTTTAAAGGCACTGCTAATACATAGAATAGATGTGCTTATTCCAGTAGTGATAGCAGGAGAAAAAACAGCTTTTGGTTGTGAGCATCTTTGCCTTGCATAGTAGGGTGCATTTCTAATTCTGCTGAAACATAATGCCACAGTTCTCTTTCTGAGGGATTTAGTTCTAAAATTTCTCTCAGGCCGGGTTTGATTTTAATGTGATTTCTAACACTGAGCAGTAGCTTATCGAGAAGTTTAAGCAGTGGCCTTTGCCAGGAATTACTGCCCTGTGAAGTGCTTGAAAAGCTGTCCTACTGACCACCCTCTTTGCCCGAGGGTAAAGAACAACTCCAGAAGTTCCACGCTTTGTCGTGTATTTTAGCAAGCCTCAGCTGACCTTATGGAAGAGAGAGGAGCTGCTTCTGCACAGCTGTATGACATACCTTGTAAATCATACCGCGCCTCATCAGGAGCGCTTATTTTACCGTACTTCTGAGGTTTTTGACTGGCACGGTTACCATGTAATAAAGTATTATTTCCAGTGGCCTCAGCAGGGGCGTGTCCAGCAGCTGTGGGGGAGAGCTGCAGCTGGGCTTCGGGTCAGCCCTGGGGAAGGTATCCCCGCGGCCCCTTGACGTTTGGGTGGAAGGGCGGCACTTTTTCACGGAAAAGAGATTGGGGTTTAGGTGCCTGAACCTGACTTCGCCAACACACAGCCCCGATTTTAAAAGCGTTCTTGAAGAGAAGGCAGGGCCCCTCTCCCCCCTCGGGCCGGCGTCGCCCCGACGCACGTCCTCGGCCGCCCG
>NW_008795131.1:4364382-4418322 GCF_000699145.1 Aptenodytes forsteri | reverse complement strand
GGAGGGGTATTGGGGTCTTGGGTGGGGTGTGGGGGTCCCAGGCAGGGTGTGGGGAACGCAGACACGGTGGCTCCGCAGTTTGCTGGGATTTATTCCTGTTTTGGGAGCCCACCTTATCCCCCGGCTCGTCTGGGCCTGTGGCAGTGATGTCCGGGCTTGGGCAGTTGTAGCCCGCTTGCCATCAGGCTCCACAGCCGCAGTCTCAAATATTGGGGCGGAAAGGGATTTTTGGGATTTCGCCAGCCCTGCTTGGGTGCCGCTGGTGTCGGCAGCGATAAGTGTTGCTTATTGTTTGTGGCCGCTGCAGGACGGAGCCTCTGCTCGCCTGCCGCTGCTGTAGGGAGTTTTCTTTTCCCCTCCGTCCCACAAAGGGCACTTCAGCAAAGAGGGAGGACTGAGGAATGGTGTCAGGAGAAAGAAACAGTGGTAAAAGAGATGCGTGAACATGTCGTTGTGTTTTTGGAAAGGCTAGGAAGCTGTACTTCGCTACCTTTGAAGACTTAGTAATTTTTTTTTTTTAACGTAGGCTCTTGCATGCTGTTTATCTGTTGTCCTACTTCTAGGGAGGCTGGGTAAATTTTGCATTTGACAGATAAGTTCATTGAGTTGTCTTGGATATCTGAAGCCTACAGTTTTGTCAGTGTTATTGGGAATGTGAGGAGGGGAGGTCTGCACCGGGGCGACCTTCACCCGCAAGGCGGGTGTCCCCGTCAGCTCTCTGAGCTGGGTCACTGCTCTGCGTTGGGGAAGAGGCATCCAAGGGGTCTGGAATACTTGGGAAGAGAAAAGCTGAAGCATATATGTCTGCCTGTGCGTGCTGTGGGAGGGACGGGAGGCTATCTTTTGTGTTTCCCCACGTATATAAATATGAAATAGTTCTTGTGAGGGGCTGGATAAACAGTCTAACCTCTTAGATCAACGCTGCCTGCTCAGCAATTTAATAGGAAAGTAACAAAAATGTTATCAGCAGACTATAGGTTTTGAAAAATAAAAGGATTTAAAAATCATTGTTTCCCATTGTTAGCATTTCAGTTTCTTTGAGAATGAATCTGGAGGTAGAGGAAAAGTTCCATTCTCTGTGTCTGTATGGATTCTTTGCCTTGTTTCACTTTAATTTTTGTGGATTTCTGCCATTCAAAAATACTGTGACAGTCTATGTTGTGTTGATAGAGTTGTACTGATTGGGAATTAAGGGGTTTGAAAATCCACTTGTAGACAGGAAAATGTTATGTGTAGTTTGGAGCTTTTATAGTGAAGTATGAATAGAGAAAAGGAGTTGCTTCTCCCCATGCTCCTGCATTTTGACTGAAGCTGTTGGTTTGGTTTTTTTGAAGCTCCATATTTAAAATACTTATCTGATAGGAATTGACAGATTTATATTACTACTTTAAGAGTTGTGTTTAGGGTAATTGCTTTATCTTCCTTATACTTATTTTATTTTGTGCAGCATATCACATATATTACACTTTCTTACTCTGTTACCCAAAGTATGATGGCTAGTTGCATGAACCTAGGTGGAAAAGTGCTTCTGCTGTTGAGAACAACAGAAATGCCTGCAGGTGTGTTAAAACTATTGTGGAAATAACAAGGAGTAAGAAACTATATTAAAATAGCATGCTTAATAGAGGTCAACAAATCTATATATTTTAAATATCTGGGGTCATAAAGGTTTCTATTGTCTAGAAAGTGCATTTGGTCATTTTAGAGCATACAGTCAGCTATAGTTTAGCTATAAATGTTCTTTTAGCCCCCAAGTAGTATATTGGTCCTTACAGACTGCTTAATTTATCATGCCCATCTTTTTTTTTTTAAAAAGGGAATCTGTTCTAATTTTGTCTGTTTATTCTTAATTCTTCTGTCAGTGTTGCTATTTTGAGATAACTGGAAGTAAATTTTTTTTTTTTTAAAAGAAAGTTACTTCTGACTTTGCTTCTATCACTATATGGTTACCAAGTTCAATGGTTTTCTGTAGTGCTTCAGTTAATCTCACAAATGACTCTGCCTTAACTTGCTTTCTCGGCGATGAGAATCAGCTGCTTTAACTAGACGCGGGCATTTCTTTTGCATCTCCGAAAAGTAGTTTAGAAATAAAGTTCCTGTTGCTTGAGTAAAGAAGTTGATGGGGTTTATGTACGTGCATGTGTGGCTGATGTTGGCAATTGCACAGCTGAATCTTGGAGCGAGGTACGTGATGAATCCGAGCCGCACGTACAGAGTACTGTGCTGCAGGAGCTTGCTTTGTTACTTTTAACTAGCTCTTCTTCCAGTGCCCTCTAATTAGCTGCAGGTTTTTTTGTTGATTGTTTGGGTTTTTTTTTCAACAGAGACTTATAAATAAATCAGGAGCTCTGTAGAAAGGGATAAATATTTTATAGTCTGGCTTTTATTTGCTTCCAACAAGCAGTGGTACCTTGCTATGCTTCTTCAGTTTACATTATGTTTGCTGATTTGGAAGAATTCTTGTTGACTGGATTCCCCAACAAGGAGGGAAAACATGAAGCTACAAACATTTTTCCATACTTGTGACCTTTTCAAAAATAACTTTTAATATTTCATCATTCTGACAAAACTAAGAATGGTGTATTTTTATGGTAGAAGTTCTACACATCTGAAATTACACACGTTTTAAGGGGGTATATTGCTGAGGAGCACTCTGTACTGACAGCCTCGCAGCCAAAACAGCTATTTCCGTAGGTGAAACCAAATGCAGCCAAAATCCAGTTAATTCACTGGGCTTCAGCCCCTGAGTGGAGAAAACAGCTTTTCTGACCAGCACCGGAGTTCAGTCGTGGGTCCCTCTGTGATTTTCAGTCAGCTGTTTGTCTTCGTGATGTTAATATTTGTCTGCTAAGAAGTGGATTAAAAATGACCGGATTGCACACCAGTCAGTTGAATAGACCCTGGTCGCAGTGTGAACTGAACCCAACCCAGAGAAGCCCAGCACTTGTTTTGAGACGAGGTAGCGTGCGTCTGCACAGTGCTTCAAACAGAGAAACCAAAAACTGGGGTGACTGAGGATGATTAACACCAGGCCCCGCTGGAAAGCATAGGTGTGTGTTAGTTGTGGAAGGAGAAATTAGCACGTGGTGGTCAGGGTAAAAGAAAAAGCTTCAGTATTAAGAAGATTCCGTGTTAGAGGATGAAATGAAGACTAATATGGGTTGTCTTGGTGACTGTGTAACCTGCTGTCGGTATAGTGGGTAGGTGCAATTTGCTTCTGGATAAACGCATAATTTAAATTCCTTATTTTATCTTAGTACTCATATTACACAGCTCTTTTATATTTATAAACCAGGTTGGCTTTCGGAACTTCCTGCAGGTTTTGAAAAACTGTCTGCAGTCATTTATGATAGCATTTTCTCCTTTACTCTTAGGCAGTTTCTTTTATATCCACCCTCGTGCTGAGGAATATTGAATGTCTATAAATGCGTTTCTCTTTCATGGTATTTTGATGTAATAGCTGCCTGGGACACTGAGTGAGGTTCTTGTTTGGTAAATTACTGCTGACGTGGGTTTCTGAGAGTTGCTTGCAAATGAGACTTTTAAACTAGGTCCTTTTTTGCTGTTTGGCAGCGCAGCACCTGCTTCTGTTTGAAAGTGAGGGCTAGCAATTTTCATTACGATTTCAGTTGAAATTTTAACAGTTCTTCCTCCAGGTGCACTTGGCCCTTGATACTTGAATGAATATTTTTTCCAAGGCACTATTTTTCTTGTAATTGGATGTAATTGAGAAAATAGAAACCCCATTATTTTGTGATAGTGTTTCAAAGGGGGGGGGGAGAATGCAGGAGTGGTGGGGTTTCATGGATAGTTTGTTTCTCTACAGAAAACTGTTACTAAGCAGCTGAGAACTATTGTCTGGTGCGGTTAATGGTCTTGCTGAATCAGATACTTCCAACAGGAGATGCTTATTCATTCTGCAGTGCTTGAAGGCCTAGCCTACACTAACAAACTGACCTGTTACCAACCTGCGTAGGTGCCGAAACTCTCTTGTGGGTGATGTCGATGAGTCAAAGCCATTTTAGTGCTGCTGTGGAGGATAAGATCTATTTCTTCCTAGCTTTGCAGCCTGTGACAACGCTGACGGTGCTGGTGGGACTCTCCGGTGCTTTGGGGGATCCCTGGGAGGGGTGGCCTTTTCCCTGCGGTGGGGTTGGGTTCTGCGAGACCTGCAGGAGCAGATGAATACGCTGACCAGAAGGTGGGGGGAGGCTTTGGGTGGTGGTGCTGATGTGCAAGTCGAGGTAGCTTTTTCATTCATTTACGTTTGCACTAAAATTACAGACTTTCATGTACCCTTTTTTCCTCCTCTAGCTTCATGTTTCCTGTCGCAGGTGGTTTAGGCCCCCCTCAAGGTATGTATGAACTTAACATTTTGAGCACAAAGTTCTTTGTTTAGTTACGTTAAACAACTTAAAATAGTTCTGCACTGATGCTCAGAAGCGTGATTATTAATTGAACTCCATAGCTGGTTTTCCCCTTGAATTCAGTACCGGTAAGCTGACCCTTATAACTCCATTTATAAAACTTTCTATGCAATGTTGAAGAAGCAGTGTTACCAGAATGCTAGATGAAAGATCTAGGAAAACTATATCTCCATTTTTAACCTGAATTTGCCTTTAAGATTTTTGTGTTATTTTGAGTGTGGTATTTAACCTCTTTATGCTTCATCTACCAGCTGTGTATACCCATATTGTGTGGGTGTTGCAAGACCTGGTAAATATTTACAAAGCACAGCAAGACCCTGGGACAAGAGTCACAACCTGTGTGGAAAGTATTAATACAATAGAAGAGCCTCAGCCTTAAATTACCTTTGTTCTCATTCCTGTTGCAGTGCTGTTTAATTAATGGAAAATACAGAGAGAACTTGTAGGGAAAGTGGAGGGTTTTCTTACAAAAAGTCTCGGGGACTGATTTATGGATTATTCCTGAGTGTGTCATGTCCCTCCTGGAGTGCTTTTGCGTGTGATGTTCAGTTATGCACAGTTATAATTATCTCATGGTGTGCTGGTAACAAATGTGTGTTAGTGTATGTCTCCCAAGGTAGCAAAATATGAGATGAAAATACTGAAACATAATCCCCTTGGCTTTATCCAGTGAATTAATACATTCCAGCTTGATTTGTCCAATTTTGTTGAAGTTTAGCTTTAACTGACAAATATTGTAACCATTCTAATATATGTAGTGGACTAATTAACCTACAGACAAGTTATCCAGCCAGATCAGAGTGTGAAGTTGCGTTGTGAAATGATGAGTTTATTTCCCAAGACTTATCTTCAAAAGCTGCCAGTTTGTAAGTTTTCCCCTTCAAGAGAAACAGACAATGAACACCACCAGTCAACTTGGTTAATTAAATCTTGTTAATTGGAAATGACCCTTTCAAAAATCATACGGGAAGAAACCCACAGAGAATCCTTAGGATGGTGGGAGAATTCATCAGCTTAGTTATTGAGAAAGCCCCATAACATTTCTTCCCTTAGACTGACTGATATCTAAAGTAAGGAAATTCTGTGGCTGCCTGCAGTGTAGCATATTTTTTTTTTATTTTTTAAACAGTCCAGCAAGACTGAGAGTTTTTTCCTTTCCTTTGCTGGTTTAGTTAAAAAAAAAAAAAAAAAAAAAGGCAACCCCCCTACCACCTTTAACACTAACTGGGAGCTTACCTTGTTTATTGTTTCATTGTAGGGATGATTCCTATGCAACAGCAAGGATTTCCAATGGTTCCTGTCATGCAGTCCAATATGCCAGGCATGATGGGAATGAATTATGGTTCTCAGATGCCTCCTGGACCCATGACCATGCAGGTGCGTGGCAATGAAATGTGGGCTGAAATGAGATACCTTGGTGCTTGTCTGAAAGGTGACAGCTGATGCCATAGTCCCCTTGCAACTGCAGTGGGGGTAAGAGGGTGGAACTTGGCTAGAAACTGAAGTGTGGGTATTAGTCCATAGTGGGACATTGTATTTTGTAGTATTCTCTTTGAAGATATTTCTAATTAAAGAATTCTCCAAGTTTCGTTGGGATCTGGATAGAGAGAGTGGGGGAGTTTGGCATACATTACTCACTGTTGTAGAGTAGAGAGAAATGAGGGTGTAGTGCAAGGACAGCATCAGTAATATTTAAAGTAACCTGGACGCTATAGCCCACTCAAAGATGTCAGAATCTGAACTTTCATTTCATTATACGTGTTGTGACACCAAAGTGTGATAAGAGAAGCATGGTGTCTGAACAGGAAAAGAAACAAAAGCGTCAGCAAGATGTTGAAAAGCTACCAGATGCCACCTACTCCAAAGTGTGGTTAGTAATAGTATTGAATTGTTAAGTAACTATAATTCAGAACTCCCACAACATACCTCTTCTGCCTTTTTAATTTTGCTTCGTGCTTTTTCTTCTTTTGCTTTGGTTTTATGTACTTACCATTAAGGTGGTGTATTGTGTAGTATTTTAAATGAGACCTTTATAAGCAGATAAGAAGTGACTGTGTACACAATCTGATTGATCGTGACCAATTCACTGAATTGTTTTATCCCTTTGTAACTCAAATGCTAGAGTTAATAGAATTAAGTTTCCTGAGTGTAGATGGCAATTCATAAACTTTCTTTTTAAATACCTTGTTCTAGGGAGCAAGGAATCTGTTAAATGTGCTGTATTTTCTCATGTGACTGCTTTTCCCACTTGTCCTGCTTCTGTATTTCATTCTCATTCTTTCGTGCTTAAAGTCACTTTGTCTTTAGCTCTGCTGTTGCTAATTGAGGAATAAGAATGAAATATGAGTATCTAATATTATGTTTTCTCTCTTTTAATATTTTGTTTTTTTCTATTTAGCACCATATGTGCTTATGTACAAATTTGCACTTTGCTGAAATTTAATGTTTTGGCATGGCTTTGTAGCCAAATTGCTATGTGACAAACTGAACTTATTGTATCTTGCCATCTCCTTACACTCCCTTCCCTTCCCACCCCCACCTGGAATTTATTAGATTAATTTTGTAAAATTTATAGTAGGAAGATGTTTTTATGGGAGCTGGTCTAAAAATAATAAACAACTTTTGTTCTCTTTCTATGTGTTCTGATACCAAACACAAAATGAATGGTAAGAAAAGGAAGTTATTTTCTGGCCCCTTCTATATTAGGCAAGCTTTGCTGCTGTAACTGTACCAGAATATATTTCTCAGCAAATGTTTCTGATACAGATGCAGTTTATTCAGACAAGTCTCCTCTTGGCTGTTGTCGTACGCTGTCACCCTCGGACCCCTGGATAAGCTATGGTTGCAAAATGAGTAGACCACGTTTTGCCAGCATCCATCGTTGGTTAGGAATGTGCGCCTCCAGCAGGGAATTTGACAGTATTACACAGTCACTCAGAATAGGAAACAAAAAACCCAAGAAAACCCAAAAGCATGGTACTGAACCACATGTAGCACTGTAGGATGCCTGTAACCTTCCTGCTCTTGAGGTAGGTTGTATGGATTTGAAGTCTTGATTTTTGCATTTGACCAGAAGACCACCCTGTCTTCTAAAATCCTTTAAGAATTGTAACTCATTATTGAGAGGGAAGAGTGCCATCTACTGAATGACCAGTGCTTTGTTCTGTAGCAGCTAGTCTGTGCTCAGACACTGCTCATCCAACTGTTCTTAACACTCCTAATTTTATGAGACCTACCTAGTTTGCAATTTGGCAGGGTGTAATTGCCAGTGGTTTGGCTTTTTCTGTGGAGAAAAAAATATCTTGGAGTTGTATTTATTTTGTTCTAGGGTGGCATGCCCTTAGGGCCGATGCCAGCGACCGGAATGCCTTACATGGGACAGGCTTCTTTCTTGGGAATGCGTCCAGCAGCCCCGCAGTACACGCCTGACATGCAGAAGCAGTTTGCAGAGGAACAACAGTAAGTGACACTTTACTGACTCTTGGGAAATTCTTCTTTTTTTAAGGGGGAGATGTAGTCTGGAGGGGTGGCCCACACAGTAAAACTATTGATAGCTTCTCTAGAAAAGTAGTCCCTTTAGGGCTTTAGAATATCGTTGAGATCATTCTATTGCATTTGAAGGTCACCTATGAAGCTAGTAGTGGCTGTCATACAGCTCTGAGAAGTAGAAATGTGTGCACTAAGCCATCTTGAATTTGAGACAGAAGAAATGGAAAAATCAAGCAGAAGCTTACCATGAAAATTGTAATGAAAAATTATTTTTAGATTTTTTTTTTTTAATCATTTTGCTTCAGGAAGAGGTTTGAGCACCAGCAGAAATTCTTGGAAGAAGAAAGAAAACGGCGCCAGTTTGAAGAGCAGAAACAAAAGCTGAGACTCCTAAGCAGTGTCAAACCTAAGGTATGTCCTAAATAATAAGCGGGGTCTGTCTTTCTTCAGGTTTTTTTAATGGCTTTTAATGGGATGGTCTCTTTCAACAAGCAAGTAATGGAGAACTTATATGAGACATCAGATTACATCTTGAAAAGCATCTGGAATAGTCAGTCCTTTACACACTCTTGGTGTAATGTAAACAAAGTCTGGTGTTGAAAATGAAATCAGCTTTTGAAAAATAAACCAACCTGGTATGTAACATTTGGGAACAGATTGAGCTTCTAGACTAGAGAATGTTTGGTTGCTTGTTTGTTAACTTTGTCCAAAGGTTTGGACAGTTGCAACGAGCTTGAAGGCTCTTATCTGCAAGAATGCAAATAGCTGAGTAAGGTTTATATATAGTTCTTGTGCATAAAGCTATGTCTAAAGACTGAGAAACACTGTTATGGTGTAGTCTGCAAAATAAATGCTTTCTAAATATGGGGGTTATTGTCGATATGCTTCAGGAAGGCACTGATGGAGAAAGAAGGGTTTAATCTAACAGCAGGCATGGCTAACTTTGTACTGAAGAAGTGTGGATATTGAAAGAAAACTGAGCTGTTCTGTGAATTTTTCAAAATGTGTTCTGTGGTGTTTCAGACAGGTGAAAAAAGCAGGGATGATGCTTTGGAAGCCATTAAAGGAAATTTAGATGGTTTTTCTAGAGATGCTAAAATGCACCCGACACCGGCATCACATCCAAAAAAGCCAGGTTTGTCATTTTTCTCATTTTCCAACTGAAAATAAAACTCTAATGTTTGAAATCCTTAGCGGGGGAACTAAGTCCAAAAAGTACTTTTATTTGGTGGTACAAAGTGAGTGGATTAACTGTTTTGTAAACTAAAGTGTCATTCTAGCAACTGCTTGCTTGGTCAGATTATGAGGGTGAAATACGAGATATATCAGCTTCTATTAGAAGACTTGAAATCTTTAAAAGAAAGCTTAACGTGCTGTGCTTAATGTGAAATATCACGGAAATTGATAATGCATTTTTTCTTTTCTAGTCAAAGCATTAATTAATGTTTTGCAGAGTGCTTTTGAAGCTGAGAAGTGCTATACAAGTGCTAAGAATGACCAAAACATTGTATGATGACTTCAGCGTACTGTAATAGCTTACTTGTGTACCATTGCCTGGGCATGGTCAAACCGAAGCCTTCTGTATTCTCTTCTCAGTAATTACTACATTTGTAACAATTGCTACTAAAGATTTCCTGTGGGTTGTAGTATAGTTTGTTCTGTGTCTAGCCTGAAACAAAGCTTATCTAGACAAGCTTTTTCCTGGATAAAATCTTTATCTGTACTGTGGATTTGCTCTTTGATAATTTTGAAGTTACAGGTGGTTTCTGACAATCTTCTGTTGTCTGTAGATTTGCCTGTCCTATGTCAGTTCTGTCAAAATGGGTAACTATGCAAGGGATCAAACAGCAGATTGTCTAAATGAGTACACATTTCTTACATATCTTATGATATATTACTGAGCTTTTGAGGATAAAACACTCCTTTAAGGGAGAATGTCCCCCCCGTGCACACCCCCATTATGTCCAGTTTGAAATATTACTTCTCGATTTGTTTTGACCCAGTCTGTTTAAAACAAATAGTGTACTTCTGTAGCCAGTGTTAAGAATCAAGTTTCAGACAAAGTGTTTTCATCATAAAAAATCTGGGAGAAGATGCATGGTTGGAAGTGGCTGCTCAGTTTTACCCTATGTGTTTTAAGTGTTTTCATCATAAAAAATCTGGGAGAGAAGATGCATGGTTGGAACTGGCTGCTCAGTTTTACCCTATGTGTTTGTTATGCTGACAATAACAACTCTGCACATCTCTGTCAAATAATGCATCCACTGCTGTTTCCCCTCACCCATCTGCTATGTATACCTAGTATTTGCCACTTTTCCTACCTTTCCACCTGTGAACCTTGTTCCTCATCACTTTGCATTGTGTGTTCATTCCATTTTACAGATCATCCCACATCATCCCATTCTGCTGTATCTGTTTCCCACTCTGCTTTTCTCGATGATGAAGAATTTAGTGACTTTATACAAGGGCCTGTTGAAATCCCCAAACTGGTGCCTCAAACCACCTCTCAGCCTTTTCAGCCTTTCCATTCTGCTGCTGAGGCTGGGCAACTGCTTTCAGAAAAGGCTGTGGTCCAACCTCTCCCTCCAGCCCAGACTCCAGTGTTATCCATCCTGCATGGTACAACTGGGCAGGTTCCTTATTTTCCTACCTCTGCATCTTCACCCAATATCCATAAAACAGGTAACACTAAAGTATATTTTTTACATGTCACCTTCTGTCATAGAGCTACACAGCGTCTTTACTTATTTAGTTGGGGTTTTTTTCAGTCTGTCTGAAAGAAGTAATATATAGACAATTAAGTAGAAACCTGCTGATCCATGGGAAAAGATGATTTAAGTCCCCTTCTTCCTTCCCTTAGAACTGCACTGTAAAAGCAAGTCACGTGTGGATCCAAAGATTGCTAAATATGCAGATGGCTGATCTTAAGTGAACTAAGTCTTGTGTGCTAGCATCGTTGTAAGTCTGTGTAGTAG
This sequence comes from Aptenodytes forsteri, assembly GCF_000699145.1. Taxonomy (NCBI): domain Eukaryota; kingdom Metazoa; phylum Chordata; class Aves; order Sphenisciformes; family Spheniscidae; genus Aptenodytes; species Aptenodytes forsteri. Next base: position 4,407,431 of record NW_008795131.1, on the reverse strand, counting down.
AAAAAGATAGAGTTGAGATGGTGGTATAAAAATAACTATTACGCTAATGTGGAGCACTTGTGTGCTTCCTCTCTTGGAGGCTGAATGGATGTTGGCGAGATTAACGTGAAGAATTTTGCAGATATAAGTAGATACTGGACACTTCCGATACTGATGCCTAGATGATTATGCAACGGTAATCCTAATACAGAAAATAGTTTAGTGTGTTCCTTCTACTTGTTGCTTTTTGTTTGTTGAATTTGTTGTGTATGCATGGTAAGTAAAGGGCAGAATCAGGCTATAAAAGTGTTTGAACAGGGTGGTGCTGTTGGTCTAAGCTGGGACGGATACTCATCTTGATAACTCATCAGTGGTACCAATAATACTTTTCCTTTGAAAGTGTGGAATTGTGATCTGGGTGGTTAATAACAAAATATAAATAATTCCTCCTGCTGTTTATTCAGGCTCTTCCTTGGAGGAGAAAGCCTTAGATAATGGCTCAAATGAATCTGAACAAGAGCAAACCAAACTTAAAACATCCGAAGTTGGGCACAAAGCCTCGGCTGCAAGCCAAGTTCATCCCAGTCTAACCATCAATGACTGGGATGTTGTAGGTGGACATGAAAGTGGTACCACTGCTGCAGAGGTGCACAAGGTTTCAGAACAAAACATAGCAGTTGAAGAGTGTGGTGAGCAAATGAAACATTTGACAGAATTTAAATCTAATAAGATGCTGCTTGAATGCTAACACTCTGTACACTAATTCTAAGGCCAATCCTGCATAATTTTGCTCTGAATGCCTGCTTGAATAATATGTCAGTGCCTCCTGCTCCTTCCTAAAAGTATAACAACTATGATTTTGCTCTGAACTTTTTCCACGTGAATTTACTGCTGTAATCACTTTTAACGTGTTTGTTTAATCAGGTCTGCTGTTTTAAAATATTCTGTCTTCTTTCTTGGGGAAAAAAAGATGTGCTCTCTAAAGATTTATTTTTTTAAATTATTTAAGGAAACATTACTAAAGATGGTCAATGTCATGGTGGGTTTTCATCTTTTAACTCTGAGGGGATAAAAAGAGTTTTAGCTTAAAACTCTTAGCTAGTTAACACTTGTTTCCCAGACAATTTGCTGCTCATATGCATTATGCCTAAAACTATCTGTGCTTTAGGGATCAAAATTTCAAAAGCTGGACTAGATGAAAACTTTAAGCAAGCTTTAGTTCCAATTTGGATTTTATTAAAGCTGACTATTGACTGTTTGGTTTTGTTTTATTCCAGTCAAAATAGATCCAAGGTCTCTGGTGCACCTTGATGATTAGTGCTCTGATGTTGTACTTAAGGATTACATGAAATGTGGGCTTCACTGTAGTCAAGTATGATAAAAATAAATGTAGCCTTTGTGTACTCTCACTTTACTGGGGGGTGAGAGGAGGTGGAGAAGGGGGAGAAGGCTGCTGGTCTGTAGATAATGGGATTGGGCACTTTCTCAAGCAGTTATTTCTCTTCTAGAAGTACCATAACTTTTTATTAATAAAAACTCATGTGTTCCTCTCCTCAGTCATTGGATGTGTTGCTTTCAAGTGCTTTCTTATCCAATATATTTAAAAAACATCATTGGATGAAATTAAAAGGTTTGAATGGACATTTTTAATAAGTGGAGGGGCTTAGTAATACACAGTAAACTGCTAAAAGTGACTTAGTTTTAAAGAATATACAGTGTGAAATAGGAGCTGTTCATTTTTTCATTTCACAATGAATTGCGTTGTTCATTTTGTACCAATTCAACACAATATGATCCCTGATTTAAAGAAAAAGAAAAAAAAAAAAAGGGCGGGGGGAGAGGAGGCAGGAAATGACCCTGGTTTAAGACTGTAAGACAGCGAGTTTAAATACAGCCTGCAGATGAAGACGGTGTTGGAAGTGATTATGTAGAGCAACAATAGTTCAGAATAGTTCCAAATGTTAAGGGTGCTTTGAAGGATGAGCTGAAGTACTTTGTGAGGAACAGAAGTTTAGTAGTTAAGTGATAATGCTGAAAAATGGCAGACCCTTAGTCACCTGGATATTATCAAAGTTTTGAGTAAGACTCTCCTATCTATCAACTAAATATGGCTGAGAATTCCTTTTTACTTTTCATACTAATTGATTTTTAAGGGGCTGAGTTTTATCAGAGAGATTCAAGGGTGAGAAGCAAGAATTGGTAGGATGCAGAAGTGTATGGAAGGGTGGTTGATGCTGAAGAATAATGAGGCTGGAGGAAGTAGCAAATTTATTTTACTTGGCTGGTGAAATGGAAGGAATTGCTTATATTAAAATGTGCTTGGAGTTGTGGGATGATTAGAAATTAGACTGCAGTCAGGAGAGAATCCATGAGGAAGATGACGAGATGCAAGGGCACTGGGAAAGACAATGAAATCTGAAATGATTCTGATTTTTGTCAGAGCTCCATCCAAGATGAGCATAAAATCTGCTTAGAGGGAGCTAGATAGGAAGTAAAACGATGAGACTGAGGGGAAGAGTCTACACAGTGGGGAAGGGAATAACCAATTCACAGGGAGTAAAGTGTGGCAGATCGTGTTATGAAAGCCTGTAGTAGTGAAGGCGGCTATGACGTCTTCTGGATCTGAAGACTATGGGGCAATGGATACGTTTTTGTGAACATGGGATAAGATCTTGCTGAGATTCAGTCTAATAGGCTGTTTGTGGATTTCCTCGATAAGGATGTTCTGGTGGAACATTGTGGTTCTTATGGTAGGTATGAATTTATTTATTCCACAAGTAGCCCTAACAGCATATACTTGATGAGAAGACTAAGTTTGGTATGGCACAGAACTGCTGCTATGAAATTTTAAGAGACAGTGAGACTTGAGCTTCTGTAGAGCTAGAAATTAAGAGGGAGGCAAATGAGGAGCTCCTTATTTCATTATGTATATAACCATATTCTGGCTGTTACTGTCGAATAATTCTAGGTATGTTGAAATACATATTCCTGCAGTAGCTGTTTTTCCTCTGAGCACAGAGATTCCTATCTGAAATCTTTGCCTGAAATGCTAAATGATACTGACCAACTACGATCTAGTCTCTAAGATCTTTATAGTCTGAATCTGTATATCCTAATGCAACTGTCTTTCTTTTTCTTACTGAATGGAATATGTTTAGGAGTTGGAGTATTCCCTTCACAGGACCCAATTCAGCAAATGATGCCTCCTTGGATTTACAACGATAGCTTGGTCCCAGGTAAACAAAGTGGGCAATATAAGGTGTGAATGTATGTGTGCTTATGTTGCCATTTATTGACCAAAGCATTATTCTTCAGTCATCAAATGAATCCTATATATTTGATATGTTACATTTTTATGGTGGCTTTATCTGCATTTGAAAAAATATGGGTTTTATTCAAGCATGTTAAATGTTTAATCTAGAATTTGTTATGACAGAAGATTATGCTAGTAGAGGTTGCATTGCTGATAATACTGCTTTCATGGGTAGTCTGGTTTTTGGCCTGTCTTGTAATTAAGCAGGCTCATTTCTTAAGGCTATTTATCTTATATATGCAAATAACACAGTAAATAGAAAATGAAATGCTGTAGTAAATATTGATTACACTGAGGTTTAAATACATAAAGCTATTATAACTATCTTTTTATATGGATTATCCTGCAATTTCATTAAAGAAACATGTTTTGAAATGGAGCACTGACTATATTTTATATAAAATATTTATTTGCTTGTGTTAAACTTGTCTGTAAAGACCATCCAATAATGTATTTAGATGAAACATGATGATACAATACAATGCCAGAATGCTGTTGCCTTACCTTACACTCAACTTACATGTTGAGTTTGAGACGAAATAGAAAAGCAATCTTAAACTCACTTGAAAACAGCAGTTGTCACTGTCTAATACTGACTCCCTCTTAACAGAGTTGTATAAGAAAATTTTAGAAACCACTTTGACTCCTACTGGAATAGATACAGCTAAACTCTATCCCATACTGATGTCATCTGGATTGCCCAGAGAGACCCTTGGACAAATATGGGCTTTAGCCAACCGCACTACCCCTGGGAAGCTCACAAAAGAAGAGCTCTACGCTGTCCTGGCTATGATAGCAGTAACTCAGGTATGACTAACACTTTGGAGATCAGTGCAAAAAGGCAGTTCACTTAACTAATCTGCCATAGATTGCGTGTTGGCAGAAGTGGCTGGTATACCACACCTGTGGTAAAATACTACTTCTGTTGAAGTCCAGAGGAGAAGCTCCCCTTGTACCTTCAGTGGGATTATAATTTCATCCCCTGCATTTGCACTAAAGAAAGGAGTAACTGAAATGTAGTGGGATTATAATTTCATCCCCTGCATTTACATTTCAGTTACTCCTTTCTTTAGTGCCAGTTGAGGATAGTTCTTAGATATACCTACCAAACACATGTATATGTATTTCTAGTAGAAAATACTGACTGTTTTTCTTCTGTTGTATACACATCTTCCTCAGACGAAAGGAGTAACTGAAATGTCAGTTGAGGATAGTTCTTAGATATACCTACCAAACACATGTATATGTATTTCTAGTAGAAAATACTGACTGTTTTTCTTCTGTTGTATACACATCTGTTTTCCTCAGACTATATGGTTCCTGTATCCCTTAGTCTGCGAATAGCTAGGCTTGCTACCTCTCTCCTGAACCAGTGGAGTGTTAATTTTAGGCTTCCGTTCTTTGTCAGCATAGTGTCATCTCTTAGCAGTTTATTTCCAAATACCAGCCCTGTATGAAAACTAAGGCAAGAGCATCTCGAGCGACAACGATCAAAGCTGAGGTACCTTGTTGGAGTGGTGTGTAGGAAAGATGATACAGCACACCAGGTTCAACATAGCTTTGCTTGCCAGTGCTTACTGGATTGGTTTATTAAAAGCCAAACAAGAATGCTGCCAAATGCCTCTGCCCACCCAGACAGGTATCGTTACCCTCTGGGTAACTCCAGCAGTCAGGATTCACTTATACAGGCTCTTGACAGCATGTTTTCCTTTGGAAGGTTTACTTGAAGCTTGACCAGTACCCTGCTCTATCATGATTTCAATAATACAAGCTAGAAACTGGGGTGAGAATGCAATATGCCTTTTTGTTGATGTGTACGTGTGTATATGGTTGTCTTTGCTTTTCTGCCTTTGCAGAGAGGAATACCTGCAGTGAGTCCTGACGTGTTAAACCAGTTTCCAGCTGCCCCTGTTCCTACTTTAACTGGATTTCCAATGCCGCTGCCTGCCACAGTGAGCCAGCAGCCTCTGATGCCCTCCGCGCCGCCCGTCTCCATGCCTCTTAGCATTGGGACGGCCGTGATGGGAATGAACATCACGGCACCAGCGGGCGGAGCTGCAGCACAGCCTTCGGGAGGATTTGTGCCATCCTACCCGCCGAGTCAGGTTAGCTCGCTCTTGTTGCGTGGCAAATCTCCATTGTCCTGGAAAGAGAATTAGCCTGACTCTTTCAAAGCTATGTAGTGACAACAGACTTTAAGTAAACAGGAAAAAATGGAGCTGAAATCTAGCACGTGACATCTGAAAACATGAAGTCACGCCACTAAGGATGTTCTTTTGTTTTTTCTGTTTCTTTCTGGTGGCATTAGAAGAGGTATAAAAGCATTCTCCATTCCAAACTAATTGCATTGAAAGGGGGTTTTAGTTGTAGTTAGGATTTTGTAATGCACATAAAATGGAATTTTAGGTTAAACTCTACAATAGACTCTATTAGCTGGTAAAATAAGTCAGACTTTTCAGGAGAAGCTGAGAACTATGAAAACCTTTGGTTTACAACACTGTAAATCATGTGGGGGATAAATTTTGCTGTTTGCAAGTATGGTTCATCCTTCTTCGGAGAACATTTCTTCTGATGCCTTTGCTGTGTGTATTGATTTTAAATTATTGATTGATTTAAATTATTAATATTTGTCCTGTATTAAAAGATTACATGGCTATGATCAATAATACATTTAATGTGAAAGGAGTAGAGTTCCTTACTCACCTGTTCTTCATGCATACTACTTGTAATCCTGTACACCTTGTGTGTGTTTTGCGTTGGGTGAGGAGCAGGCGAAGTGGAAGGACTGACCATGCTAATTTTGCGTGCTTACGTTGAAAGGCTTTTTTCTGTCTTTTGCTTTGTTTTTTTTCTCTTAAGTCGATCATGCAACTCTGAATTGCTTTCGTGTTACATGACAACTTGAAAAGACAACAGTATAGCAATTTACATGTTGTTTGTAATTCAGGTGGTAAAACCAGAAGATGATGACTTCCAGGAGTTTCAAGATGCCTCAAAGTCTGGCTCACTAGATGACTCTTTCACTGATTTCCAAGGGGATGTAGCTGGCTCCTCCAAAGCAGCCAGTTCACAGCACCGGAGCAGGTAGTAGATCTTTGATTTCCACCCCTTTGGTGCTTTAGAACTCTTTTAAGAAGTGAAATGTTTTCCTCTTTTGTGGGTAGCTGTCTAGCCTGTAATTTTCTTCTGTCACCTGACTTCTACTCTGACAGTTTCTTTTGAAGGTTGTTACTACTACAATTAGGCTTTCTGAATCAAAAATGGCATTTGATGTGCCATAGGTGGTTGGCTGTTCTTTAGCATTCTAGTCATCATGCTGAGGTAAATTGTGTTTACAAGGTATGGGGATAGGTTTTCAAGTGTTTATACTACTGCACAGGCAATTGAAAGTTACTTCATACTGTGCATTCAGGTGAAAATCTTACATAAAGCTATTCAGAAAAAATAACACTGGGACAGAGGAGTTCTGCATTTAGTGCTGTGTGCTTCCGTTAAAAGTATGACCCCATGTTTGTTGGAGTTGATAAGAAACAATTTGCTGACATCGAGGTCTTTCTTCAGGCCCTGAATATGGACCCCAAAATTCATGCAAAGAGCATGACGTTGTACTCTTAAATGACTGAGAACTCCAGTGGACAGAGTTTTTGTTATTTCTATCGTTTCTCTGGCCACTGCTTAAACTTCCGATAACTAACTATAAATCTCAATTGAAATCTCATTCAGACTTCAGCAGTCTTGGCTTTTCATTTGGGAGACTGCCAAAATGTAATTCCAGATCAGGCAAATTTTGTATAACAAAATAAGTAAGCATGTTTAGTCCCTTTGAGAGTTTACATTTAATCTTTCAAAGTCCTGTGATTACAACATTTCAGTGTTGTTTCCTTTTACTGCATATGGCAAACTTTTATGTACCTCCCAGGTGTCTAATTGTAGACATACAAATTTTCTGTGTGTTGAACTGACTGTTCTTAGTTGCAAATAGAACTAGCGCTTTCCAGGTAAGCAGTGATTACCAGTTGCTTCCTCAACAGTGACGTCAAAAGGGCGTAATAAAACAAATTGTTCTGTTACACTGTGCCTAACGGCATTCTATGTAAGAAATTTAATTTTGCTGATGTCAGTCACTGCCACGTGCATCTGAAGATGCTCTGTTTTAAGTATACCTTAATTTGTTAGACATCATTTTGCGGTTAAAGCTATTCTGTTACTGAAAGTTTTAACAGAAACATTGCTTGTAAATTCCACAATGGGAAGGGGATCATAAAAAAAAAAAAAAAAAAAATTTAAAAATGGTGTTTCTTTTTCACTGCAGCAGTTCTCTTTATTCAGTTGTAAAAGCGTTCAGTTTTGAACAGAATGTTACAACGAGCTATAATCTAATTGCTTATGGAGCTTTATTAAAAAAAAAGCCATCTGTAGAGTACAGATGATTAACCATTACATTTGCCAAGACTGCATATCTAATAGCCTGTTTTGCAGTGATGTGAAATTTAATTATATTACCATAAGCTATATTTTTTTGACATTGCACTGTCTGTCTGCAAGCATCACAGACCATCATTAGCACGTGTGTGCAAGCGCTAGGTTTGTATGTTGCTTGTAGGCTGCTGATAAGGAGATTTAAATGGCTCTGGAAAGATTCTTGCTTCAGGCCAAAGACGACCATAGAAATTCATTCACATTTTCAATGTGCATAGTATTGAATGACATAAACTAGAGGTAAAATGCATCATTCATATGTAAAGGATGTTGTTCTGTAGAGCTGCCAAGGTCTGATAAGGGGGCTTGTGTGGAGGGCAAGCAAAGCTTTCGCAGAAGTCTTCTAAATCTTACAGCAGTTGCTAACATGGTGTTAGGTTATTATGGCAGTTTTACTATATAAAGTAGAGTGTGTTTATGTGCAAAAAGATTTGCTTGTGTAACTGTGGACTAATCCTTATTTTGCTGATTAGATAGCTACCTAAACTCGCTGATTTGCACTGACAAATTCAAAGTTATCCTTTCCTTCCTTTTGAACAGTGGTTCCACTTTATTCTCTTTATTTTGCAATATGTAATGAAATATAATCAAAAGTAGATAAGCTGAAAGAATGGAGCTGGCAAAATCTCATGTGGTTTTAACTCTGTACTGTATCTAGTTCTATCAGGGAGAATTGTCCTTACGCTGTCCTGGGCAAAGTGATAAATTAAACAGCAGTGATTCCTGGGGTATGTCTGTGTGCTTATTGTCTCCTGGGCTAAGAATTCCTGTGGTGTAAAGTTCTGGAGTGTTTTGTGCATGTTTTGGTACAAATTAAAATCAAGAAGGGTGAAAATTGACTTCTGGCCTAAAGAAATATGATTAGGTGAGATAAACTGCGAATTCACCCATCAGTTACCCAGCTGCCTGCTTACATGCTCTTATTCTTAATAGATACTGAGGTAGTTTACGTCAGGTTCTTGATTAAAAACTCTTTAGGGTACAAGCTTAGGTTTAGTGATCCAAATTGTGTAGTCATAATAAGAGGCTCCTTTAAATAAAACCTGGAAACGTAGATTTCTTATGGATAAATTAAGGAACTTCTGCTTTTCTCTCTTTTGTTTTTAGTGTTCCTTCTTTACTAATGCCACTCCCAGGTAATAAGACACTCTCATCAACTGATAAGTATGCTGTGTTTAAAGGAATTGCAGCCGAGAAGTGTTCTGATAGTACAGCTACTTTTGGAGGTAAAAGGAAAAATATACAACCACTATGAGCAACTTATTGCAATATTTCATATATCTTGGTTTTGGCATTGATAAATTATTAATATTTCAAAATCAGAGCAATTATATCAATATAAAATTTATGATATGAATTCCTAACATCTTTATGTAAATGTATTCCTTTTCTCATATTCACTAGATTGTGGAGACAAGTATAGTGCTTTCCGTGAATTAGAACAACCATCAGAGAGCAAATACTTGGGTAAGCAGTATGTTTTTTGGTGCTGTTTTAACATGTTTTCATGATTATTTTTATGAGCTGCAGAACTTCCATTGCTAGAATTCTAGAATAATGGTGCTTCCGCTCCTCTAAACAACTTAGCAGGAAGCATCCTGAAAAATAGTGTAATATACTATTGGAACAATCTACAAATTGTAGTTCTAGATGATCCACGTCTGTTTTGGATGCTTCTGAGTTTTATTTTTGAATAATAGTATGGCTGGAATTTGTTCATTTTAACTAAGGAGTCGTGTTCTTAGAAGACAGAATAAGATGCTTCTGGACAAAATTGCAACTTTTTTCTATTGTTAGGGCAGAATTTAAACTTTTCATGGTCTCTGGTGCTGTAAGAATAAATCTGATCGCTAATTGTGAAATTTGTGTTTAACTGGTTTTGATTGGGAAAAATAAAACCTGGTATCTGAGGTGCAACATCTGTGTAATTACAAAAGCAGAGTCTCCCTAAGCCTTTTCCAGAACCATCTATGTCTAACTCATTTATGCAATATGAATGGTAATCTCATCTTTTTAATCAGATGGGGAAAAACTTTCATTTTTCTTGTCAGTAGACAGATCAGAAGATAAATATATTACTAACTTAACCTGACTTCCATAGATTTATGTTATACCCAGCATTTTGACTCATTATTAGAAGACAACTTCAGATTCTAGGATAAAACTGCTTACCTGAGTTCACTCCTACTCCTTATTTTTCAAAGACGGAATTCTTTTTTTCAGACACTGAGTTTCTGAAACTCCTGTAATGTTGTGTGAGGTTTTCATGCTCAGTACCTCTTCAGGATTAAATGCATGCAATGAAATGAAATAACAACATTTTATCTCTTTCTGTACATGTTCTAGAATATAGAAAATTACTATTATTTGCCTGCTATCCAGGTCTGACCACTCTTAACCCTTTCACCAGCTTACATTTCTAATGGAAAAGTTTGCAATTCATCAGTAAGTTTAGTTTGCTGTGGTGTTTTAGTTTTGATCAATGAATAGCAATTTCACGAATATTTGTATTGTTACTGGGCCAAGTGAATTGATTTGGAGGGGAGGGAGAATGGAATAATGTGTCAGGTATAGTCATGGTCCTTTACTACCATTATAAAGAGTATTCTTTTAAATCTTGGTTAAACTAAGTTAAAGTATGACATTGTGTGGTAGCTTAATTAAATGTTAATGGTGTACTTCTAAAATAGAACAAAATCTGTTTATTGGACACTTGTCTTAAAGTATGCATCAATACTTTAAAATGACAAGAAGTCTAAATATGTACATGCTGGTGAATGGGTTAAACAACTCAACATTTTTCACGTTCAAAAGAAATTGCCTTATTAAAAAAATAATTGTGTATGAACAGGAAGAAACTTATAAAATTAGTACACCAGAATATTTAATGTAAATTCAATGAAAACGTTGTTACCTAATGTTCTAATCCTTACATAGTACTATCTTACATTCAGTATGTAGTTACTAGAGATCAAAAAAATAATTGTGTATGAACAGGAAGAAACTTATAAAATTAGTACACCAGAATATTTAATGTAAATTCAATGAAAACGTTGTTACCTAATGTTCTAATCCTTACATAGTACTATCTTACATTCAGTATGTAGTTGAACTAGAGATCTACACATTTTAGGATTAATCATGCTGACTTTCATGCGAAAGTCTGTCTCCAAGCTTCCTAGTAAAACTGTAATCAGTCTTAGCAGAAGCTAGAAGATGCCTGAGTTATACTGCATTTACTGAAGTTCTGATCACTTAACGCTTTTGTACGTTTAGGTGAACCTGACAGAAGGAAAACAGGATAGATTAAAATGAGAGCTTAAAAATGTTCTAAACCAACATGTTAGGATCACCACCTTGCATTCTTTTCTGCTTGAGGCTTTGTCTCTTCCACCCGTCGGGTTCCCCATTACGCCCAGTTGGATAGGCTTGTTGGCTGTCTGCCTTCTTTCAAGTGAACTTTTTTCAAAAGTACCTTCAGCCACCGGGCAAGTCCAGTTGGTCTCTACTATGTTCCCCTTTCAGCTTATCAGCAGGGTTGCTTTTGTCTCAACCCTCTGCTGACGCCCCATGAATAAACTATATTTAGGCAATATTTTGAAGGGAGGGAGGGGGAGAATTGCTTCTGTAAGAAGGCAAATACTATATTGGTATAGGTGAAATTCAAGATTACATTCATTGCAATTATGGGAGCTGACTTTCATGCGAAAGTCTGTCTCCAAGCTTCCTAGTAAAACTGTAATCAGTCTTAGCAGAAGCTAGAAGATGCCTGAGTTATACTGCATTTACTGAAGTTCTGATCACTTAACGCTTTTGTACGTTTAGGTGAACCTGACAGAAGGAAAACAGGATAGATTAAAATGAGAGCTTAAAAATGTTCTAAACCAACATGTTAGGATCACCACCTTGCATTCTTTTCTGCTTGAGGCTTTGTCTCTTCCACCCGTCGGGTTCCCCATTACGCCCAGTTGGATAGGCTTGTTGGCTGTCTGCCTTCTTTCAAGTGAACTTTTTTCAAAAGTACCTTCAGCCACCGGGCAAGTCCAGTTGGTCTCTACTATGTTCCCCTTTCAGCTTATCAGCAGGGTTGCTTTTGTCTCAACCCTCTGCTGACGCCCCATGAATAAACTATATTTAGGCAATATTTTGAAGGGAGGGAGGGGGAGAATTGCTTCTGTAAGAAGGCAAATACTATATTGGTATAGGTGAAATTCAAGATTACATTCATTGCTTGGCAATTATGGGAAGGATGAGGTGGGACAAAGAACTTATGTGGAAACTGAGTGAGACAGTACGGATCACCTTTTGAATCTATTGGTCATGGTTTGTTTTGATATTAACTCAGTGTAAAGGGAATTTAATATAACTTTGAGGCTATGTGAAAGACTTAAGTGTTTGTTGGAATGACTGTTAGAATCGCTGACCTTGAAACTTGCGTGGTTCATAGAAGTTGAGTTTGCAGTTCTACGTGGAACCTGAGGTCTTAATTTAAATAGTTTGCATAAAAACTTCTGACATTGCATGAAATAATTTGCTTGCTTGCATGGTGTGAGTATGATGTATTTGTTGTCACTGCAGTATCTTACTGTTTTTTTGGTGTGTTTATTCTCAGGAGATAACCTTGCAGAATTCAAGCCTGCAGGAACCGATGATGGTTTCACAGATTTTAAAACCGCTGACAGTATCTCACCATTAGAGCCACCTACAAAAGACAAAACTTTCCCTACATCCTTCCCTTCTCTGCCTGTTCAGTCAAAACAGCAAACACAAGCAAAGACCTCTTTGAATCTAGCAGACTTGGATCTCTTTTCCTCTACTGGAGAAAACAAGCAGCCATCCTTTCCACCTGCATTTAATACATCAAAATCGGGCTCCTTTCCTCCACCACCTCTTCCATCTACCACTGCCCAACCAGCACCCAGCAAAAGTTCAAGCTTAGCTGATGAGTTTGGAGAGTTCAACCTCTTTGGGGAATTTTCTAATTGCGCATCAGCCAGTGGACAAGATGACTTTGCAGATTTTATGGCTTTCAACAATAGCAGTGGATTTTCCGAACAAAAAACAGATGACAAATACAATGCACTTAAGCTGGAGGCCGGTCCTGTTCCTCAGTCTGGCTCATCTGCCAGCACGGTGAAGAGCGGGCAGAGTTCTGCCACCGCTGCTACGCCCACCAAATACGATATCTTCAAACAGCTTTCTCTGGAAGGCCCTGGAGCAGGCTTTGAGGAGGCGAAGGACAACACGCTTTCTTCAGTGAAGAGCGATGATGATTTTGCCGACTTTCACTCTAACAAGTTTTCCATATGCAACACTGCAGATAAGTCCCTGGTGGACAAAGTCACAGCTTTCAAGCAGGCCAAAGAAGACTCTGCTTCGGTGAAGTCTCTGGATCTCCCTTCTATTGGTGGCAGCAGTGTCGGCAAGGAGGATTCTGAAGATGCGTTGTCTGTTCAGTTTGACATGAAACTGGCTGATGTGGGAGGAGATCTTAAGCATGTCATGTCTGATAGCTCTTTGGATTTGCCAACAGTTAGTGGCCAGCATCCACCAGCAGCAGGTGAGGAACTGGTTAGATTGCTCTGGTAACGTAGGTGACGGAGATTTCGGTGTTCTTCTGTGTGCTAAATTACAGTATTATGCACTAGTCTTTCAGCAGTGAAAGACTTCCAAATCTGTGCACCCGCTAGCCAACAGCCCCTTAGCAGGGCAGTATTTATTTTTTGTCTTAGATGACTAAAATAGATTGAACAGTTTGAACTCCATGCCAGTTTATTTTTGAGATTTGGCAACATCATATTACTGGTACCTGTTAGCTGTTGTCACTTAAGGGATTCGAGTGGAAAATTTTCCACTAATACAAACAATGTCATTCCATTTATATTAGCAAGATGAATGGCAGAGTGTCTCACTTTAATCTCTTGGTTTCAACAAAGCATTTGGCTTGGGGACTTAACCCGCTCTGCGCTTTTAAAAGGGTAGGCAGAACACTAATTTGTGCTGTTAATGAAAAGCTGTCTAATCAACAACACTAGTATATTCCCGTTATGGTGGGGCTTAATCTGTCTAGCCAGTATTTTGCAGGACTGCAAGTAGAAGTATTGCGTTACCCTTTTTAGAGTTAAAACCCCCATTGGAATAATTGTGCAAAGGGCCTGTAAATGCTAGCCTCGTGATTGGTAACTCTTGGACCTAAATTTAAAACCATGGGACTTTTACTTTATCCTTATCAGGTTTTCACCTTCTTTAATTTCCCTTTATGAAAGTACTCCTGAAAGAGTGAATTGACCGTCTCTGATCTGATCGCGTATCATAAAACAGATTTCCCAAGTGTCCTGCTTTTTCTTTTTGTATGTACATAGGAAGATAAAATGTAGTTAAATGTTCTGTGGACTTCAATAATACGGGAACCACTACTGTGTTCTAGCGACAAGTATTATGCAGTCAAAGGCTTTTCTGAACAGGGGGGAGCATACAAACTGTAAATGTAAAAGCTGTTACTGCAAGAATTGGTTATTTCCATATGAAATATTTCTTCCATTTTTGCAGATATGGGTAGAGAAAATATACAGTACTGTAATTTTGCATTATATGATATTTTTAAGTAGGGGAGAGAATTAAGTTGGCAACTTTGACATGGAAGATACTCTATAACAGGGTACAAAATATCAGGAATAATTTATTAGCAAAGACGTTTAATTTTCATATTACTGCTTGGTAAAATTCCAAGTTGAGTGAGCTGTCAAAAACGTAGCACCTACAGTGTATTCTTGAATGTTTACTTTGGTTTTGAAAGCACTTTTTCCTAATATTTTTCTAGCCTCTTTTGGTGGTAGTTAGACTTATGTAGCTCTTCTACAGGATGTGAGCTTTTGCCACAGAAATCGGTGATTAATAATTGCCGTTTGTGGCAGGAAAGACTCTTTTGGTTTGTTTAAAGGGGTTAGCCGATCATGTGCTTGTTGCTAAACTTTTGAACTCTGAAGTATTAATTAGAAGCTATTTTTATTAAACTTAAACAAGTCTGTATTCTCCTATGGTGCCAAGCTAGATGTTTTTCCACAGGGAGAGTTTTACTCCATTTAACTCTGGATCTCGTAGCGGAGCGTGCTCTGGACGATCCGTTACGAATACTTCTGTGCTCATGTGTTCCTTTATGTATGTTTGATGCATTTCAAGCTATGAACTGCTGATGTTCAAGTCCTTTTTTTCAGTTTACATAAAGTTAAAAAGCAGATTTTTTTTCTCTTAATTTTCTTCGATCTGTAAATCTAATGTCAAAAAGGGACAGTATCCCTTTGTCATCCTCACTGCTGAGAAATGGGAGACTAGTCATTGGGAACTGCATGTTTGCAAGCACCGTGTAACATCTCCAGTGAAACAGCAGCGGGACAGAGGTGCTGATAAATGATTTGACTTTTCTGACATACCGATACAGAGGTCTTTACCCTTTGGCTATTGAGATTTCACGTTGCATAGCTTCCAGGTACGGGCAGGTAGGTTGCTTATGCTGGGAATTAGAAAGAAATTGTTGAGTTGCTTCCCATACGACAGACTTTGGTCTCTGAGGGAAGAAAGGTTTTCAGTTTTGCTCTCTCCAAAGGGGATACTGTCTCTTTAAACTTTGCTATAATTCTTTGTGTGGAAGGTAGATTATACTAATGTTGCCTGATTTCTCTTGCATTTACTCCATATAACCCTTTGAGCACTGGCTGCATGCTGTTAGTTTCAACCAGGCTGCTTCTTTTAACCCAAATTTACATTTCACTCTAAGACAAAAGTATTTTAATTAGCACCTAGTCATGTTATATGAACCTAATTTGTTCTGCGTCCTGCCGAACGTTGCAGCGAGAGCGTACCCTCGCCCGGGTATTCTCAAAGGGTTATCCATTTGCTGCACTTACAAATCTGTAAAGTACCTTTTTATTTGGCATTATTGGAGATCTCTGTATATTTTAATCAACTTCACTTTTTTTGCTGCTTTTCCAATGTCTAATTTCAGCGAAACATTTCCTGTGTGAATGTGCCTTCTCAGATCTGCTTTGATATCTCTCTTCTGCAAGTATTGACCTGCATGCTTTATTCTGGTAACGCCCTTACGAGCTCCTATGTATCACTATCTTTTGTGATCTGTAAGTCCTGCTGTGTTAATAAATATTATCTTGGCATATTTTGAAAATGTGGGGATGTGTGTGATTTGTTGCAAACCAGCAATGTCTCTTTGTGCCTTCTCAGATCTGCTTTGATATCTCTCTTCTGCAAGTATTGACCTGCATGCTTTATTCTGGTAACGCCCTTACGAGCTCCTATGTATTATTATTTTTTTTTGTGTTTTGTTCGTGCTGTGTTAATAAATATTATCTTGGCATATTTTGAAAATGTGGGGATGTGTGTGATTTGTTGCAAACCAGCAATGTCTCTTTCCTGAAAAATACAAATTTTAAAGTTATAGTATCCCCTTAAGCTGGCAGGTGCCTTTCTCTTGCAGAGCAGCGTGTGGGTGAGCTTCTTTCTCCTCTTCCAACGCTTTGACCTCTCTCCCTGTGCGCTTCTGAAACTTTACATATCAGGCTAAACAATATTTTTTAAAAGAGCAGTTTTTGAGAGGGATTGAATAGAGGAGATGTGTGGATGGCAGGGTTGTTTCTGTGAGTTGGTTTTGAGGGTATGGTGGTAGTTCAAACTGAAGACAGAAATACTGTTTTCTCTGTCCCGTTGTCTCCTCATCTGGATTTCCCTGCTGCCAGCCAAGATTATGATACACCTTTGTGAAGGGGACCAACTGGAAAATGTGTTGCTATCTAGGCCTTTACGAGTAGGAGCCCATTAAACAATATTCTGATATTTATTTAGCTAATCTAGAGTGAGTTAGTTGGCGCCCCAAAGTAAAGGGCCCTGCTTCCTTGTTCTGTTTGGGAAGTCTTGGCTCACTAAATATTGAAGCTTTCAAACACGAATGACAGCTGCAAACTTGTGTCATGTAATTATGTCACTTCGAATTCCTCCAAATCCTGGGCCACTAACAGTTTGGGACTAATGTCAAATTAGCAGACAAGGTAAAAAGCTAAAAATAATTGAGATGTGGAATAAAGTTAAAGCATTACGCCAGTGCAAACTTTGGTTTTTGTAGTTCCTTGCCACAAGAGCAAAAACCAGACCAGAAACCAGAATAGGTTTTTTCTTCTTTACGCCAATCTTGAGAGACTTTAATAGAAAAAAGAAAAAAACCAAAACAACACTCCTCTCATTCTGGAGAACCAGTAGGTTATGCCTAGCCCTAAAGCTTTTTAAACTGAAGGCTCGAACATAAACCTGAGAGACTTAATTCTGCAGGGCTTGTGCTATTAGTATTTGTTCAGGTAATCATACCTGGAGGAGGGAGAGTAATGTTCATGACTCTGATACTTTATTACGTTTTTGTCCAGACTTGACAGTCAAACTCACTCACTTGCTCTCGTTTAGTATAATTCTGCAAATAGAAGAGCTTAACAACACTTATTTATCCTGCGAAGGCCTCTGACAGTGGAGGGTGCGTACGTGTTTTCTGAATGCCTTCCCAGCTGAGCCAAAGGGCGCAGAGATGCAGTAGCTGCCCTGGGCTTCTGCAGGACTAAGCTGAGCTGTCTCTCCGCTTCCAGTGCAAGCTCAGGGGGTCTTTATTTTGCTGTGAAACGTTGTTTATCATGAGAAATAAAAAATAATTAGCAAATTCTTTAATTCCACAAGGTTTGAAGGCTTTTCTCTCCTTTTTCCTTCATTGTAATTTATCTTACAGTCAGCATTCTTGACGGTTTCCACCTTAGCGGTGCTAGGTACTGCCATCTTCAACAAAAGTAAATTGGAGTAACTCCCTTATCGTTAACGCTGTTCCAGACTTCACCAGCTGAGGAACGGGCTTTGAATTTTTCTGAGCGCTGATAGGCATGGCACAGATGGCAGTAGTACATACAAGCCTCTGTATTCTTCAGGTTTCATCTCCTGCCTTTATCAGGTGAAGCCCCAGTGGAAGCGGTAAGGAGGGGGTGCCTGTTCCCGTTCAGTCTCTGGACTTCTTGCTCAGGCTGCTGGTGATGTTCCCAGTGTAACAGCTCTGGTTGTGGTACGTTGATGCTCCTCCACTAGGAACAGAACTAGCTACCACCTGCATCACCCTAACAACCAAAAAATGACACGAGTTATATTTATTCATCAGAATTTAATATAAACTGAAATATAAAAACTTGAAAGTCTCCTATGTTGGTTAAAAAATCACTAAATATATTACAATCTTCTGAACTGTCTTTTTCAGTTTTCTTTAGCATATTGCTAATGCTGTCAAGGGTTTTACTTAAATGATTAAACTGTTGATACTGAAGGCTCCAGCTTGTAAATTGCCTCCAGCCATAACTTAATCCTTGGTAGCTGAATTAAATTGTTATAGTTGGCTCAAATGAAGGATGTCAGGTTTTTCTGTAGATGAGATAACACTGGGAAACAGTGTTTTAACTGTGTTTCATCCTCTGTCAGTATTCTCCCGTACATTCCTTGGCAGCTATTGCTCTGCCTCTCTCCAGCAGCTGCGTGGCTGGCTTGTGTCGCTGTAGCTGTCCCCCGGTGATGATCAGGCAGGTTGGACTATGGTACTGGTAGTTCAAAATGGATGGAAAGTAAATGGTAAATATTCCAAACCCTTTGCTTTGGAAGAAATACAAATTGGGTTTGGTTTCTAAAGCTTTCGGAAACTTACTGCACTCCAGCATGACACTGTGAAGATCACTTTTTCCATTCTTGGTTCACTAGAAAATATTTTTAAGGGGGGAAAAAAAAAAGTGGTTACGTGATATTTGAATGGATCCGACTCTTATTTTTACAGACACACATGCACCCTTCCCACCCTGCCCCCATCTTTAAATGATTTGAGAGTTTATATCCAGTGTGTTTAATCTGGGGTGTGTTTTGTGGTCTCACCAGTGCAAAGCTGGCAGTGCCAATGACACGTGGTTTAACTATATTGGGCATAAGAGCTTTTGGATTTTTAGAACAAAACTAAACTCAAATCTGCTGTGTCGTTTCTGGAAGACACCACAGATTGCTACTGAGGTTACTAAGGAATACTGTTTTATGACGATACATTTCACTGAAATCTATTGATACATCTCTTGTGGTAGGATTATAGGATTCCTAACGCATGATCAATTTAAGATTTGCCCTGCTTCGACAGGGAATTTGCTGTATGCTCTCCAAAAACGCTAACTAAGAAATCACTTTTAACCTTACAAAAAAAAAGATTGCTTAACCCTGAAACAAAGCATTTTCATGGAATTTTGAATGGATTTAGTCTTTGCTCATTTTTTTGATAAAATTTGATGCTTCTCGTCAGTTCAGATTCTGTTCTTACTAGAAGTGTCCTCCAGGAGGAAACGGCAGTAGCTTCGTAGCATCTGTCTTCACTAAGTGTGATGCTTAGAAGTAATTCATTTTTTTTTTCCACTTAATCATCTCTTGCTTTGAAAAAATATTACTGATACACATGCATCTTTTTAAATTTTGAATTGCCGTACCAGCAAAATGAAGCTTTTATTACATCAGAGGTGATAACTGCAGCATTTTAGCTGGAGCTTTTTTATTCATTAAACCTATCTGTGGCCTTTAAGAAAAAGGCTATTGGAGGAGCAGTTCTTAACACTGCTTAATAAAACAATCTTTTCGCCAATAATAAAGATACCCACATCATGAAGAGCTCTCTAGGGTCAACCAAGAAGTGCTTTTCACATGTAAACTGCTTCTTCACTTATTAGTCTGGTGGCAAGTTGCTCTGCTACCTGTCGGGGGGAAAAATGCTCCTCTCTTCATTATGCAGCAAATGTGCTAAGAGCCTAGATAAGTCTTTAGTTTTGCCGTAGCTATGACAGAGGTTGTGATTTTACTTCCTCTATTCAAAAACATCTAACTTGTGGCAAATGATTCTATGAAGTGCAGTGCATGGCACAGTGAAACGTTGGTTTTGTTGCAATAGAATAAAAACTCTTATACAAGCTAGTTTACCTTGGATTATGGACAGTTACACACACATTCTTATTTTTCATACTTTTCAGTAAATTGTTTTAGGACTGCTTTAGCTGTAAACACTTTGTCTCCGAGTGCAGTATTTTTCCTGTAATATAATACTCTTAGGAAAGTTTATTCACCAGAGTAATCCTTTCATAACTATCTAAATAAAATGTATAGAATTGAACTACTACATTTCATCTCAGCTCTTACACCTATGCAGAGGGGTTTCATGTCTGCATGAATTCACGTCGAGAATCTTGAATCTTAGTTTGTGAATAATTAAAATATTGTTCTGCCTTCCCTGCCGTGACCTATTGATTGCAGGCGAAGCATGGGGAGTTCAGAATTCCCACCGAAGCCTGCTGCTCATCCTGCCTGCCCCTGAGCCGGGATCAGATCAGGAGGAGTACACCGACCTGGTCCTTTAGGATGTGTTTTCAGCTCAAACTCTTACCAGTTATCAAAGAAATCATTCACAGTAGATTGTGCAGATCTTCATAGTAGGATCATCAGTCTTTTCATTTCCTGGTGAACACCGAAACAATAGCAATGCTTAAATCTTTCCTGGGTTTAAGAGTCAACACAAATTGAAAAAAAAAAAAAAGGGGGGGTTGCCTAGTACACAGCGGTATTTTCAAGATCCCAGGATTAATTACAGTTGGCTAACATTTTGGAGGTTATTCTGGCACTCTCTTTAATGCTAGCAAAGCTTTCATTTAACTTCTTTAAACAAAACCGTATATTTGAGAGCAGAGGTGTGGTTTCTTGTGATAAATTACTGATCCCTTGCAAGTCAGCTCCTTTTCACCTCGGAGCCTTCTTTTTATTCAGTTTTGCCATAAGCAGGTGATTTCATCTCTCGTCTGTTTACCCTTCTGTAAACTGCTTGCTCTACAAATTTAATATTCGAATGGCGCTTTGAAATCTTGCTGTATGTATGCAAGGTGCTAACGTTTGTTATTGAGATGCTGTCATGTGCAAATGTAGCAGCTGCAGAAGACTATCCCTTAGGAAAATCTGACAGGTGACACACCATGCCTCGCTGACCCATTGTAAAGGGCCTTTTTTCGCCTTTTTTTGTAGTAGCCATTAAACTCTATCATTAAATTGTATATCTGTTGGACTTTTTAATTAGCTATGTATGTGGGTCATGCCTGGAAAGCAGCCTAAAGCGTAGCGTGCTCTCCCCTTCCAGTAAAATGAGTAAGTGAAGGCAGAAATGTTTTGTTAAAATGGCTTAATCCTCAGGCTGGTGTGGTCCGATTGAATAAAGAGGGCGGCTGGAAAGTCAGCTTGTTCCCACCCTGGCTGTATTAAACCAAGTTGCTGTTACTGCGTGCCAGCCAGCCAAGACCATAACGTTTATCAGAAGAGTCTCAGCTAAAATGATGCTAAGAGAATGTATTTTCTGTTTTGGGTTTGCTTTACCTTGAGCCCGTTTGACCCTAGGCACCGAGCAGTGTCTGAACGTCTAATCCAAACTGACAATTGTTAATGCTGGAAAACAAATGCCAAATGTAGTATAGTAGGGCTTTTTTTTTTTTTTTTTTTTAATGCTTTAATGAAAACTACCCAGCCCTTGGCTCTCTGTGCCTTCGCTATGGATCAATCTCAGTCTAAACGTGAAAGATCAGTTGAATGAGTAGCGGACAAAGCCCGCAGACCCTGGTCACTGTTGTAGGCTCCTTTGCTGGCTCTAATGTAAGCAACCAGGCTATATCTTATACCTGCTCATGGCAGTGAGAAGAACCTATTGGCCCATGTAATTGCCAGGTGAGTATAAATGTTTGGAGCTTTCTACAAAATAATTGGATTTTCTGTATACTTAACTGAATAAATAGTTTGTAAAAGCTAAAACAAGATCTTCGCAATATTCATGTCATTCCTGGAACCTGTAAGTTTGAAGAGTCGGCTGTGCAGCACTGCAGTAACTGTGATAAGCTTAAACAGGATTTCTATTTTTTAAAAATTCTTGCAGCACATTTTTATACATTATTTGTATCAAAGCATGAATATAAAATTAAAGTATATTAATACTTCATTGGAGGGAATAGGAAAGTTAGCCCAGTTTTCTGTGTGGTTGGTTTTGATAAGATGAAATAATGCAGTAAGATGTTTGAGTTGCTAATGTTTACATTTTGATTGTAGATTCTGCAGCCAGCATCAGAAAACTGAACTGGTCATCAGTGCAGTCTGTATTGTCTAGAAACATTTATTTTTTTCAGTGTTTCTTCACCACCCATAGTGGGATGGTGACTTTCAGCTTAAAATATAAGGCAACATTCAAAGGTCAAGGCTTACGTTTATTAAATGGAGATTTTTTTTTTTTTTTAATGAAATGCCTAGGTATTTTTCAGGTTATTTTTGTGCAAACTCTAGTTTAAGCTTCATTGAAACAACAATTCACTGTGTTTGTTCTTGCAGTTCTTTAAGACTCTTAGCAAGTTGCTATTGTTTTTATGCAGTGTAGAGAGATTAACGTTTGAACTTCAGCTTCTAATTGTAGGGGTTTGTTTTTCTCAGATATAGATGACTTAAAATGTGCCCCATTTGGAAGCTATAACAGTGGGTCTGCAGTGAGCAGCCTGGCAAGCTATGACTGGTCCGACAAAGAAGACATTCATCAGAGCAAGAAGCTCTCCTCCTTTGTCCAGTCTTCAGGAAGTGGATCCTCTGCGGCTACTTCTGTTCTTCAGAAGAAGGAGACCTTCTTTGGCAGTTCAGAAAACATTACCATGACGACAGTTTCCAAAGTGACAACCTTTTCTAGCGACGATGCTTTACAGGATGTTTCCTTTGTAGCCTTTGCAAACTTTAAAGACTCTGGACCAATATCCAGCGGTCCAAGTGACGATGACACTGGAGACTTTGGTGATTTTGCAAGACCTTCATCAGAAGCACAGGATGCAGCAGCAGCAGCTGACACAAATCAAGAGGCAGACTTCCTTGCTAGTGGTATCTCTTCCGAACTGCGAAGAGAATCTACAGATGACTTTGGAGAATTCCAGAGTGAAAAGCCAAAAATCAGCAAGTTTGACTTCTTGGTGGCAACTTCCCAAGGCAAGGTGAAATCTAGTGAAGAAATGATCAAGAGTGAACTGGCTACCTTTGACCTGTCTGTTCAAGGTAAGCCTGCTCAGGGTGCAGGAAGCTCACAATGCATGTGCTTATCAAAGGCTAGTTTTTCTAACCAAATTATAAATTAGCCAATGGGGATTGTTCCAAAGGCTACTGGAAACAAGCTGAATCTTCTCATTGATTTGTGTTCCGTTTGGAGCAGGTCTCGTTCTAGAAGAAAAAAATTGTTGTGCCAAAAAATTGTAAGAATTGAGGAACTGGGGAAATTTGCACCAGTCACTGAGTAAATAGAAGGCTTTCTTCTTCTGGAGTAGTAGTGCGTCCCTTGCTACTACTTTATTCATTTTAAGTAGTCTGTGCCTTTATGAGTAAAAGACTAACTTGTTTATATCCTAACTTTTTAGGGTCTCATAAAAGGAGTTTAAGCCTAGGTGACCGAGAAATAAGTCGCTCTTCACCTTTACCAGTTTTGGAACAGCCATTTAGAGATCGTTCAAATACTCTAAGTGAGAAGCCTGCTTTGCCTGTCATCAGGGACAAATACAAAGACTTGACTGGGGAAGTTGAGGTAAGGAATTATCTGGAATACAAGTAAATTGGTGATGACTTTCATCAGTGTGATATCAAGGGTGTTCTGTATCCCAACTCTTTGGGACTTTAGCTATTGGAATTTAGGGTGTGATTCTAAGATGGCATCTGGGTAAGGTTAGATGTTTTGATTGGAAACTGCTCATAAAGGAGGTTTCTTCTTTCCTGTCTTTAAAGTCTTGTGAAGTGGGGAAAAAAATGCTGTTGTCTGAAAGTCAGTCAGAATCACTTGACCTTGCAGTCTAAGCTTGTAACTAGAAATTAGTTACGACTTAAATCTAATCCTAGCTTTGGCACTGAGACCACTGGCTTTGGGAAATGGCTTAACTTTTTTGGCTCTGTGGTAGTTATGTTTCTTGCTCATCTTGAGAATAGATGGTAAAAGGACTCAGGTTAAATTCTGCTAATCCCCATTTCTAGAACAGCAGACCTGTAATAAATGTGTCGGGGGTAGGTATGTGCAATGCAAACTTTTTACCCATTCATATATGTTCTTCCTTTTGAAACGAGTTCTAACTCCCAGAAATTAAATTCTAGAGTTCGGGTGCAAAGACAATATTTAAAGAATGGGGGAAAATTACGAACAGGTATGTTAAAAGTTTACATACCTAATCTGCAAATAGTCTCTTAAAATACCTGTCTACTGTATGTCTATGGTGATAGGAGAAAAGGAAATGTGTGTAGGAACAAGATTCAGACTGTCCTTTTCTTTCAAATAGGAAAGTGAGAGGTATGCATATGAATGGCAAAGATGCTTGGAGAGTGCCCTGCAAGTAAGTGTATAGTCTCCTCCGAAACCTTTTCCTCCTTCCTGTAGGTACCATCTCATTCAGCGTTTAAGACCATATAGGCATAGAAAGGGTGTGAATCAGCCCAAGCGGATTATAATTTTTAAACCAAAAGCTGTCACACAGCAGAAGTGTTACCTCCTCAGTTAAAGGTCCTATACTAATCTCCCTGTCATTTGTGATTAGTTTGGCTTTTGCCTAAATTTTCAGGTTAACGAGTTAATTTGGTGTTCCTGTTTTTGGGTGCCCAGTAAGGCATGTTGTTCGGGGCATTGATTCCAGCATCTGGCTCTTCAGCACTCCTTGAGAAACAGGCTTGTTTAATGTGCTGTGCGGAGGGGCCATTAATTTTCTGATAATGGGTGTCAGATGTTTCACAGCCAGATTAGTTTTCCTTAAAATTTCTCCTTTGCGTTTGAGTATTAGACAGCCAAAACTGTGAATGCTATTATTAAACTAGATAGCAATGCATGCATACTCTTAAAACTATTATTTTGGTAATGAAAATATTTGGGGGAATACATTAAGGTTTTAAATGTTCATACTTTCCCCCGATCTCCTTACAGTTACAGCATGAATATATAAAAACAGGTGATGGAGTGTTGCAATTATTTCTTATTTAATTTGCCTCCTTTTTTACATAGCAGTTTCTGTTGGGGACAATCGTGTTCGTAATAATTATTTTAAGGTAGATAACACCATCACTTTATGAAATTCATTTCCACCAGGTCATAAAGAAAGCAAATGATACCTTAAATGGAATAAGTAGTTCCTCCGTTTGCACTGAAGTTATCCAGTCTGCTCAAGGCATGGAATATTTACTAGGTATGTTTTAATTTACCATGTCTCTTACATTGAAAGTTCTCCTCTGAAAAACAGTAATATATGATCACTCTTTCCAAAATGGTATTATTTTTTCGCTTAATCTTTGCCTGCACCGAAATAATGAACCACTCTTCTGCTAAATAAATGTAACTACTACTTTGAAATAACCGTCCGCGACCACCTTTCGTGTGCCATGCCTATTTTGTGCTATTTCTGAGTTAAAGTTTCAGGAACCTGTGCTTGCAGTGAATTCTCTGCAATCCTCCACTGTGTTTTATATCAACAGGGGTTGTTGAAGTCTACAGGGTAACAAAGAGAGTTGAACTGGGTATCAAAGCAACTGCTGTTTGTAGTGAGAAACTCCAGCAGCTGCTGAAGGATATTGATAAAGTGTGGAACAACCTAATAAGCTTCATGTCACTTGCTGCTTTAACGGTAAGACCAAAAATAAGCTATGTCTTTACTAAAAGAAATGTCATAATTATATGTAAAGTGACTTCACGGGGTGTCCTGACTTTACAGTTTGTATTTTTCTCTTGCAAAATGGAAATGCACTTATTTGTGAAATCCAGTTTAAAGTTCTCTGTAAGAAAACTGTTATTTATGTACAAATGTGATGTTATCTTACTTAGTGTCTTAATGATTTAGATGATATCCTATGTGTCTGTGGACCTCTCCAATAAGGGAAATTTAGTAAAATTTAAATAAGCCATTTTATGGAGCCAGAATAATGTGGACATATCCTGTCTTTGTAATATCCCTGCAATTAGTTTTAATGCTCACAATACAGGAGCACACAATGTAGCAACACAGGAATAACTAAACTGTTTTCCTTTCTCTCTGCATTTGGAAATGCCTAAATTTGTTTTGGTTCCTGGTACAGACTAAATAGCTTTTCCTCCTCTGAATAGAACTGCCAGAAAAAGCTCAATTGCTCTGAGACAGTCTGGTAGGAGCCTGAGAGCTTTCTACATAACTGGGCGAGTGTTACAAGGAGAGATGGTGAGGGGCTGTCTGAGGGGTAGCCTTTAAGAGAAGGAGTGCCCCATGGGAAGGGTCTGCAAAGGAACTGGGAAAAAGAGGGGCACATTGGGGCCAGGTACAGAATACACACAATTAGCAGGCAAGAAAATCACCTTGCCATTAAATACCTTGCACTTTTTTGTGTATGTATGTTGCAGGAAACACAGTGTGCAAAATTACTTTCTTTAACCACGGTAAAACTCCTATTTTTAGGGAATCATCCGTCTGTAGGTGTTTGATATTGTCTTGCATAATGGATCCCTTCAACTCAGTATGTACCTAAGGAGTCTTTAACTCTTAGTTAGTATCAGTACATCGCATCAAGCATCAATAAGCAGATCATTACCACGGTTATGTTTTCACTGAGCATTTTAATTTGTGGCCTCCTTCTTGCAATGCTACTTTGGCCACTAAAGCTTTTTGCTCCCCAATAAACACTTGTTTATAAGTAAGGCCCAGACTACTTGGTTTCTGCTTGAAATAGCCATCTTCAGCTCACTCTCATTCCCTGCAAAACAGGTATTATAAATGATCAGTACCTTTTTACACGCCTTTTACACATTTTAAACCTCTCCAGTACAAACAGTGTGGCAAGCAGGTATTTTTGGTGATGTCCTGGTGCTGCACAGAGCCTGTCATAATGTGAAATTTATACTTTCAATATTTTACTGCTTGGCAGATGAAGTTAACAGACTGGGATTCATCTGTTTGAACTCTGGCATTGTTGATAGTAACAATCTAAAAAGCTATCAGGATCCTCTCCTGATTTAAGCAAGTGGATTAAAATGTAGTTCTTAAAGTGCTTTTCCTTGGAAGATTACAGGGATTACCTTAGAGTCCGAAGCTTGGCCACCTGTTCTCCGAGCCGCAGCGGCTCCTGGCTGGTAGCAGTCCAGCTAAATTTTAAACATACTAGGAGCTGCGAATAACGCCTGCTCATATACACACAGTACCTCTGAAGTTATCTAAGAGACAGGGACTCCTGACTTCTGTAGCTCTCAAAATTGTCCCTTTTTGTTTCTCCTCTTCACCCGTGTCACTGCAAGGTGTGGAACCATACCTTCTTCCCCTGGTGTTGCAGTCACGCATCCCAAATGATGCAGAAGTGCCAGTTAAGTAGAGAGAAATATTCTAGCTCAGAGGCATGTGCTTGGAAAGGTTAATTTTATCTTTTAAAGGATTTTGTTACAAGGTAATTTTATGCACAGCCTTGTGGTTTTTCACTGCAAATTACAGGATGACCTTCTCATTTGCTTCACTCATGCATTTGGTAAACAAATATTAGAGTGCCTTTATTAATTTGATTGATCTACTTAAAGATTAAAGGGTGTTTTTTTCAGGATTCCAATTATTCTCCAGCCATTCAGCAGGGGAGCGTGATCAGCATACCTAGAGTATGGATTAAGAGTACACGTGTTCCATGATCACACCATTTTTTTAAGCTTCTTGCATTTCTAGTCATTGTTTTTATTTGAACTACTGTCTTAAAGCAAAACTTCCACAGTTTTATACCATCCTTATGCAACGTTTTCAATTACCATTTATCTTGTGGCTGAAATGTAAGATTGTGTACTGGAAAAGTGACTATATTAATTTATTACTTATTCGCAGGCTTATTCTCCCATCCTTTGCCTCCCTTTAACCTGAGCTTGCGTATGGCTGGTGACCTTAATTCTTCTATGGTTTGGTTAACCTTAATATCCCATTTTGTACTGCTGTGCCATATTCTAGCTTCGGAAAAACCTTCAGAAAGAATAACAACTGCCCTTTTTTGATCAGGCAGTAATATGGAATTCAGGACAATAAACACTGATACAGACACCACTTCAAATACTAGTGAAAGCTGTGCTGGCCGGTGGCTGGTTTCCTTGCAGCTGCACAAATAGTTGTTGCATACCACTGTTTATCTTCGTCCAGTTCTTAATACGCTGCAGTTGAAATGTAGCAGCCGCCGCCTGGGCTCTTTCCTCAGAAGTTTCTTCCCCTTTTGATGTGGGAATGTGGAACTTAATTCTTTCTTTTTGTAGTCTAACCCTTTTTCAACAGCTTGAGTGTTACAAATTGATGCTGATGGAGATTGCATAGCAGGGTTGCAAATAGATACTAATGGTTTTGATTAAATCACGCATCAGTTTATGAGAAAATGTGATATGTCATCCCTGCCATGTTGCCGGTGTGATACCATGGCTCTCGGTAGCAACCAGATCGATAATTTTTATCATGATGTCTGAAACTTTTTCAGTCACTGAAAATGCCTAAATTTTGTTGTCTCGTTTCTTTAGCCAGATGAAAACTCACTGGATTTCTCTTCTTGTATGCTGCGTCCAGGGATTAAAAATGCCCAAGATCTCGCCTGTGGAGTGTGCCTCCTAAACGTGGATTCAAGAAGTAAAGTAAGTATAATGGCCTCTACTGTTAAATTCATCTTTAATTTACAGTTTGGACTTTCATTTAGGCCTTGGGTGTATTTAAAAAAATTTCATGGCTATAATTTGTAACTGGAAGTGGCAAAGGCAAAATCTGACCTATAGATGGGACTCAAATAGTCCATGTCCTGTATTCATTGGGCTTTGGGTATGACACAGATGTGGATAAAGGGTTGAGTTAAATTGTTCATAATGGGGAAGAAACTGGGATACTAAGACTTAAAAAGTATATATATTTTTAAAAAAAATAAAAATCTTTTAATGATTTTTCTTTATGAAATGCATCTCTGAGGATGACCAGGAGGGGACTATTGCAATTAGCAGAGCTGGGAGGGAATCCCAGGATATGTACAGAGTAATGCCAACCAATTAACATATATCGGCAATTTTGCTGACTTTTTGGTTTCAACGTTATTTCAGAAAGAAGAGAAACCTGTGGAAGAGCTTCCTAGAAAAGTATGAATCTGTAAAAAACATATTCTTTATAGAATCATTCTTAGTTGAGTGTGGAAGGCTGAACTGCTAACTGGCCTTCAGCTGTCATTCTCAATTGTACCAATCATGAATCCTTTTCTTCTAGTCATTTTTTGTGACCGTAACACGTGATCTGATCAACTAACATGCTCTAGAGCCTCCCCTTTGTCTTGTCTGCATGCTTGTATCTTGTGAATAGCTTTCTGGTTTTGTGCTACTTCTGTTGTGTGGTAGAAAATTCACTGCAGTGAGTTTCTGAATTTGTAGCTGCCTGCGTGTCTGTTGCAGAAGGGGGAAAACTGTAGGGGTTTTTTTGCTACAAATATTGACTTTTGGCTATATGTAGTAGGCAATGGCATTTTTAGAAATCTCTGCAGGAAATCCAGGGTGTGGGGAATAGGGTTAGAATATTTTTTTAAATAGGTAGCTGTGAAGCATTGGAAAGTATCTCCTAGCAACAAACATTGAGATGTTTTAAGCTTGTTCATGGCTTCACACACTCTTCAGAAGCTCCTATTGTAAAGCAGATACAACTAACAGAAGAAAGTAGATCAAATTCAACCTGAAATAACACTAATATCAAGAATTGCACCTGCCTAAATCACAGCAAAATTTGACACAGTGAAATAAATGCAGTAGCTACGTACTGGCTGGCAAAACAAGCATTTATCTTGCGTGGATACATAGCAGAAGTAGAAGATGCATGAAACAAGGTGAGTTAGTTGCCAGGTGTCAGATCAGACAGCATGCTAATCAGATGGCTCCCTTAATACAGGGTGTAACAGGCAAAGTATGCATCAGGTGTGGTGGTTGGAGGTTTTTTCCCACCTGCAAACACTTTGCAGACTAAAATAAAATTTTGTGTATTGGGTGGTCTGTTCAGAGCGAGAGGGCCCTACCATGCTGTGCCATTCGGGGGTGATACCTGTGCAGTACCCATTTTCCACTCTAGCTTCTAGATCCCGGAGTAGATGAGACTGTCACACTTTGTTTCAATTCTTGTTATTTTAGGCCTTTAATTCGGAAACGGATAACTTTAAGCTGGCGTATGGAGGGCACCAATACCATGCAAGCTGTGCAAATTTCTGGATCAACTGCGTGGAGCCAAAACCTCCAGGTCTCATTTTGCCAGACCTGCTCTGAAAGCAATTGCACTGAAGATGGAGTATCAGGTCTAATAATGCAGGACACTTGGGGTAAATGGTGTGATAGGGTAAGTGGAAAGGCTTGAGGTGTGGTCAGTGTTTGAAATGTTTCGGTTTGATTTTTGTACCGTAATGGGTTAAAGCCACTGTCACATACAAATTGCTCATGAAGAATCTCACTTGAAATGGCTGGGGTTTCAGAAACAGCCAGAAAAAAATGTAGTATGGCAAAAAATGCGGCATTTCAGTCTTTCTCAAGATGAAAGCGGGTTAGTCTTCGTAAAAAGCAGTCTGCTAACCAAGTGCATAAACCTCTGAGAGAGGCCAGTACCTAGCTTCCAAGAAAAACTGAAATGCTAGACTGATTTGCATGGAAGTGACCGCTTAAATACTTGAAGTACATATTTGCAAATAAATCTTTTCTTTAATGTTTTTGGTATATGGACCATGATGTTTTTCCTTAAATATTTGCTGCTATAATATTACAATGCATACAATGCATGAGTCACAGTAACTTTCAAGGCAAAATGAATTATTGACTTAGAAGGAATGAGACTGCGGAGAGCCATCGTATATTTATACTTCCACTGTTCTGTATTGCAATTATACTGTATTCATATGCATAACTGGTTAGTACTGGGGGATAAGGACTTGAAAAAATTGTTGAAATTTTCCCTATAATATCTGGATTCTTTAGTACAGGCAGCTGGATTTTAAAACTTGTAGTCTTTGCTACTCTGTTGTAAATATAGACAAACTCTTTCCTTGGACTTGTCCTGAACTACAGATATGATTTATATTTCACCTGACCCTTTGGTAACTGTGTGGCTGCATCACTGTCGAAAACTGGACTCCACTGATACAGCGTGTCTGCTCCTGTATATATATATATATATATAAAAAACCTTTTTTGTACGTTACTGTGCTTTTCTTGATGGGCTGCCCGTGTGCAACTTGTGCAGTCTAGTGCTACCTGTAGTAAGGTGTTTCTCTGACTCAGAGCTGGCAGCACGAGATGGCCCTTGGCTCCTGCTACAGGTGGGTGTGATTTAACACTGAAAGTTGCTCTTCTCAAGCAGGCTGTTTTTTGAGGCGGGCTGTTGCACACCTGCCGCTTCGTTGCTTATGGTAGGTACACCTATCTGGACAAAGGAGGTTGGTATAATAGGCTATCACAAAATGTTACTCATACATCTGAAGTACCTGATTCTCTCTTCAGATACAATATCCAGAGGAAGGTGCAATCAGCTTTAGTGCTAGTTACAGAATTTTAAACCTCGTGGGAGCTTCATGGCATTATTATAAGAGCCTTATCACTATACAGTCTTACTCAGTCTGCAGTGAACAAAGCGGGGTGTATATCCATCGGGTACAACTTGCTTCTTAATTCTTTGACTTAAGTTTCTCAGATCTCTAGAAAGTCTCCCTTCTCTCCAAAGATCTCAACAGCTTTTCCAAGTTAATCTTGCCTCCATTATGAGTAGCTGACATTGACCGGTGGTTATTTGCTGAAATAGAAATTACAGTGAGGAAAAATGATGCTTCATATTTAAAAAGGAAAAAAAAAAAAAGGCTTAGTTATACTGAACTATTATACCAAATGAAACAATCTTGGCTAATAAGAGTGCTAGGTGTCTGGCCCCTTATTGAGACAAATTAAAATAAATCTTCCTGCTGGCTGAAATTAGCTCATTCATAAAATAAGCAACTTGTGCCTCCCGTCGCAAGCTCAAGCTAATCAAGTGGCAGATTTTCAATAGTGTGACAGTGACCGCCTGCCTTCTGTTGCCCAGTAATTATCAAAAAAAGGGCAGTCACTCATTGCTTGCTCTCTATTTCATTTATTAGGTGTGAAATAGTTACAGCAGTCAGCACCATAGCTTTTGACCACATACATTGTTTTCCATCGTAATTAGGGGCTGCTGTACACGTCACCAGCGCAAGTGTTCCTATCGATGTTTGGGGTCTCCTCAGCACAGTGAGCCAGCGCTCGCTTTCGCATGCTGAATTACAGAAGCACTTAAGCATTGTCTGACTTTTCAAGCAAATGCCTCGTCTTGCTGCCAGCAAAGGGACTTCTCAAGTGGTTTTGAGTATCTGGCTGACGCAAAGGCTGTTGCTTATGAAATGCTATATTAGGAAAAGAGCGTTTATTGTTAGCGTGGGTTTCCACCACAGTTCCTGAACACTTTGCTAGATAGGATTTTTTTTTTTTCTAATTAAAAGAGAATGCCACAAATAAAAGAGGCCACAATGTGAAACTTAAAGCAACCGGTATTTCAAATACAGTCCCAGCTATATTGTCATAAAAGCATTTTTCAGTGATGTTTTTCTTGTACTTGTTAACGTACTCGTTAAGCAAGTAAGTTCCCTCTCTGAGATGTATCCAGCATGTCTTTTGGCCCATAAAAATAAGGAATCAACATTTACAATTATAATTGCAGCAGAGCTTACTGAAGTATGACACTACTGCTTGCTTGCTCCCTACAGAAGGGAAAGCAGCAGGCAATATTACTGCGTTTGTGGCAAGCAGAAAGCGTTCTGAACTGAACACCTTTACATCATGGGAATACTCCAAATGTTTTGCATGTAGATACCCTTGATAAAGGCATTGCACAATGAGGATCATCTCACTTACATATCTTAGTCATTAAAATGACTCACTGTTGCATTCAGCATCTTCTCAGATATTACATTGCCAGCCAAAGCCCAGTGTCCTTGCGATCTGTATCCAAGGTTACAGTATTTTCTACAGTGCATTGTAACAGACCACGTTCCCCGGCTTCCTTTGCATACAGGCTAATGGACACGCTGCCTTTTGCTTTGGTTGTGTTGAATTTTATAAATGTAACTCCTTTTTCTGCATGTATTCTTTCAGTAGAAAAAAAGTGAGAAACATGGTTGGTTTGTTTTTTTAATATATGTGTTCTCTCGCGCTGCCTTGGGGTTACCTATGGAAAGTGATTTTTCTATATATTTGTGTATACTTGGAATTTTAACAGATTATTCGCTTGGTTATTTATATATCACTTTGCCCGGTTGTATTCCTGATGCTTCTGTGCTGTCTTCGTGTGTTGCAGTTTCTCCTCGGTGGCAGGAGTGCTGGGGAGCAAACAGGCTGCTCCAGCCTATTTCCCCCCCCGTCCGTTGCCGTGTTTTGGTGTGGGTATCTCCCCAGGCTTGCTGACCCGCATTGGCTGTAGCCGCTCGGGGGTTGTTTGTGGCGTGGGAATTGTTATGTTCTGCATTTGACCGTTCGCTGACTTTTCCTCTCTGGCAGCAGCTTCTCTTCACCTGGGTTTGTTCTGAGCAGCTCCTTCCTTGAAAATCGTGCAGTGTATATGTGAAGCGATAGTGAAGTTCGACCTAAGGTTGAGAAGAAGCTCATGAAAACCCAAGGAATGCTCCGATTTCTAGTCAGCCACATGTCAGACTAATTAAACTTGAAACAAAACCTGCCTTTTCAATAAAAGCTGCTATTGTACAAACTACTTTTTCTGAAAGATTTTTTCACTTTCTGGGCCTGTATTTAATGCCAGTTCTCAATATTAAAATATAAATGTCGTGATTTTATGAAGAAAAGTGGTCAGAAAACTTCCCTTTATATTGTGACTTTTCTTTCTTCCCTCTGGGTGAATGTTATTTGTCTTCTAGAAGTGGTTTTGCGATTAGTAGTTGGAGCTGTTTTGGTTTGTGCTATGCTGGACTCAGCTGATATTTGAAATCCAATGAGAATAAGTGTTATTAATTGACTTTAGTACATTGTTTACTCCCTTAATTCTTGCAATGCTTTATAAATCCTTTGTTGACATTCAAACCTTGTTTTCAATAAAGAGCTCGTTTCATATCTGACCAACCTGTGAAGTGGCTTGTTCCAGGATGGAGCCAGAAAAAAATGTTGCTTTTGCTGCTTGCTGGTACCCAAAGGTTGTCATCTCTGGTAAGAGCTCCGCGGGCGCTGGCCTGGGGGGGCTCCTCCGTAGAAATACACGGGCGGGGTGAAATCTTCCTGTGACTTGGGAGAAGCCTTGAACGGTTGACAAAAAGGGCCTTAAACATAATGAAGCTGTGTAAGTGAAACCACCTTTGTGGCTAGTATTTGAAAGGTGTCTCGCCAAATAACATATAAAATATTCTGCAAGCGCTTAAGATACCGTCCATTTGGAAAAGCCTATGGGGAGCAGGAAGAATGATCTTCCCCTCCAATCCAGCTGGTGTGCTCACAGCAGTCCGGAGTTAAAACTGTGGCGCGCTCTCTTCTTTGGTTTCTACAGATTTGAGGATGCATGAAAAACTGGACTGGGGGGGGAACAGACACTCATGTAAACGATCTTCTCTTAGAATGCACACAACTTTTGCAAAGAAATACCTACAAGTATTAATACCATTGTACTTCTCCATAATATAATCTCTAATGGGTATTTCAGGTGAATTCTTTATTTCATAATGTGCTTTATTAGGCAATTACATTTTTTTATAGGTCTAACTTTCCTTTTTGTTTAGAAGTCAGTCTTGATGCTTTCTTGGCCGAACATTAGCATCTTCCCCTCCCCTAGGTACTAGGGCAGCGTGTGTATAAAGTATATATAATTACTCAAAATAGAGAAATTTTACCTTCCAGTTTTTATATAGAAAATACTATTAAATTATACATAGTCCATTTTTTAGGTGGTTTAATTTTGAAAGCAGATTTCAGTTTTTAGTATTTTTTCCCCTTTGAAATGTCATGCTTTCAGAATGTCTCCAGACTAATGATTAGTCTTGATCTTTAATCTCTATTCCTTTTCTTGCTTACCATTTCCCTAGTGCAGTTTAACTCATGATAAAAATAGTGATGAGTAGCGTGTATTTTTTAAAATGGATAGTCAGTCTCCTACGTCTGCTTGTTTGTCGCTGAAACCAGGGCCAAGAGACACAGCCGCGAAACCTGAACTGCACGCAGCTGATGGCAAAGCTCACTTTTATGTCAGGGGGCCAAAACGTCATTCTTGCTCATCTGCAAACGCAGGAGGAGACCTCCCTCTGCCAGCGCGGGACTGCGCTTTGTACTTGTGACACTGAAGGACACCGAGATCCAGGTGTTGATATTGTTGGGGAAAATGGTGTTGAAGTATTTTGGGTTTTTTTTATGTGCGGTTTTGTCTAAGTGCATCCTGGATAACGGATAAGAGAAGGGTTTGCAGGGGGAAGGGGCTATATGTAAGTGCACACAGGAAACGTCTTTTGGGCTTTGGGTGCCCTTGCAATGTTGAGGGATGGGCAGTAACTCTTTTCACAGCTGTGTCTCCATGCGCAGGTTTGGCATTAATGCCGTTTGTTGAACCTACGGCCAACCTCGTGACGTCCATGCCCATAGGGGTTCAGAGCGCTCTCACGTGCCCGTGTGCCTCCAAGACGCCCAGTAAGTGGCCTCGGGCCTAATTTAAAGTCTGTGAACTTCT
This sequence comes from Aptenodytes forsteri, assembly GCF_000699145.1. Lineage (NCBI taxonomy): Eukaryota > Metazoa > Chordata > Aves > Sphenisciformes > Spheniscidae > Aptenodytes > Aptenodytes forsteri. Next base: position 4,371,842 of record NW_008795131.1, on the reverse strand, counting down.
ACATAGTTCACAGACTTGACCCTGCTGGACCTCTACCTGGAGCCTAGAAATTACTGAGCGCCGTTTCCTTCCCCTGGTGAGTAACTTTTAAGCAAGTGGCATTTGCCCACTCTGGTAAAACTCTTGCCTCTGCAGCAAATTTGAAACCTGACTTCTGGGTCGGAGCTGATCAAAGCCTCCGTATCAAATTCCCTCTGATCTAGACTTTTATTCCAACCAGGTCTGGTTTTACTCCTGATCCAACTGAGGTTGAGGCCATTTGCACAATTTCATATCAGTGATAACTGTATTTCAGCCCTAGGGGCTTTTAGTCTGGGGAAACCAGAAACCTACTTGTGCTGCAGTCCTCACGCAGTGTGGTTCAGCTCGGAGAAGACCTTTAACCGTGTCTGCTGTTCCTTAAAACCGCAGCTGCTCAGCTACGACTTCGGAAGAGAAAAATTTTGAAATAGCCAAATTAATTGCCTGGCTTTTGTGATGAGGATCAGGAATTGCAGGACACCTGGATGGACTGTAAACTGCTTAGCCAAGTGACAGGAACAGATCGTGGTATTTTTCTCAAGACTGAGGTCCAGATTTGTTTGAAGTCACTGCTCAGTATTACACCATGTTCTCGCTGTTACTTGAGATACATTAGGACAGTTCTGAATAGGAAACCAACACATGTTCTTGTTTAATCTTTATTGATTTTTTTTTTTTTACAAGTATAGAATCTCATTTAAATCAGATAGCTATCTCGGCATCCAGCAATCTGCGTATTCCTCCTTCAGAGATGCAACAGAGGACACGAATGTCTCATCGAGGAATGGACTTGCCTTGCTCTCCTGGTGGTCCAGTTACGCTCCAACGAAACCAGTCCCTTCCCATCCGCAGGGAGGGGAGCGATGTCCAGGAGGCAGCGGCTACGCCACGGAAAGGCTTCTCCCAAGTCTCAGGTTGGAATCGTTCTCGTCTCACAGAGAACAAGGCAAAGCCTTCTCCGTAAAGCCATCCTTGTCCGGGAGGTTGAACAGATCGCCATTTTGTGCAGAATAATTCTAGAATGCAACATAACCTTGAGGACATAATGAAGTGATTTAGAAATGGGCTAAGGCAGATCACGACCATACTTAGAGCTAAGTAATCAAGCAGTTTTACCTACTTCCAATTTACTGGTTGATTGAATATTAGAAAACATGGCCCAGCCCCTTTGGAAGATGGCTATGCACACACAGTTTCCTAAACGTTTCTTTGGCTGTCCAGTGCGGGGAGGGTTAACCTCTCGCCTCTGTCTTGAGCCATGTTTGGACAAGATCTCTGTTTACTTTCCACCCACAAAAACCACCAGCATTTTTCAGTAGTGTAAGTGTATTCCAGGACTATTGCCCTGGCATGGAATGAGTGAAAAAGGATCTTGTATTTATTTGATTTGAATAATTCAAATTTTATTTTACTTGTGGCCGACACAGACTGACTTCACTCTTTTTTTTTTTTTTTTTTTTACTTTATTTCAGATTTATTTTACTTGTGGCCGACACAGACTGACTTCACTCTTTTTTTTTTTTTTTTTTGACTTTTAATACAGATTAAGAGCTGACTAAAGATCTCAAACACTATATACTGAGAGTCACTACAGATGTTAAAGAAAACACCAGCACTAGCACCACAACCCTGCACGCCTGCTTTCCTGGCTCTTGGAAAAACCTGCTGTCTTAGAGTAGGACCTCGCTCGTTCTGTGCTAGTGCCGCTCCCTAGCCACTACAGGATTTTGCAAGGAAGCAAACAAGCTATTAACGAAATATCCAGGCTACCGCACCACAAAGCGCACTTTGTTCATTAACTCTGCCAAATGCCTTTTAGGCCTTTCCTCATAGGATACTAATAAACTGACTAAAAAAGGGAGGGAGGCTTTATGAAAGGAATAAACTTATAAGGAGACCTCATTCTGCTAAATCAGAGAAATGCGGATGGGGGAATCCCTGTAGAGAGATGCTTTGAAGGGAATCGTTGGCCTTGCAGGTTAGTGAGGTGAGAATTAGTTGAGGTTCTGCTGTATGGTAAAGAACCAACGTTGGCTGTAGAAGGAGAAGGGAATGTCTCCAGTCTGGTCGACTCAAAACAGCGTGTCCCTTCTGTTGTGCTTCCTGTCTGCAGTCACATTAAATTCCCCAGTAAGGCATCAGGGGTCTCCTCTCGCTCTCATAAACGTCTGGGATGACGCCATACGGTGTCTGTACCATTTTAACCGTCGTCTTCCCAAAGAGCTTCCTCTCGTAGTCTATCAGTTGCCTCCAGAAGCCCACGTTGGGGCGTATAACGGGGCGTCTCGATTTGACCCAGTTGTATGCCTCAAAGAGGGACACCTTGTGGTATTTCATCAGGTAGGCGATGCAGAGGGTGGCCGACCTGCTCACGCCGGCGGCACAATGGACTAAGGTGGCCCCGTGCTTCCGCGCCACGCTGTTTATCTTGTCGGCAACGCTGTCGAAGTACAGGGAGATGGGGGCGTTGGGCATGTCAGCCAAAGGCACTTTCACGTATTCAAACTGGGGCCAGTTAAAATTGGGAATCTCGATGGTCGCATTGATTATGCAGGTGATTCCCCGGGAGAGGAGCAGGTGCCGGTTGGAGGCGACACTGCCCCGGCTCAGGTACAGCGAGGGGGTGATTTGGGCGATGCCCCCGAGGGCACTTTCGGAAAGCATTCGTGGAGCCATCAGAGTTCTCGGTAAGGAGTTGTGGCTTCTGGAGGTCATGGAGGATATTGACACTCACGCTTCCATTATGGGGAGAGATCCAACGGGATCTTCAGCCAAGGGAAGGATTGTCTGGCCTGGCGGTGCTAGGACAGCAAGAGCTTCCTCCGCTTAGTCACTGCAAAACACAAGCAACGCCACATGAGCGGGGCAGCTGTCCGATGAGACCACGTCTATGCAAGAGAACAGGAAAACCCAACTCACCCTGCTGTGGCCTGGACGACAACCTGCTGGCAAACCTCCGCGGGGTAAAGTGGTTCTGGGTTTGCGCAGTGCTTATTACCGTGGGGCCCCCAGGCATTGCCTGGACAGATATTAACAAAAAAGTCTCCCAGCCTAATTAGCTCCAATTACTTGTCAAGGGTTTGGGCAGCCTACCTGTGGGCCTGAACAGCATTTCACCCGGATTAGCACGTGGAAGATTAGCTACGCCTTTTCCATGCTCAAAAGCAGCAACTTCGCAACTGGCCAGAGTCCAAGGGGATGGTGAGAAACAGCTCACTGGGGCTGGATGCAGATGCCAGCAATTTAGATTACCCTGCCCTCTCCCCAATGCCACCCTTCTCCTTTTTTAGGTATATGAAAGGCCCCACCAAAGCACATAAACAGAGGAAAGTCGCTCATTAGAAAAGGCAGTGAGTCATGTCCATCCAGATCAGTAATCAGCTCTCATCTAGGCTGGGGAAGTGTGGAAAGAGTGACCTGGTTATGTCAGAAGATGAGAGTAAAACCGAAGCAGAGGCTGGGACAAGGGAGGCTCTTTTCCTGATGCTTTAATGACTGACTAATGCTTTGGAGAAAGACGTGTTCTGCAAAGGCTTGGGTTCGCCTGTGTGAGCCACGCATTCCCACCTACCTCTGCTGTGGTCCCCAGGAAGGACCCCCACTTTTATTTCCCCTTCTCCTTTAGGACTTCTCCGAAGCCAGTGGAGAAGCCACAAGCAAGGGGATGAGCCCCGAAGCATTAATAATTTGCAAGTCCCTTTTAGCCAGTCTCCAGCCAGAGATGCGCTGTGGGAGAGGCTCTGGTCAGTGCAGGCTGGGGAGCCCCTGCTCTGCCCAGGTACGTCTGAGCCCACCAAAGCGTCGCCGGGCTTCGCACGGAGAGGATCTGGGGGATGCTCAGCGCCTCGGGTGAGAGGGTGTCTGTCCCTCCAGCAGTTAACTCTCCGGGTCAGAGAGTCCTTGAAGGGCTGAGACACCCCGACTGTGGCTCCCCCGGCCCTGACACGACAGTGCAGCCATCTGTCTGCATCCCGCGCTCTGGGAAACACCGGCAGGTCTCAGCAGTATCTGGTAATGCTGCCAGCAGATTTTTGGCATGGCTTTGCGGTACGGTAACTTAATGAGCATAACACCGTCTCCTCTGTGGCTTGTTCCCTGCTGGCAGCTACTTGAGCAGCTCCTGCAACCACGGGCCCAAAGTGCCGGCGCTGCAAGAGTTCATGCCCTGACAAGAAGATTCTGGCTGCAGCTGTGAGCGCTCCGCTTCCCCTGCGGACACCCTCACCGCAGTGACCCAGCTGGAGCAGCAATGAAAGGCACGGTTTTTCAAAGGAATAAAGTCCATTGAGCAGGGGAAGTCCCTGCTCTCAAATAGCTGTTACGGACAACACAAAGGATTCGGGCACTTACGCTCAGTAACAAACTGTCCTGCTCCAAATCACCGACTGGCACACGGACGCCGTGGGCTGCTGAAGCTGGGATGTTTCATAGAGAGTGTCCAACGCTGCGCTGGGGAGAGAAGAGAGCATGGGGTTTACTGGGATCTGTGCTGGACCCAAACAGGATACCAGGCAGCCCCCTCCCCTGAGGTATGTTTAAGCCACCAATTTAGGTGTTGTCCAAGAACTAGGAAGGAGGACCACAGCTTCCCTGCCTGCTCCCCAGGGAGAGACAGAGGTCTCGGGAAGGCGCTTGCTGCCGACAGTGTACTGTCACCAATTGCTGCCAACACAGTATTCAAAATCACGTTAGGCCCAGAGGAATCTGAGGCTGGCACAAAAGTCATGACAAAAAAAAAAAAAACCAAACAGTTTAAAGTAATTAATTTGCTCTAACGTCTCCTTTAGCAGTCACCAAGACTCTTGCCTAGTCCCGGAGAGCTAGTGCGGGTCTGCGTTTCTTTTGATGGTGCCCAAAGCACACTCTCCTGGGAGACCCTCCGCAAGGGCTGTGCTACCTGGTCCTGCTCCCTGAGGCACTGCTGGAATTACAGGGGCAAACAGGAAGGGGCAGAGCTGGCGCCACGAGCCGCAGCATCCCGCTCCCGGAAAGTGGAGGATGGGGGCAGCATCCCCTTCTTTTATTTCTCCAGCCAGATCAGAAATAACACAAGTCCCCAGAGTGCAGGTGAAGCAGCTGCCTGCTGGGAAACGCTGCTGGACCACAGGAGAGTGAGAGTAACGCCTAACCCCAAAACAGCTCTGAGCAAGGCTGAACTTCTCTTGCCCTCCCTGCTTTCATGCAGCTCATCCGTCGGCCATCTCCGGCACAGCGGGGCTGACAGCAAGGGGCTGGCAGCTGCTCCATGCCCCCTCCCTGGGACAGGGGCATGTGGAGGGAGGGCCAGGGAAAGGATTCAGTTTCCCTGTGCATGGCCTTAAAATGATGAAGAAACCTGCACGCTGAGGTCCGGAGCGGGAGCGAGGGGGAAATGGGCCAGCTTAGCTTTGGAGCCAGGGTCAGAGAAGGGAGAGCTGCTGCGCCTGGTGGGTCTCGGTGCTTTGGGGACGATGGCTGGCTGGGAAAGCTTTGCACAGTGCTGCAGAGAGGCCCGTGCCGGCATGGCCCGTGGCGCAGGGCTGCTGGGAGGCAGGGTGGGCCAGGAGGCTCTGGCAGGCGCTGGGGAGCTGAGACAAGCCTGCCAGAGGCCAAACGACAAACCCAAACGGGATTTTTTAACGCTGTACCTCCTTTGAGGATGGCTGGGAAACGTTAGCAGAGGGTGACCTGCAAACGTGCTGCGGGATGGCAGGAGAGGCCGGTGGGTGCTGCCGTGGCACCTCGCCCTGCTTGCCTGCCAAGGGCCTGCTGGTGCCTCGGCACCTCTGGGAGCAGGGCAGCAGCATCCCTGCCTTGCTCCCACAGACCGGGGCACCCGAATTGCTGCCCCAGTGGGGCCCTGACGTGCTGCTTGGGGTTGAGCATGCTCACCTGCCCTGCCTGCCCCATGTCCATGCTGCTGCACCTGGGCTCCAGCTGCTCCCCATGGGACTCGGAGTGCTCCCTGGGGCATTTTGGGAAGGGCTTTGCTGCTTTCCATAAAGTGGTTCCTGTTTGCAGGCAGCAACTTATCCAGACATTTGCATGTGACAGGCTGGGCTCGCTCTGCAAACTCTGCCGCCGCCGGGCTGGCAGCAAACTGCCTGCGCACCACGTGCAGCCCGCTCCCAAGCAGCCACCCGAGACGGCATCGCATGGCGGCCAAGACGGACGGTCAGTCGGACGAGCGGCTTCCTGCTAGGGGACACACTGCTCCCCCGGGAAGAGAGGAGCAGCGCAAGGGAGGGGCCCGTCTGTCCCACCTCTGCTTGCTGTCAGCAGCAGCAGGGGAACGGGGCAGATTTTGGGGCCAGCTGGGAATGCAGGCAGGTGCCCGCAGTCCCGTGTCCCAGTCACACACCACTTCCCTGGGGCTCCAAATGGCCGACACCAGGCAGCACTGCCTCCGCTCGAACCAGAACAGCTCTCATCCAGAAAGAGTTAATGTTTTGGAGAGGAGTTCATTACATAAGCGAGAGATAAGGCTGCTGTGCTCCCTCAGACCAAATCCCTGGTAGCCGAGGATGCTGCTCGGCTGGCCGCGGCAGGAGCAGATGCTGGGGGAAAGGCGCTAAGGGATTGGGGCCGGTGCCAGCGGCCCTTCCCGTGTTTCACGGCTCTCGCAGCAGGAGCTGGCTGGCATGCCACCGACTGCGACATGCTGTCTCAGGCATGTGACAAAGCCGCGGTCCTCCTGCCCACACATACCAGGCTGAGCAGCTGCTGGCTTGCAGGGAGCCTGAAAATGAAAGGGGCCTCGTCTGCCTCCGATGGCAGAGGCTGCGTGCTGGGTGCAGCACCTTCAGCTGATGATTAGGAGCTACCCCCAGGCTCGCAGGTGTGAGTCTTTATCTGTCCCGATAGCTGCACCTTCTCATAACCCTCCTGCCTGGCCCCAGCCAGCTTCGGACAAAGGCTTGCCTGAAGTCTGCTGTTTCGCTCCCGTGAAACTCCATTTGCCTTTCTCAACACACCCTCTTTATCCTGCCGTGTCCCTGCTGTAATCCAACACTGTTGCTCTTCATGCAGTAGTTCCCGTCATTGTGCTGGGGCAGAGAGAGAGGAAAAGAGTGAAAAGCCTCGTCCCAGCCGTTGCTGTGAGCAAAAACAAGAGAAAAATAGCTGAAGATCAAATGAGGCACGCACACAGCCCAGCCCTGGCTGTGCCACCTGTGGTCCCTGCAAAGGACAGTGGCAGAACAGGCCAGCACAGGGGTAAACAGGCTCCTTGCACGGGCATGGGGAGAGGCGCTGGCTGCGGGTCCAGCTGTGCCTCATTCAGCCTCTGCACAGAGACGGGGAGAGCTGCACTGATACAGCCAGTTTGCACCATCTCATGTGGAAAAAAAAAAAACAAACCAAAAAAACCCCCAACCAGGTTGCACCAATCCATTGGAAAAAAAAAAAAAAACAAACCAAAAAAACCCCACATCTTTTCCCATTTGTTTGAGTTTCCCACC
>NW_008795131.1:4356531-4364318 GCF_000699145.1 Aptenodytes forsteri | reverse complement strand
CAAACCAAAAAAACCCCACATCTTTTCCCATTTCTTCTTGGTTTGAGTTTCTGAGTGGTTGCGTAGGCTGGGGTGGTCACACAAGCCTGAAGTCAGTGTCCTCGGGGTGCTGGAGCCTGTCTCAGCTGGCTCGCTGCCATGCGTCACCCTGTGAAAGGGCCGTGGGCGCTCCCCGGCACGCTGCGCCCGGGCTGCGAGATGGCGCAGGCTCTTACACCGAGGGTCAGAAGCGGGGCTGTCTCTAAAGGAGCAGCCGAAAGCCACCTTCCAAAGGAGACGGGACGTGGTTGTGGTTTCCCGCAAAGGGCTGAAATTCCCAGAGGGTGCAGCGTGGTCCTTCGGGCAAAGACTGGCTGGTGGTGGGCCGGTAGCAACCAGGTATTCCTGCCATCGCATCCTCGTTTGCTGATCTGACTCCAATTAATGGATTAATTAATCTTGTAACAGCCCTGACCCACAGCAAATCCCTTTCTAGACTCTGTCTTGGTCTTCCCCGTGCACAGAGACCAGCTGCCGCCGTGTACTCACCCTGCTGGGCTGCTGGGGAGGGCTGGGACCCCCCAGGGTGGCAGGGGGTCCCTGGGGTCCCTGGCCCTGGTGACACAGGGGCGGGACCAGTGCAGCCTCCTCCCCCCCCAGCAGATTGGTGGGTTCTGCCATTTCTCTCATGTGCATAATCAGGGGTGGGGGAAGCGAGTGGGTAATTAAAGCCTGGAGATGACTCTGGTCTTCAAAGCCTCCAGGTCCTTTCCACACAGCTCCTGGTCAGTACTGTCCTTGGGTACAGGTTTACAGCGAGGGGATGCTTCTCCAGCGCCCGCTGCGGCCGGGGCCTCATCCTGCACCCACCGGCTCTCTGCAGACCCACCACCCCCAGCCACGCTGCTCGGGTAAGTCTGGCTGGCTCGTATCGGGCACTGCGCACGTTTCTGCTGTACCTCAAAGGCTAAGCTGCGTCATTCATCTGTGGTTGGATCCGCTGGGAGAAGGGGCAGGCGCTTTGCCCATGGCAGCTGCTCCCATGGAAGGCTGGTGGTATGTGCGCCTTTGCAGGGTGACCAGTTTGGCACCGGGTCGTATCCCACCTGGGCTGGATTTCATGGCATCAGAGGGGCTCCTCTCCAGGCAAAGGGGTTTCAAAAGCAATACAACGATACTGATGTAATGGTTTGCGTATCAGGTGGTCCAGTCCCTCAGAAAGGTTGCTGCTGGCCATGCTTACGGCTCCGTTCTCCCAGATCTTGCAATAGCTGGAGTTTGTTTCTCTTGCTTTTGTTCCCGGGAATGTGGTCCTGCTAACAAAGGCTGAAATTCCCACAGGAAAGCATTCCTGGTTCCTGAACCTCCTGAGAAAGGCTTGAAAACACCTCTGAAAGCTCAAAAGACCAAGGCAAAGAGGCAGATGTTAGTTAAATACGCTGTGATCTCTAGGACAGGAGGGGAGAGCCTTGCTTGTCTGTCTCTAAACAATGAGTTGGCAAGTCTGAGCTTCTGGTTTCTTATTCTGGTGCTGCTGGGTGGTTTTCTCTGATTTTGGGGGTGTTTTTTTCTTTTTTAAGGGCTCCTCTGGCTTGAGAGCAGAGGCTGTGACTTGTTCCTGAGGGATTTGAGTAAGACTTGTAGTTGGTGTCGGACTGTATGTCAGTAACATGGCGATGTAGCTGGTACCTGGCAGAGGTGAGAGCATCTCCCCAGTGCTTTTTCCCCTGGACCGCATGAAATTCTGCAGATGTGAGACTCAGTAGCCAGCTCACCAGGTGGGAAGGGATGGCTGGTCCTACTCCCAGCTTTGCTGCTTCCCACTGGGTGCCCCTGGCTTTCTGGCAGCTGTTCTGCTCCTCTTGTCCTAACGCTGTGGGGAGGGCTGCAGCTGAGCAGGGCATCCTCGGAGAGGTGCGGAGGGCAGGGCCCGAGAGGTACTCAGCAAGTTTAATGTGTGGGGATGACCAGGTGAGTCATGGGCCCTGCTCTGCTGATAGAGCAAAGACACTGAAGCCCCTGGTTTTATTCCCAGAGCATCATCTGGGATTCGAAGCAGGCTTGTGGGTTGGGTGTGTGAAATGTCAGTACTGAAGCAAGCCTTCTCCCCCTTCCCAGGAGAGGAAAAGTTATTCATTTTAGAGATGACAAATGCTCTCTAATGCTGCAGTAAAGAGAAGAGTCAATATTGCAGGCGCTGAATGAACGAGCCTGCTCAGGGCTCTTCCTAGCCAGGCTGAACAGCAAATTGCTTCAGAAATGGTCTTGGAGAACGGCATTTAAAATAAGTTTCAGTAGAGAGCACAAACTGCAGCCGTTCTCAGGGTCAGGTCTTGCTCATGCTGAGTCCATGGGAGTTTGAAGTGGGCTTGAGGCCATCGCCTGCCTCTCCCAGGCGTCACAGCAGCGATGCAGCTCACCCAGAGCTGCAGAGCTGAGAGGGGAGAGGATGTGTGGGAACCGCTGGCTTCTTGCTGCTCTTCCCATCCCTCACGCAGCCGTTTGCTCTGCTGGGGTCTTTGCTTTCCTACCTTCAGCTGTTGTGGATGTGCTCCTGAGCTGTTACAGATTCCTCTTGGGCGCGTGGTTCAGAGCCATCAGCACATCCTTGTGACGGACGGTACAAGCGGTTTGGTTTTGAAACGGAAAAGAAGGAAGGGGAAGCAGGAGGGGACAGTGGGGTGATTTGGGCTGTGACAGAGGATGACTTGACTGAACCCTGATTGATTCCTGCTTGCAGCCTGCGTTATCCTCTCAGGCGAGCACAGGATGGAAGCTGTCAGATGTTAAATCAAGATAATAATCTCTCTACCCAAAGCTCTGAGCAGGCCTGGCTGCTTGTGCAGCACCCAGCACAACTGGGTCCCCCGTGCTTGCGAGAGCACGCTGGTAACTTCCCAAAGGTTTCGTGGTGTGTTTCAGGCATGACTCCCCTTTACGCAAGAAACTCGCAGGGTACGGCTGCAAAAGGTCCCAGGCTTATCCTTGCTCAACAACCTCAGATCAAACACATTCAGTCCGTAAGCACAAAGTCTTGTTTCCCCTGGTGCGGCTCTGCCTCCTCCACACATCTGGAATTCAGGCTGCTCCCATGACCTGAGCCAGCTCTCTAGGCTGCAGGGCTGACAAACCCTAATTAGCCTGTCCCAGCCTGCTGTGACGCTGCCTTTGGAGGGGTGACAGCAGATGCTCCTGCGTCACAGCTCATCTCCCTCCCATGGGCACCGATGCCGTGCCTGGTGCTCCGAGCAGGCTTGGGTAAGGCCGGGACTTTGCAAACCTCACCCGGCTGCCTCTTGCAGCCAGTCTCTGCTCACACCGCAGGCACATCGCACCACCGAGCCTTGGTTTGTGACCAGGCTGCTGAGGTTAATACACTGAGCAAACTTACGAGGGGTTAACGAGCAATTGCAAAATGCATGAGTAGCATCGCAAGTATTTACAGACCATCAGGGCATGCCTTACACTTGGCTGTAAATCAGCCCAATGTGCCCAGCTGACGAGCTCCCAAGTGTCTAGCAGTAGCCCCTCCTCACTCTGTGAGCCGAAGCCTGGCTCCCTGATTTGCTATTACGAACGAGCAACGAGCAATTGCAAAATGCATGAGTAGCATCGCAAGTATTCATCAGGGCATGCCTTACACTTGGCTGTAAATCAGCCCAATGTGCCCAGCTGACGAGCTCCCAAGTGTCTAGCAGTAGCCCCTCCTCACTCTGTGAGCCGAAGCCTGGCTCCCTGATTTGCTATTCTCCCACCACCAAAGGAGCAGGAAAAAAATGGGTGGTGAGGTTTTTGGAAGGATCCACCCGAGGATGCTACTTGGCCCATCGGCCAGGGTTTCTGACCGCCTGCTTTCTGGCTGCCTGTGTGCCTCTCCCAGGCAGGGGGAGGCAGTTCCACAGAGTCTTTATGCACGCTGCCACTATTTCCTTGGCGAGGCAGCAGAGCCTGCCCACGGGCATGTTACGCGCTCCCTGCCACGCAGCTGCCCCCTCCTTGCCGCTGCGGAGTGGGAACAGGCAGGGCTGCTTCCTCTCCGCTTGACAGCTGGATCCTGCCAGCTGCGAGCAAAACCTCTCGCCACAGGGAGAGCTCCCGGCCGGCGTGCAGTGGCAGGGACGGAGCGAGACGGGGAGCAGGCGCGGGTGCAACCTAGAGCACACTGATATTTATAAACTCCTGCATGATACAGCCGCTCCGCGGACAAGCTTCCCTCGGCAACCAGCAAGAGAATTTTATGCAAGAAAAACAAACCACCTTTCTTTTTTAAAGCAGTGTCTGCTATTTTGGAGCCACTGGCTCCTGTCCGGCTCTAATGCACCACGGTCTGCATGCCAGTCGCTTGGAGAGAGCAGCGGGAGCACAGGGCTCACCTGCAGGGCCCCAGTACAAGCCAGTAGTGTGGCCATCTGCATCTTACTAAAACTCTGGTCGGGTGCATGAAACACTCTTAAACAACCAGAATTAAGCCTTGAGGAGGCATGAATGGGATCCTACAGTTGTGTGCAGCCTCAGTTCTGTAGCTGGCTGAACACCAAGGGCTGTTTTTGAACCCCAAGTGGAGATATCATCTGTTCTGAAGCGCTACACCTTATTTCAGCGCCAGCTGATGGCATCTGAATTGCAGCTGGAGTTTAGAAAAGCTCCCCTGCTCCATCCCCTGCTGCCTGTGTCCAAGTGTGCGTGACCCTGGGGGGATGCGGGTGGAGAGGAGCCAGGGCACGCTCCGGGAGCAGACCCACGCTTAGCTCTGCCTCCCGGAGCACTGCAAGATGGAACCTTGTTTTTCCTGGGGACATGCCCTGCACATTCACAGCTGACAGGAGGGACACAATCTCTTCCTTATTAGTTGAGCAAAACACAGAGACCTGGTGTGTTTGCTCATGTGTGACCCTGCTCTCTGCCAGGACCAGAGCTGCTCAGCTTGCACTGCAGGGCTCGCCCAGGTCTATGCTGCCAGGGGTTGTGCCTCTTGCTTATGTGGCAGGGCTGTGCACTGGGGCAGCAGCTCTGGACTCTGCCCCGACCTTGCCAGCCCACCTCAAAACCCATAAAATCAAAGACAGCTGCAAATTCACTGCAACGTGCCCTGGAAACTGTCCGGTGCTTCCATGCTGGCGCTCACCCGGACCTTTTCCAGGGGTGCTGCCAACTGATGCATGCTCTGAATGCAGCCCCACTTCTCCAGGGGGTCTCAAAGCCTGGTACCCCCCAGTAAACCTGACCTGTGACATACCCCTGCTGGAGAAATCCCCTGCGGGCAGGCAGGCAGGGGCTGCCCACACCTTCCAAGGCCAGGCAGCGTTTTGGCATGGGGCAGTAAAAGCAGGAAGCAAGAGCTGAAGGGAGAGCAGCAAGAAAGCAGGATGGGAATGGGCTGGTTGGCTGTGCCCAGCCGCCTGCCTGCAGCAGCTGTACGGAATGAGGTCACCTTCTGAGCACATCGATGGGGTTGCTTAGGGTAACAGGAAGGGAGGCTGATTTTTAATCAATTAATTGGAAATCAAGTTTACATGCGGTAGCAAATGCTTCCCATGTAAGCAGCGCAGGGCCAGCGCCCCTCACCTCCCAGTACGTGGCTCTGTCTGCTCAAGGCTTGGTGAAATTGTATTTTGCTCAGCAGAAGGGATGCTGAGCAAATTCAAATTTCCTCTGCGAACTGGGACTCCTGCCCCTGTGAGCTGCTGCTCAGCCTCCCCCCAAGGGGAAGGGACCTGCAGCCACCCTCTGTGCTGCGGGGTGGGATGCTGACAGAGGGGAAAATTAAGTCTCATCAGTCCAGGTACCCCAACTCGCCCGGCTGTGGGGCGCAGGGCTGGAGTGAGCACAGCGGCACCTGTTGAGCCTTCCTGCTGGGAAATTAAAACCTGCCTGATTTTTTTTTTTTTTAAGTGGGGGAGTAGCCTTGTGAGACTAGCCCATGAGCTGTAGCACTGGCACTAGGGAGTGCTCTGCAGGCACCACCGCTGGGGCAGCCAGCCCTGCGGTGCCCAAGGAAGGGTGGGCAGTGTGTTTGCCTTCTAGTTTAAGGCTTTATTTCCAAGCAGCTGGGGAGCTGGGGCTGCTGTTCAGAGATTTCTCAGCTATTACCAAATGCCAGAGCCCTATCTGCTAGATGTTCACATTTCTGTTTGCGTTATGGTTGCTCAGCATGTCTTTTTTTGAAGCGGTAAGTCAGCATGCGTGTGGCAAGGGTTGTGTACCTGGAAAGGAAAGGGGCTGGGAGAAGCTGCTGTACCTGGTTCAGGGCATTACCCCCATCTTCTAGGGAAAACCACCCTGGCAGGCTGCCCCTGGAAGGAAGGTCCTGCAGCAGCGGCAGGAAGCCTGGAAGGCTTCTCCGCTGTGCTGGTGAACAGCCTCGTGTAGATGGCTCTTCTGGGGCCAGCACATGGTGAGCAGGAGCAAAGCTGCTCCCGGTACCCACTGCCTTGCCTGGATGCCTTCCTCCTCTCCTCATTCCTGACTTCTGCCTGGACGCCCAGATGTGCCATGTGGCTGGTTCCCTGGGACAAAGCTGGTACCGACCCTCAAGACAGAGGTCTGTTTGAGACTTTCTTGTGTTGGCTTTTGCATTTCTTTCCTCCCTCCCGTATTGTCTGGCTTAGGCGACGTTTTTTTTTCCTCCCCACACCCTGTATGTATCTGAGCACTAGGGCAGCATGAGCTCTCTGCCTTCCCAGCTCTGAGATTCCAGCTGGGATCAGGTACTGAATTAAGCCATGCAAATGTCAGTATTGCCCTTACCGACAAGGAAGTGGTGCCAGAGCCTGGATCAGACCCCGCAGAGCAGCAAGGGCTTGGATGAAATCCCTGGGATTTCACCTTTGTTTCCAGAGGAGGGATGGGATGTGCGTGCCCCTGTCCAGGACCCAGGGGGCAGGAAGGACAGGCAGAGCTGCACGTTCACACCTCCTAGGCGTAAATCGATTAAAACCTGCTGTATTACTGCTCCCCTCTTGACGTTCACCAGGGTCGCGTTAGCCAAGTCATAGCAGCAGATCTCTGCCGGCGGGGAACGGCATGCACTCTCCAAACTGGGGACTCTTGTTTTTCATTGCTTGGGAACTGGAGTGCTACAGAGCCTGTCCCAGCCCCTGGGAACATAGCACGCACCAAGGTGGATGGGGAGGCCCAGGGGGAAGAATCCGCTCCCTGCCAGAGCAGGGACAGCTGATCCGGTGTATCATAAGGGAAAACAGCGTTTTGTCAGTGCTAATCCCTCCACCATTCCTGTGGCAGCGGCATTAGGGATAAACTGAACTTGCAACATGATATTAGGACATCTGTCGATACTCAGAGCTTCAGAATAAAAGACTCATTTGCTGCCCAGTCAAACAGGTTATAATCCTTCCCAGCCTCCCTACAGCCAAATACCACTCATTCATTACTAGTGTTGCCCAAAGCAGCTAGTCCGGAGCTGAGTCAAGGGCCACGCATGCAACCCGTTTGGTTTTGAGGCCGGCCAGCTAGCCGCAGGCACGCGCCAGGGTTTGCAGGCACCGGGGTGCCCTGTGAGCTGGGGGTGCCGAGGGCGGCCGGCCGGCACCCCGATGGGCACGAGCCAGGGATGCACGCTCTGCTCCGGCACTGCCGGCAGCACGGTGTGGGCTGAGGCTTGTTTCCACGTCGAGGAAACACCCGACCTCTGTACCTGGCTATTCTGGTGCAGGTCTGAAACAACTCCCTCCCTCCAGCCAGGCTTGCTGGGGGTTTAACCACCCGCGAGCAGGTTTTTGCCTTGTCCTGTTCTTTTGGGCACCTTCTGGCAGAGCCGCCTTGGTGCTCCGCACGGTCCCACCGCAGCC
>NW_008795131.1:4349076-4355584 GCF_000699145.1 Aptenodytes forsteri | reverse complement strand
TCTCCCCGAGGGCCCTGTGGGGGACGTGGCGGCGTCCCTGTGGGGACATGACGGTGTGTGGGGACAAGCGGGGGTCCCTGTGGGGCTGGGGACAAGCAGGGGTCCCTGTGGGGCTGGGGATGTGTCAGAGTCAATGAAGGGACGTGGCGGAGCCTCTCTGGGGACATGAGAGGGTCCCTGTGAGGACATGACAGCGTGTGGGGATGTGGCCAGGCCCATGAAGGGGCATGGTGGGGTCCCTGTTAGGCATGGGACGTGTCCTGTCCCCACAAGGACCTTGCCAGAGTGTGGGGGGATGTGGTGGGAACCCTGTGGGGATGGGGACAAGTGAGGGTCCCT
Organism: Aptenodytes forsteri; assembly: GCF_000699145.1. Lineage (NCBI taxonomy): Eukaryota > Metazoa > Chordata > Aves > Sphenisciformes > Spheniscidae > Aptenodytes > Aptenodytes forsteri. The sequence goes on along the minus strand of NW_008795131.1, from coordinate 4,355,245 downwards.
GTGGAGGTGGGGATGCGTCAGAGTCCATGAAGGGACATGACAGGGTCCCTGTGGGGATGTGGCAGCATCCCTGTGGGGACGTGACAACATGTGGGGTCCCTGTGGGGACCGGGATGGCAGGGGCCCCATGAAGAGGCATGGCAAGGTCCCTGTTGGGGATGGGACACGTCATGTCCCCATGGGGACCCTGCCAGAGTGTGTGGGGACAAGGTGGGGTCTCTGTGGGGACAAGGCGGGTGCCCTGTGGGGAGGGGGACAGCCCTAGGAGAGGGAGCTGAGCCTGGTTTTTGTGGACTCAGGACATCCCCGAGCCACGAAGGGACATGGCAGGGTCCCTGTGGGGATGTGGCAGCATCCCTGTGGGGACGTGACAACATGTGGGGTCCCTGTGGGGACCGGGATGTGGCAGGTGCCATGAAGAGGCATGGCAAGGTCCCTGTTGGGGATGGGACACGTCATGTCCCCATGGGGACCCTGCCAGAGTGTGTGGGGACAAGGTGGGGTCTCTGTGGGGACAAGGCGGGTGCCCTGTGGGGAGGGGGACAGCCCTAGGAGAGGGAGCTGAGCCTGGTTTTTGTGGACTCAGGACATCCCCGAGCCACAGCCACTGCTCTCTCCTCTGTGCTGGGGACCGTGGGAGAGGAAGGAGGCTGGCCACGGCGGCCCCTTGCTCCCATGGCCCCTTGTGGGTGCCATGCCGGGGGCCAGGCTGGTCCTTTGCTGGCGGCAGGGTGGGCTGGGGTCCCCATGGAGGGATGGCGAGGGCAGGGGGATCCACATGGCAAAGGGGAGAGTTTGGCTTCGGCTGGAAACTGTAGGGCTAAGGTGGAAGGGTCTGCTCCCACCCACCTCACCACCATGGCAGGGATGGGACAAGGCTGCCTGGCACAGGGGAGAGGAGGAGGAGGAGGGTAGCCTCCGCTTTAACCCTCCAGCTGCCGGAGCGAAGCATTGCCACTCCGGCCCACTTTTGTTTGGTTTCTGGTTTTGTTGTCGCATGTTCAGACTGAAATGGCAAAAATCCCTAATAGGAAGCTTCCCCTACCCCGAGCCCTCTGGCTTGTATCTCACTTCAGCAGGTTTCATGACTCAGCAGCCCAGATGGAGCCATCCCTCACAGCCCTCAGCACCAAATCTGTTTATTGCTCCAGGCTGTGTGTTTCCAAGAGCCTCGCTGCTTTATAACAGCCAGCGCTCTTCCTTAAAACCCTGCCTCTCCAGCGAAGGCTCTCGTCACACTCAGCGCGGAGGTGGGCGAGGAACAAAAATAGACAAATTAAGAAAACCTCAAAAGGCCAAAAAATGAAAATGTAAGGATTTCGGCTCTGCAAGCTCGAGGTTTGCTTTGCCTCCGCGTTGCATCAGCTCTGCTCTGCTCTTCCTCTGCTGCCTTCCTTGGAGCTGCACTGTCAGGGGCAGAGACAAACCCCCGGGTGATCTCAAGTCTACCGAGAAGCTGAGAGATGGGCTGAACCTCCGGGGTGCCTCCTCGGGAGCTGGGGTTGTGGGACCATGCCCTCGGCTGGGGGCTCAGAGCCCTTGCGGTGCAAGCCTGGGGTGGTGTCAGCCACGGGCAGCGTAGGGAATGACGAGGATGGGTTTTGGAGTGGAAGCCTCAGCAACCTGTGGGGTTCCCTCCCTAAGCATCTAAACCCCTCCTTTCCCCCTCCATTTGACCGTCATTAAATGAGAAATAGGCTCTTGCACAGCCCTAGCCGCTTGTCCCAGGCGGTTCTTAACTACTCGCACAACTGTGCACGGATGTTTTTAATGCTGGTGTAATTTGTGCTTTTAACCTTTGCCCCGCCGGGAGCTTTATGTGTTTTTTAGCGTGGGTTAGAGGACGCAAAGAGGGAAACTTGGGAGGCCTTTGACCCAAGGATGGAGTAAATGCAGCGGGTACCAAAGCTAAAAGGAAATGTCAGCTCCTCCCCGCACTCAGCCCCGGCAAGGGGAGGTGTTGGGCAGCGAGTGCTTTCTCAGATGCCTGCTCACCCTCTGCCCTGGCGTGGGGGGCCAGCGGTGCCTCCGTGGGACACCCTGCCCCAGGAAGGCAGCCCGCACTCCCATCGAGTACCGTCCGGGTTATGCGGGACAGCAGCAGCTCTCCTGTAAGGCAGACATCGTGTGGTGGGCAGGTTTCCCCCCACTTCCAATAGGAGCCTGTGCGTTTCTTGGAAGAGGTATGAAGACCATGTCAGGGAAAAGATGCTTGAAGCGGGACCAGACCCTCTCAATTACGCCCCATGGTGCCTTTGGGGGCAATGGCATTGGAGGGACTCGAACCCGCCTTACCGCAGCCCGGCCTGGCAGATACGCGCCGGCCATGCCCAGCGTGCTGGGGCGAGTGTGGCACGGTGCGGTCCTGGGCACATTCCCAAAGGGTGGGTCTGGCTCGCAGTCCATTAGGTGGTCATTAGGGCTATTAGCTTAATCACTGGGGTGTCTTCCTGCCACGCTCTGTGATCAGCACCTGATCGGCAGCCGCAGGGTCACGCAGGCCGGCTGAGTGGGGAGCAGATGGCTGCTTTCCGCATGGCCGTGGCATGCGTGTGCAGGGATCCAGCGCCATCCATCCATCCTCTCCAGTTTCCATGGCTACGCCAGAGTTTACTCTTCCCCGCCTTCATCCGCCTGCACGGGCGTGATGCAAAAAAAGGTCCCCACGTGATGCAAAAAGCCCAGGGACGTGGGACCTCCTGGTTTTTTGTACCAACAACCGCATCCCAGGGTGGTCAAACCACAGGGCAACAGGCACTGACCGTCCCGGCAGCACTGGCGTCCCAGCTGAACGGCACCTTTACGGCGTTCGGGAGAGCTGCGGCACGGTTTTGGGGTGCTGCCTTCTCCTCCTCACCTCCCTGATGGCAGCAGGGACCTGGGGGAAGGCAGTGAGTGATCTTCTGGGGATAAATCCAGCCGCGGAGCCATCGGCTGCCTCTCGTCCAATGTGAGGTGACAGCGCAGAGCAGAGATCCCTGAGCAGGCGCTCAGGCTGTGGCTTGTTAATAGGGAAAACAAAACCTGGGCTTTAGGTCACTGCGTACAATTTAAGTGGCCGAATACCGGTCACCGGAGGCTTCTCTGGAGAGGCAGGGGGATGTCAAAACGCGGCAGGATTTTTGTTTGCTTTCCAGTGACACAAGGAGCAGAGGGGTTAGCACATCCCAACCCACAGGCTGAGTCCCCCTGGGCAGGAGCAGATTTTGGCTTAGGGGCTCCTGGGGCGCAGCCGGCTGTGAGGGTGCATGACCATTTCCAAATCTATGGGATGCTCTGATTCACAGGGCTAGTGGGTGAAGCGGGAAGTGTTTCCATAGCCCGGGTGTGTTGCACCCAGCCCCGTTTGGCTGGCTGCGGGGAGCCACGCATGCCAGAGGTTTGGTCACCTCTGGGGCAATCCTTGTGCCTCGTCCGGGCATCCCTGGCTGCCTGGCCGGGCTGCCTGCGCCGCATGGAGGAAAGCACCATCCCCCAAGGCCAGTTTTCCCTCTGCTGTCCCGCCTGATGGGCTGTAGGTGACTGTGGGCTCTATAGGGTCGTGGGGAGCAGCTCCACTGTATGTTTGTTGCATTGAGGGGTCCCCTCGTTGCATTGACCGGCCCCTCGTTAGACAGCGGGGGAGCAGAGTTGGTGCATTGCGCAGGCACCCCGTGGTATGGGCTGCGTTTTGGCAGCTCCCTTGGTGAGGTGCTGGGCACAGAGGGGTGCCGGGGTGCTGTTTGGGCTCAGGAGGGTGGGGTGAACTTCATCTGGGCGCTCGCCCACTGAGTCACGGGGCTGTGCGGCCACGCAAGCCAGAGCCATGGCATGCGTGCCTCCAGCCTGGCTGGTGGGTGATGCTCTGCATCCTTCTCCAACCCCGCTCCCCATGCCTCGGGGAAAGGCTCTGTGGCCAGGTGGGGAAGCGAGGGCTGATGGACTGACGTGGCCTGGCAGCTCAGCCTCCTCAAAGGTGCTTGGCTCCTTGCACACCTCTCCCACCGCGGCTCCCTCCCTCACCATCCCAACCCATGCATCACTACCTGCCTCCCGGGCAGCCGAGCCGGGGTCCCATGGCATGCGTGCCTCCAGCCTGGCTGGTGGGTGATGCTCCGCGTCCTTCTCCAACCCCGCTCCCCATGCCTCGGGGAAAGGCTCTGTGGCCAGGTGGGGAAGCGAGGGCTGATGGACTGACGTGGCCTGGCAGCTCAGCCTCCTCAAAGGTGCTTGCTGCTCCTTGCACCTCTCCCACCGCGGCTCCCTCCCTCACCATCCCAACCCATGCATCACTACCTGCCTCCCGGGCAGCCGAGCCGGGGTCTCTGCCCCATCGCAGGGACCTCAAATATCCCCTGGAAGCCCAGCCTGCAGTGTGCTCCTGCAGAGCTTGCCCCGCCAGCGCTGCACAGGGGTGCTGCAAGCTCGCGTCCCCATTGCATTTAATGGGAAGGGTTAGGGAGCGCTGGTGGCTGCGGATGCTGGTTCATGAAACATTGACTTTCCAGACAGGGTTTGCAAAAGAAATGAGATGTTAGTGATTGTACGGAAAGCTCAAGCGATGCCAGGTTGCTTTCTCAGCTGCAAAAGGTGATCCTTGCTCAGGGCCGGCAGGGAGCCTGCGGTGGAGCAGGCATTGCCTAGCAGCTCCCGCGCCATAGAGGCCCAAAACGCTGGGTACCCCGCGTGCTCTGAGCTTGTGCTTGACCCCACGTCTGGGTTTCTCATGCTCTTTTCTACTCCATTTGAGGCCTTTTGGGTTCCCACACGGTCCCGACCCAGCACTGGGATGTGTGGTCTGGCCTGTGGTTCCCCTGCGGAAGCACGTTTGGCTCCGTGGGGAGCAGCCAGGTGGGACGGGGGCACAGCAGGACAGGGGGCTGCAGGCATTTGTGTGCATGAGGCTGCCGGCGGGTTCGCTCCCTGTCACCCTCTGTCGGCTCCAGTCGAAGGGAATGGGGTGGAAACGTGTGTGCTTTCCCTGTGCCACTGCGCGCATTCTTTCCGCACTCACTAATAAATCCGTGCTGTTTTTTCCCGGAAGGCTGCTGAACCAGTTTGTTGGAAAAGCAGAGGAGATGGCTATGGGGCATCGCCTAGTGGCTTGGATTTTTCCCTTTTTCATGTCGCACCGGCCAGGAGGGCAGCTCTGGTGTTTCTTTAACCGCAGCTGAAAAGCTGCTGTTCCAGTGTGGTGGTGTTTGTCTCCAAAAGGAGGTGGTTTAGGTTTCACCGGCTCCACCTGACGGGAATTCGAGCAGGCACTAAAACTAGGGCTTCTTGTGCCTCCTTATCGGCATTATCTGCTCCGCTGCAGCAGCCGTGGGGAGCGGGGGAGCCCGGTGCTGCACTGGGGGTGGCGCGAGTCCCCGGGATCTGCTCCAGGCAGCCCCCACCTCCCAGGGCTGAGTCACCAACGGGCCAAGTGCGTTTGCTGCTGGTGTGACGGCAGCTGTGAGACCCAAAAAAAACCCAGCACTGATGCTTTTAATGACAGGCGAGTAACACAGCCCTGAAGAAGATTCATACCGTGCATACCTCATGCGACGGCTATTAGTGGTGACTAAGGCTGTGCTGGGATGGAGCAGCGACAGCCTCCCCGCATCGCCCAAGTCCTGGCGTAATTAATTCTGCAGGTACCTGTATCGCCACATTAACCCAAACTGGCCGTCTTCCCGCCTGTCCCCAGCCTTGTTCCATATTTAATCTTTCATGTTCACCTGAGTCTCTAATTAAGCCAACTGCAATCCTTAGCTGAGAGCCCGCAGTTTACTAACGAGGTCTGGCGTTCCCGGGGCGCCGTGCATGCGAGACCCACACAGCAGCCCACCAAAAACAACCCCCGTGATGATGTTTTTTTCCTTTGGTTTCTCTTTCTCTTTTTTGGTGTGTTGTCCCCCCAGGCCCCTGAACTAACACTGGTCCCAAAGCAGGGTCTGAAGTGAGGGCCCGTTAGCAGCAAAGTTCTCAAAAACGGCGTGTGGGGACTGTCTTTTTTTTTTTTTTTTTTCCCCTCCCCTTTTGTTACAGCAAAGTCATGACCAGTTAGTTTGAGGTATCTGAAAAGTGCTTTTATTGGGTTTCTTTTCACTGGCAGCAGCTGTCCAGAGAGCTCGTGTCTGCGTGAGGCAGGGCAGCACGGAAACCCCACGTGCTGCTTCCCAGGCAGCCGGCGGAGGAGGCCCGCGGC
>NW_008795131.1:4340537-4349033 GCF_000699145.1 Aptenodytes forsteri | reverse complement strand
TGCCCCTGACGTCCCGCCTGGCTGCCTTCCTATTACAGCATCCCAGTTAAAAATAAAACCCCACGCCAAGGCGGTGAATGGGGTTCTGATTTCCCTCGGTTGCTGCGCGGGTCTGGGTGATGGGGAGAGATGCGCGTTGTAAATAGAACAGCATATCCATGGCAACCCCAACTTTTCATTATTGTTAATTACTTGCACAGAGCCAGAGCCGTGCATGGCGCTTCCCAGCGCGGATAAAGATAGATCCCCCCTTTCAAAGCCTCTCCAAATGACATCGAGGCGACAGCTAGCTCTTGGGAGGCTGGAGCCAGGTCTGGCAGGCAGCGATGGAGACATTTTGTGAGGAGTCGGAGAGGAGCCGGGATTTAAAGGAGGAGGGACTGGCGTGGCAGAGAGGCAGCTGGGAGCTCGGGGGCGTCTTTTCTCCCGAAAAACACCTTCCCTGTGTGTCAGAAAATGGTTCAGAGGGGCCAGAGCAGCGCGCACCCAGCTGGGAGGAGGGGGACAAAAGCGATGGGGAGAGGGGCCGCCCTGTGCCCGAGCACTGGCTTTTCTTTCCTCTCCGTTTAATGGTGCTCAGGAGAGCGTGGAGGGGAGGAAGCGCCAGCGGTGATTGTCACGAAAGGGGCAGGGATCTGTTGGCGTTGGCTTGAGCCCTTGTGCCCTGGAGGAACCTCCTGCAGAAAGCCTGCCCTGTTTAAAAACCAGTGCAGCTGAGCTCGCTTCTGAGCAGAGCTCGGCCTCAGCTGGCCCCGTTTGGGTGGGTTTTGCTCGTCTGTTTTATTTTATTGGAAGTGGTTTGAAAGTTCTTGGGTGAAGAGGTCCCTGTCCTGCCTCCCCCCTCCATCAGGCAGTCTGGCCCCAGCCGGTGCTACAAGCGGCTAAGATTTGTACCCAAAACCCTGCCGTCGGTGTGTCTCTGGTGACTGATCGCTCACCCGTCCTCAGACCGCGGGTGTAAGCAGCAGTGGGATGGTCGTGCCTCGGTGGGGTGTGCATGGCCACGGCCACAGCACTGGCCAGCCCCCGCGTGCCTCCCCTGGTCCCCACCTCACCCCCGAGCCTGGCGCAGGCACAGGTGGAGCTTTTTATCCCAACAGCCTTCTCCTGACGTGACGTTTCTGGCTTGCTTTCTGCAGCACAACGGTGCATTGTGTTAGAGCCCGGCAATTAAAGGCAACAGGAGCAGCAAAGAGGTGCTGACGCTGGCACGGGCGCGCTGGAAGCCTGTTACCTTCCCTGCTTGGGAGATGCCCTGTGAAGGGGGAAAACCTGCTGTTTGTGTACTTTGATGCTATTTGAGGGAAGCATCCCAGCCCCACTTCCCCACTGCCTCGCGCTCTCTTACCTTGGAAAAGAAAAGTCTCTTTTCTGGTTCCCCTCCTGGCCAGTTAAAGGATCTCCGTTCTCACCTTTCCAGAGATCTTTTCTCCCCGACATTTTCCGGATGACCAAATTATTTAGCACTGCCCAAAGCGCAGGGCTCGGCAACAGCTCGGATTTGGGTAGTTCTGTGTTTGGTCAAAGCAGGTCACGCTCGCGGTCCTGTTTGGGTCCCTTTGGGGCAAAGGAACGTCACTGAAGTTTGCTGGGTGGGGACGTCGCTGATCTCGGGATGGTCACAGCAGGTACCAGTGTACTTCGCTCACCTGCTGCTTTTTTGTACAAGCCACGGCATAGGAGGCTGGGCAAGAGGAAAGGTAGTTTGGCTTTTTGTTTAATGTTAAAAGACAACTGGGAAAAACATTCCCAAGGATTTACAGCTTACTTTGTCCCTTCCCTTGGCTTTCCCAGTCTATACAGTCTCAATTCCTCCAGACTTTAATCTTCAACGTGTAGTTTATTACTGCTGCTTTTCTTTAAACAGTAGTATTTTCTAGGTAATTTAGTGGTCGCACCCATACAGCCACTGTTGTGCACGTCTCTCTTCTCTCTCATGGTGAAAAGCTGATGGGTATAGATACAGGCAGCTGCATGACCTTTGCGGTACCACTCGGAGTCCACCAACATGGATGTAAGATTGTTTCAAGTAATTTTGATTTTATTGCAAACCAAAATACTTCACATTCAATGGCACCTCAGGTACACAGGATAATTACTCTTGGGGGGAAAAAAAACCCCAAAACCTAAACACCTTAAATAGGTATCGGTATAGTTGTAGCTCAGGCTTTTCCACATGAGATCCCAAACTTGAGAGCACCCAACATCCCACCTGCTTTGGCTGTTAGGTTACTTATGGGACATTATTTCAGCATTATACGTTAGCAATGAAATGTTTGATAAAGACTTTACTGTCTCGTAAACCATGCCGAGCCGCATCTGAAAAGAACCACCTTCATCATCCAATTGTATTTTCAAATACAAATGTTTTGTACTGGTCACACAATGGATCATCTGATGTGACAGGGTGTTGTGTGTGTAGCAACTTGTTGCACCTCATCGTTGCTTTGTTGGTCAACTGGGTATGTCGCCGCTGAAGCGGTAAGCTGAGAGAATAAGGCCCCAGGAACAGGAGGGCAGGAAGGGCTGAAGTGTGTGCTCTGGGCAGTTTGTCGTGCTCTTCGCTTGTTATCTTTTGTGAGAGAACGTCGGGGTACTGAGCGTCTTTTTATTTATGTTCCGAAAGGCTGCTCTGGTTGTAACATCCAGCCTTTCCGATGAGCCGGAGCAAAAAAGACTTAAACTGAGGGATTATATGTAACTTGACAATCGCAAATCAAGTAGCGAGCAGATGAAGCTTATTGGTTTGTACAGTGCTTTCATGCTGTGATATGTGCTAATATCACATAAAAGTAACAACTGTTGAGGAGCTTCCCTGCAATGTCCTTTCCCATCCTTTATCACAATTAAGTTAAAAAGACTGGACCACTGCAAGCTCTATTTTTATACCCTGGGGCATGAGCTGTCTCCTTTGAAAGCTGACACTGTTTTAGGAAGGAGTACAAGAAGGGAGGGGCCTGCATTTCTATACCCCTGTACTCACACAAAGTCAAAGTGTGACTCTCATTACGTGCTGCTCTTCTGTCCTTATTCTGTGTCACTGTCAGAATTAAAGTGCCGTGATTCTCTTTTTAGTTACAAGAGGTGTTAGAAATGAATGCCCATTCACGTTTAAGGTTAGCTTATATGGTGTGTGGTTCTTTCCAGTGCTATGTGGCAGCGTAATTCTGACAACAGCAGCGTTAAACGGCAGAGTCAAAAGAAAACCAGACGAAGAAATGTCAGTATTCATACAATTTAACAAAGCTCCCTATTGTTTTTACGGCAGCGTAATTCTGACAACAGCAGCGTTAAACGGCAGAGTCAAAAGAAAACCAGACGAAGAAATGTCAGTATTCATACAATTTAACAAAGCTCCCTACTTGTTTTTACAAAAAAAAAAAAGCCCCAAAAGATCTTAAACAAACGGAAATGTCCTTCATTCAACACTGCTAAAATCTTTCAGTGCTGTCAAAGTGGCTTCAAAGCTTCTCCACATCTGTCTGCTCTAGCCAAAGCGCTGATGTCTGTCCTCAGGCTTTCGTGATATACCCTTCTCTGATAAGGAAGTCGTAGATTTTCCTGGTTTTGTTCACATCGATCTTGATGAGTGCTCTAGCCTGCGCTAGTCTCAGGCCTCCTTGTTTGTTACACTCGTTCACTAAAGCAGCTTTATATTCTAAATAGGCTCCAGGGACCAACCTCACCATCTGACAGAGCTGGAAAACAAAAGGTGAAGTTAATAAACACTAACACTTGTCACGCTCCTTCATTCTGCGATCCCTGTTGAGGGAGTAACATTGTGAATATCTTTCAGAAAACATTTTAAATGGTTTTTTTTTTTTTGTATGGGGGAGGCACACAGTAATTGCATTATGAGCTGTTTCGATCCACAGGTAGGGAGGGGAGGAGCTTGCTGGCTGCTGCATTCAAAAACATTCCTGACTAAAAAATAAACTAGGAGGATGAAAGCGAGCTCTCGGCTCACAGGAGCGTAACTATGAGTGTGTCCTGTGTGGGCGTTGTTCTTTACAAACCAAGGGAAGTACACATGCCAAAAAGACTTGCAACCAGCAATTCAGCATGCTGGACGAGAGCCAGGGAGGGCATCTGTCTATTAATCCCCTGCAGACTAAGTCTTTAATATCTTTCTACAAAAGCAGCTATGCACACAGCGCCCTGCCCCCTCCGGAAGTCTAGGGTGGAAACTGCGCAGGGAGGGCACGATGTGTTTGGAAGTTTGGTAAAAGGAATTGCTTTCAAAAGCCCCCCTGCTCTGCTGGTAGGTTGCAATGCTCCTATTTAGCTTCCAAATACCAGTCGCCTTCTAGATGGTGCACTGTGTTGCTCCCAATGGAAATACTGGCTGTCTCCTCCTTTTAATAAGGAAATGCTTAATGATTGTTCCTCATTGATAGGAAATTGCAGAATTCAGAGGAACTCAGACTTTATGTCTCAGCTGACGAGGAAATCTGATTCCCCATACACACTAATGTCCTAGTCACAATTATTTATATGCTGAATGGAGCCAGAAATGCCATGTTCCATGGTGAATCTGTGTTCTGATTTTCAATGCTGCCATCTCCAGTGAAGGGGAAACGGCTTCCACGCAGAGGGAAAAGTCTGAAATACATCTGCGTTTCACGTACACTGAAATCTGCCTTGTGGACAATCTAAGGACGGATTATGACTTCTATTAAAAAAAATAAATCTTTTATTTCAATAGCTTTCCAGTGTTGCCTTTCACTGAATTAGGGGACAGGCCTACACTGGGCTGCAGAAGAAAGTGAGCCATAAATACACAGCAGGCCCCTTGCTGCGTTGTTTACCTCTCCTGTGGGTTGCCGCATGGGTTGCAGTCCCATTTCTGTCTGCTCCGTTGATCTTCCCTGTGCCTCTGGTTGCTTTAGGTGACTGTGCAAGAGCACTCTATATGGGACTGCAAATGGCAACACCAGGCCGAGCTAGCAACCCATGGCTTAAAGAAAGCCAGATTCCATTCTCTGCTATACGCGCATACAAAAAGCTTGGTATATGCACTGTAAAGCAGAAATATGGAAAAAAACATGAAAAGAACAATACACTGTTATCGCCTCTATGGTTCACATTAGCGTTACAGTGAAAAACCAACCATAACTGGTTGAGGTTTGGCTGCGAGGTATCTATAATATAGAAAAAGCTCCGCTATTCAGGTTCAGTGATCTGTCCAGCGAAGCCCTTGACAAAATCCTCTGCCAGTTTTAAAACCAACGTTCATTAAGAAAAAATAACCCTTCTGCTCACCCCAGTCTCACAACGGAGGAAGAGAGGATGTCATACTCTGGATGTTATAATAGCACCTTGGCGCACTCCACCTTTCTTTGCTAAATAAGCTAATTTGCTGCAGCTATGTTGTACGTATAGTACAGTAACTGAAATTAAGAAACCAACTGGGAAACCTGAATGATTTTTATGAGCAGGAAAGAGTAGTCAGGGCATATAGCTGAGGTTATACTCACAGCACCTGAGACAGACGGTGTGAGCACCCCTGCACTGTGAAGATAAAATTTTATATAGGTTATCTTTTCATTCCTTTCCTCACCTCCTTCTCCTTCTCATTAAGTTTCTCTGTCCCTGGGAGACCTGTGAGGTTCAGTGGTGGGGCGCTCCGTCTACCTGCAGAGACAAGAAAGGAAAACACTGAAGAACTCTGAGCAGTTTGGCGGTGGCTGTTCCTTAGGTGTCTTATCACAGAGGCAATTAAATCCCTGTGATGTTAACCCAGTATGATCCAAGTGTTTACAGACAGGGTTATTTAGGGCTTAACACAAAAACTGCACTGATGTGATAAAAGGTATGATTTTGCAACTGACATAGTTAAGCACCGTGAATACTTGCATGAGGACTCTTACGCTGTTAATTCCGGCTCACTGGCTTTCAGGAGGAACTGAAAGACAACAGCTTTCTATCAAATTGGCACTGACCATGTTTAAGCTGGGCTGTACCTCCTGACTAAACCAACTCTTCCAGCCGGGGTCAGGGAGGTCAGTGCTGCGTGGAGGGTGTGCACAGTGCGCAGGACTAACTCCCGGCAGGTGTGAAACCGGTACTTTGCAAGGATGCTGAGATTATTTATTGGTGTGATTAGCAGCTGATTTCTCTGGCACTGCTGACAACTTCATGAAGCAGAGTTTTCTTTAAATGCCTTTGAATATATGCAGATATTGTAAAGCAAATGCAGTTTGTGGATTTATTTTCGTCTGTTGTGATAAACAGTACTGAAAGAAATATTACAAGGTAGTCTGATAGTTCTCACTTTTGCTATTGTTTATAACTTTGCTGAACTTGAACTGGTGCAGCTTAAACTTTCATGAGGGCTGTCTACTTGCAGGTTTGGTGTGGTTTTTTTTTCCTAATAGTATTTTTTTTAACTTCCAGAGCTCAGAACAAAGCTAGGGTTATTTATTTACATTTTTAGAAAGTCTATTGCCCCCGTGCTGTGGGTTGCATATTTAGCGCTGTTAGAGATACGTCTCTCTATCCCAGGACAGACTTCCCAAATTTGGTGAAGCGATGAGATCTTGGGAAATCTGCAGATCCATCTTCCCAAGGACTGTGCTGGCCAGTGCTCCAGAACCTGCCCTGTCCGGGTCCTACCTCTGGGAGTCTCTCTCTCTTTCTCCTGTGCATCTGTAGGAGACAGATGAGAGCCTGTCTGGGTGAGGGGAGCTTGATCAGAGAGAGAACTGAGGGACTGGAAAGAAGCTGGAGTAGTGAGTGTCTGGTAGATGTAGAGGAAGTTATTTCCTAGCACTGCTCCCTCTTTCTACAGCCTGGAACGAGCGTGCTATGATGAGACAAGACAGAATTTGGTTTTACTCTTTTAAAAACCTAGGAAATAACACACACGCACAAACTACATTAAAGAAAACATATTAAGGCGGCAAAGTCAAGATCTCAAAAATCTAGAAGTAAAGTTAAGCAACGTTAATTTGCCCTATTGTATATTCAGTGTGATGCAGCCTTTAATTATATAGACACGTGGCAGGTTTTCCGCAGTATCCTTGCCTTATTCAGTATGCAGGATGTTTGCTTAATTAGCAACTATATGTATTTTATTTGGGTTTTGTTCAACATGCATGCTATCTGAGTTCCATAGGCAAAACAATTCATGTTCTCTTGGCCTCTTCTCCTTCACTGGCCACTGAATACTTGACAAAAAATTAATTTCATTCTTCATACTAGCCCTTCAGCTGAGGGGATACCATCCCCATTTCATGGACTCTGGATGCCCAGCCTGAGATACACAATGCTGTTTTCTCTCCAAAACACCAGACCTTAGCTATCACCAAATATGTTTAAAACATAGTGCATGCTGCAATGACTAATTGCTTGGTATTCTGACCCAAATTTCCAAGGCTCCTGGCAGAAATGAGGAAGAACATCTAGACTCAGTGGCCACCTCTGAGAAGTTTGGTTCAAGTGGTTTATTAGCATCCACATAAAAACTGGATGTAGAGACAGAGCTAGAAGCCAGTTTTCCCTGGCAAGATTTAACAGCCTTATAGTAAAACTTTATCGTAGTTTCATTCATTGCATGCCGCCCTGTGACCTCAACAAATGAGATGGGATTTTATAGAAGTCTTGTTCACAAGGGCCTTGACTGACCCCTGAATCTGTCCTTACTGGGCACTGAAAGAAGTAAGGGTTGTCTTGGTGGAAAAAAACGTAATTTGTGATTACAGAGTTAAAGAATATAAAAGCATATTCATAGAAAAGGAAAACTGAATTTGCGTATCATCTCATTCTGTCACTCTAAAGTGCTTGATGCTGCAACCACTGCCTGCTTCTCAGGCAACTGTTTTTTGGTGTTCTGCCCTCCCAAATCTGCTTTCTGTCAGGTTCATATTGCTATGGTATGTGCTATACAGCTTCATTAAAAACCTGGATTAGCTTTATCTTTTAAAGATAAAATTTTGTTCTCATGTGAAAATTCTTTTCTTTCCTGCCTTTTTAATGTAGCTTTAGGATGGGTTTTCCATCTGTAGCCAGAAAAATCTAGACATTCAGCAAAAAACCCTACAAGATTTGCACGTGGAATGAGTTGCAGATTGAGGTAAAGTTGACTTGACCAGTGCTTAACCATGAGGCTTGAGGACTGACGCTTTTGCACTGAAGCAAAAGAGTCACTCTCCAACTGGCTGTCAGAATGGTATTACTGATGTACGGCTGGCTTTTTATCACAGACCATCACCCAACAGTTACCTGAATTTGAAGGAACTGGTACCGTGGGACTCAGTCCAGAATCACTGAAAAGAGAGGAAATTTCCAAATTGCCTTCATGTTTTTTTAAGAACAACTGCACATATTGGCCCTGAAACTACTTTTTCCCCAACTGCTAATAATTATACAATTCAACCTGCATAAGCCAGGCCCTGATCTGAAGTCAACAGGATTTCTAAATATTTAGCACTCCCAGATTGAAGACCATGTCTGAAACCTGTTTTAAAAGAAAAAAAAAAGGGGGGGGGGGGGGGA
>NW_008795131.1:4335664-4340455 GCF_000699145.1 Aptenodytes forsteri | reverse complement strand
GGGGGGGGGGGTAGGCAGGGAACACAATAAAAAATTCAGTGGAGACGGGAAATTCCAAATCATCTTCTCAGACCATGTAGCATACAGGATGCACTTCCTTTGCATTGCAGCTTGCTCCTTAAATCAAAGTGCTTGTGCAGGGTGACTACACGTTAATAATGCTGCTACATCTAAAATCATCTGAAACATTTCAAGTGTCATCTGTGACCTCATTAATATCCATAAAGACCTCATTTCCCTCCACGACTTTATTAACAGCAGTTAAGTTCCTGAAATATAAAATACAGAAAACTGAGATTTTGAGCCCTTACTAGTCACTTCCTTGTCTGCACTTCAACAAGCACTACTGCTGTTATCCACAGTTTCTTGCCCTTCTGAATTTGGCGGACTGTTCCTACTGTAATAAATTGGGAACGCATTTGTTGTTATCGCACAGAAAAACATGTTTGGTGCACCTGACTAAAGCGTAGGTATGTAAAATGCACAGTCTCACTGTAACCGTACATATCAGCTTGTCGACTGAGCCACTGCTGGCAGGCACTGCTGTCCTGGATGTACTGCAGGACTTCAGAAAGCATAGTGCGCTTTAGGCGTTCCTCATCTCTTGTCTTCTTAAGGTGATCGTATGTTCTGGCACCTATGGCAAACAGATACCACATTCTCACCAGCTGCCTTGGTCAAAATTTTCTGTTTGTTTTTCTACTTCAGAAAATAAGTGAGAAACTGTTCTCTAGCTCTGGACCAGACTCTGCTATTCTCCCTCATGACAACTACTTGGCATCAGAAGGTATTAGATTCCACCCTGCACCCCTCCCCCCATTAATTTTTGAGGCCAAAAGCAAACAAAAAAGGCTTCCATGATCCAATTCCAGGATAAAACAGGCCATTTCATCTATGCAGAGGTCTTAGGCCTCTCTCCAGATATCATACTTGTTGATAACCAGTGAAAGTGTCCAGAGATAAAGCATGGAGACCACTGTGCCATGACATACATATTTTTTTTCTGAATCTTTTGCAAAGTGGTGACTAAAGCAGAGCTCTGCTAGACAGCGCGTTCTCCAAGCTGATGGCTCAAACTAGCTTTAAAAAAGCACAGCTGGATGGAAGCATTATTGCTAAAGCCTTGTTCAGTTAAAGAGCTAGGCAAATGCATTTCAAAACTAAGTGTCTTTTTATTCAACACATCCTAAATGTCGTAAAATCATCCTTCCACACCTTGATGAATGGGAATGGGCTGAATAATGCATCGGGTACTTACTACAGAAATTGGTGATTCCTGCTGCTCTGTATTCCTGCAGTCGCTTTATTTCCCTTCGCAGCTCAAATTCCACTGTTTTACCCCAAGAGTAAGCAGAAGGGAAATCCAAAAGACAAATGTGGGTCAGTGGGGGTGGCAGTGAACTGTGGTGTACTAGGAACATTGCTATTTCTTATTTATCTACACAGTTCAGCTATGAAGTATACAGAACCACAGACAGGGTTAACCTCTCTGCGCAAGTCTGTATCAGATCTCAAACTCACTGTGTCCTAACACTCCTTGATCACAGATTTAAGCTGGTTTCTAGCGTTTGTGTGCTCAGAAAAGTTATTTTATCTTCATGCTTTGACAGTTCCTTTGCCGTACCCTGGACGAGGCAAATAACAATAATGTAGGATTTCTGGAAGGCATTTTAATTTTCAATTGAAAAACTACTCCATCCAGGCTCCTTATAGCATCTAATATTGTCTTTGAACTATGATTTTCATAACCGGACCTTCCAAAATATTTCCTTGCAGACAACTCTTTTTCTGCAGTCAGTAAGATTAAATACCCGTGTTTCTTTTGCTCTGAGATATTTACTGCCTATAGCTTTTATCAGCTGGCTTCCAGGCATTGCTTAGTTTTACAGCCAGCAAGTTTGCTTGTCTCAAATTTGTTTACTTGTACTACTCAGGAGATCTGTATAATGCGTGTACTTGACTATCAGGTTAACTTGAGGACTTCGCTGTCACTACAACAACAAAACTAGGTTCCAAGACTAGCACTCACACGTGGGACTCATGATTTTGCAAGATCATACTTTTGGTATTTCACACAGGCTGTCCTGAAAATACAGTCGCAACTGTTTAAATGCTTTGTTCCTTCTAATGAGCAACAATTTTCCCAGTTTACATCCTGCTTAATTCCGTGACTTAATGACTCATACTGGAATTTGACTAAATGCATGCTATGATTATGCATAAAAACTCGAGATGATTTGGTGATGGAACAATGCCTCTCCCTTTAAGGTAAGGGACATAATGACAGCTGTGCTATATAACTATGTACACATGTAATAGTTTAACATGTATCTTTCAAAGAATTCACAATTTGCTTCCAGCTCCCGATCTCTCAATACAGACATAAATTTTAGGTATTTTGTTCTTTCAGTGATATAGAGTCCCAGTAAATGAATAGTGGTCTTTTGATAAGAAAATACTACTTCTAACACACGACCAGAATGTTCAGTCAACTGAGAAATCAAACAAAGAACTCGCACACAGTTTAGTGGAAAAAACCCACTTGCTGCTCATTTAATGTTTCAAACCACAAATGTATTTGTTTTTCTGACGTAGTTAGATGGGGGAGGAGGAGAAAAACAACCTCCTTATTTAGGAAAGATTGTAGATAATGCAACCCCTCATTATGCCTATTGAAGAACATATATGCTAAAATCCTCAAAATACTTACATGCATGGCTTTCAATGAACTTATCGTGCTCTACCGGTCCAAGAATTCGTGCAAATCGTCGCATTGTTTCATAAAGGTCTTGAACCTCCTTTGGATATCGCCTTTCCAAAACTAGAGGGGGAAAAAAGTGACACACCTTATCACTCCTACTGTGAGAATAAAATAAATTCAGTGGAACCTGAAGTGACTACCAGCCTCTGAACTGCCCAAAGATCCATTTTCGGTGCACCTGTTGGCCATTTTGGTGTCACAACTACAAATTGCTGAGTAAAAAGCAAGAAAATTATACAGCCCTTAAAATTCTAAAAGCATAAAGGATGATATTTAAATGTTGTTTAATCATTTCTTAGAATAGTGAGATGCACTTAAAAGGTCTAGATTTCACCTTCACCCCTCTCCCTACTCAGAGGAGCCTAAAACGCTTCTGAAGAGCAATTCTGAGGCAATAACTAAAACACTGAACTGGGAATAGTTAGAGCCAGCTGGCTGGAAACAGTTGGGGCAGGAAATCTGCTGGAATTCAGACCATCTGAATATGGTCGAGTATGAATAAACCACACTGGTGCACTGGAAACAGTGAACATGCAAAGTTTTGCTTCCCAAGTAGAGGCCACTTTCAAGTTAAGCAGTTACACCTGATACTCACTCTGAAATTTTCTGAGGTTGATTAGGCCATGATCTCTTATAATTCTGTAATTGAGAGCAAAATGGTATTAATAAAAGGCGTTAACTTGTGTATTACCTCATAAATACAAAGGCTTCAGAAGAAACTTTGATTTAGACCATCAGAGGGGTCTAAAACTAAACACGTATGAAACTTCCATAACCCCTGAGCTGGCTAGCCAAGAAACATGATGTAGTGATGCAGTGCGGCTTTCATCAGGGTAAATTTTGGATAGTGGTGTGCATTAGTCCAACTCTGACAGCACTAAGCACAAAGGGAGCTACAATCGCTTTAAAGGTTTGAAATTGCTGCTTTAGGCACAGATTTCACATCTACAGTGTCTTACAACTTGTCCTTCCAAAACTGGAGGTAAAGGAATGTCTCATGAAGCATGATTTCCAGCTTCAGAGAGAGACAAACATCCTTCTACTAGAGCAAGGGTGAGAGAGAGACTGTAAATTTCACCACTGGGAGCAGGATGAAGGAATTTTTCCATGACAGCTTAGGTTTTAAAAAGAGGAAAATGATTTAGGTACCTCATAAGTTTGACGTGCTCCTGACAGGATCAGGGAAGTGAGCAGAGTAAAAAGGCAGGTAAGATATTTACAAGTGCATGACAAATACATTTGTCACAGGTTTCAGCAAATGTCATGTGGTCAGTCATTGCTATGTGGCGATTTGATAAACACCCAACTTTCGCAAATGGTAAGAGATACTACAAAGTTGGGCTCGTCAAGGTCAGACTGGAATTTGCTCTATAAAATCCATTACATTTTCTTTAGTATGTATAAAAGAATATTCCTGCCCCATGTAGAGAAAGCCTTTCTGAGAGTGACATCAGCATTTTTATGCCATTTTCCAGATTTTTGTCCCATCCTGCTGTAGAAACTTTACAAAAACTGACATCGATTTATGTAACTGAGCCTTATGGCACTTTCTTTTAGTATGACATGATTTATCATAATGGAAATTATACCACATAAATATTTTTTATTTATGAATTATAAAGAACCAGGTCAATGCATATCAACTCTTACCTGTCATTCAGCAGAACTATGCTGTATTATGAGGAGAAGGAATGGAGGAATCTTGCTCCAAATTACTAATTCTTCCAGCAGGGAGTAATACAGCAAGATATAATTTTAAATATTGAACAAAGTATTTGAAAGTTATAATAAAACTGAATTTAATTAATAGATTGAGTCATTCTAAAAAAAGCTGTCAAATGAACTGAATAAATTATTCAAACTCACATCAGCAATATAGTTATCTTCATTACACATTGTGGAAAACTAACTTATGGACCACTAAGAATTAAAAATAATGATGCAAACATTTCTATGGAGAGTGGGGGTCTCTAGCAATTAGTCACAGACTGGCGGGCGTTTTTTTTTCCCCAAGAAGAAAAAGAAGTATT
>NW_008795131.1:4320561-4335413 GCF_000699145.1 Aptenodytes forsteri | reverse complement strand
CCTAAAGTAGAAAATGAATTATGTGCAGTCCATCAGCATTACCTAGGGAACAAAAGGAACAGAAATTTGCCTCTTTTCTGGTTCCTAGCCCTGAATCTGTGACCAGTTTCCCAGATAGTATTTCAGTTTCTCATTCTGCAAAACGGCTACATGATCTCATAAGGTGTGCTAAAAGCTTAGTTATTTATGTATAACTGGATTGGGGATATGAAGAACACTGCGTACATGACTTTCACGCACTAAAAAGGACTGGAAAATACGCTTTTCACAATTAATGACTTGGTTTGAGAGTTTAAAGGAGAGTTATGGTGTGTAGAGGTCCTTTGTCAACCATGTGTACAAATAAGTATCAGGGTCTGTTAATCTCTGTTTTCTGGGCTGGTACCATTGCTAAAGCCACGTGCCTGATCTTAATCTGTGCACAGAAGGAGAACCACACATCCAGGATGAAGCCTGTCATGCAAATCTCATAGCAGAAGGTCTCCATGCATGGGAATTGTCTGGAAGGATACTATAGGAAATCAATTATGCTTGAAAACTCACTTTTTTCTTCTCTGTCTTTCCTTTAACCTGGAATGATAGATATCTACAACTGCAATCTTCAGAGCTGCAAAATAATAATAAAAAAAAGATTACAGAATACATAAGTAATCACTGTATTAGGCTAATTTTCAAGCCTTTATGTTCATGGTAGGCTGAAATGGTCACTCTACTTCACTCTACTTTGCTGTTTTAAAAATCCCGTGGCAATTTTACAGGGGCATAAACTCACTAGAGGCTAACCTTCTGCAGACTATACTTGCTACCTGTAGAAGCTTTCTTTTGCTTACTCCTTCCAAATACAGTACTGCCTGTAAGCATGAACCTGGGTAGATCCTGAGAACTCTTTTCCTCTCCCTTCTTGGACTGTTTTACTGTTAGCACTTATTTGTTCCTTCATACATGCAATTGTTAAGTATTCCTTCTCCTGAAAAGCAAATTTATCAGATTTAAGGATCTGAGGTATCATCTTTGGACAGAGGCTTCTTTGCACAGAACAAGGAACTCCAAAAAATAGAAAGACACAGTTCTGAACTGTGAAGATTCAAAGTAGCCTTTGCTACAGTTCTCAAAAACATCTACAAGATTTTAGCTTGTTAACTTCTAAACTTATCCGTCTGCCAGAAGAACAAAGAGAACAGCTCACGACCATGTGAAGAAGCACAGGAAAAAAACATGCTCATTAGAAATCATATCCTTTTCAAAATCAAATCTGTCTGCAGTCTGGCTGATCCACTCGGAGATTCTTCAGCTTCTTTTTCCTGTAACCATTAGGTTAATAAACTTTTTTGGTAAATTCTTGAAAGAAAGGATAAGGAGACACCTATCACCTTCCCCTCCCTCATTTTGTTAAATAATGCAAAAATTCTAGGTCATTAAATAAGCGTAGAGCTGGCTGATTTCTTGGTTGGCTTTTCTTCCTTTACGTTAATCATTTCAATATGCTCTCAGGAGGAAGAGGCTTAAGACTTGACAGTGGCTTTACAGTCTGTAGAGACCACATACAGCTCTCTGAAACTAAGCAAGAGCACGTCCCCTTTCAGCCCACTGTGCTGTGCAAACAGGGGTGGCCCAAGTGTGACAGAATCCAGAATCCACTCCTCCCTCTGTAGTTACAAGAAAAGGGCAAAACTGATACTGGCAGTTTATTGATTGCACTCTCCAGTAAATAATTAATAATGCAATTAAAAAAGAAGTGTGGTTATGTGTCTATTTTAAAATATGTATTTATATGTAAACACCAGGAAGCCCCTAGCCTCTAGGCAATTCATCTGTGCAGTCCCCTGGGTAATAAAATTTCTTATAAACAGGGACAGCTAAAGCCCAAAGGCTGTGCGTATTAGCTCAAGAGCCAACAGTTTTGAGTTACGCTTGCTGTTCCTGTATTAGCAAAAAAAAATCTTCAATTTATACAAAACTGACCTGATGTTAATCGAGGAGCAAAAGATTACGTATGAAGATAGGAGAGGTGGTACAATATTCTTACTTCTTTTTGCAAATTTCTTGCAAGGCCAGGGTGTTCAAGAATCATCATGTATTTTCATAAAAAGGTATTTAAGTTTCCTAATTTAAGAACAAGCACAGGTAGCAAATTCTCCTTCTTGCTTAAATGTGGGAACAAAAAATTGGCAAATACAGCCAGTTAAACATGAATGAAATACATTACTAAGTGTTGAATCGGTGCCAATTTATGGAAAATATTTTTGTATTTTTAAACCCTCTGCAAGCAAAGCTAACGTTATTTTCTGGGGTTTGTGTGGGCAGAACTTAATAAGTACATGCAGAAATTGCATTGGAGAACCTCTATAAATATCACAAGTAATTATGCACCTATAACCATTGCATTTTGATGCTTTCACCTGAGTGCACAATATTCTGAAAGAAATTATGATCAACTGGGGAAGGGAAGGAATATTCATAAGAACAAATAAAGGAAAAAAAAATGGAGCTTCTGCTTACAGAAAAATTAGTATTTGCTGAGATGTGCACTTTTGGAGGGGCTTTTGTTTTTAATAGACATATTCACACAGGAACAGCCGATTACAAAATCTGGAATGCATGAATAACTCAGACTACTATATTGTTACATGCTGCATTGAAATGAGAAAAGAGATGCTGTACGAATGAAAATGATTTGCCTGTGCTTTTCCCCATGCATTATACTAGAGAGGCAGTTGTTTGTACTGGTAACTTAAGATAATCCAAGCTGACATTGTGTTCAAAGTGTCCATTTTGGGAAATGATAAGGTTCTTTCAGATGGTCAGAGTAGTTTTGAAGGATCCCGTGATAGGCAGAAATTCAAGGCTCCCTTCTTCATTCCAAAAAATCAAAATATTTTGGTTTCTCAAGAGTGTGTCCAAAACAGTTTCTCTGCTTTTCATTTCTCTTCAGCCTCATTTGGACTGCAAAAACTTTTTTGAACACTAATGAGTGAGACCTTTGTTTCAGGCTAGCTAACCTCTGTTTGGCATGCAAAGCCCAAATAATGGGAAGAATGCAAACTAATCAAAGTAAACAGGCTGTGTATCCAGTGCCTTGGTTCGTACAAACTTAATGCCTATGATCCAAATCCACCCTCCCTAGGGGAAAGCAGGACCCTAGGCAAACAGAGTATCTGCCTTCGGAGCATGTCAGGAACTTCCACAAAAGAATAAACATCATGTAATATTTAGAAAGATATTGACTGCCTTGTATCTTATGAAATGAAATTCCACTACTGTACAGCCAGAGTTGCAGTCTATTTCCACGCACTTCTAAACCTGCGGTTTCAGCAATTACTTTCCAGTGTTAGAAGTAAAAATCATTTACATGAGAAGGAAAGGGGAGAAAAAGCCAGGAAAAAGATAAATTAGGAAGGTTACAATTCAGTCTGATTAAAACTTGTAATTCATGAAATATTCAAGCACTCTGGGCTGAATTAGATTTGTAACTAGTTTCTTTTGGTATGTCCATTATGTTTTTGTTTAACTGCAATATATAGTTGCATGCACTTATGATATTGCGAGTACTGAATAAAAGTTAACAGTTCAAGAAGTTAATTGAAATATGAGCGATTTCATATAATTTCTACCATCTCACTAATATTAAGAAGTGACTAAACAACGCCTGTGACCTCCTGTGTGGTGGGAGGAGCTGGTGAGTCAGCAGGTACAGGTTTCTGTGTTCCTCATAAAAGGCTGCCTGGGAGTCTTTCCACCTTGTATTAAATTGCACTCTTCTTTCTTGTGGGAATACTGAGAACTTGTTTAGGGTGACAGGAAAATATAACAGGGAAAATGCAATGCTATCAGGAAACAGAGGTCAAGCAGCTTAGATCTAGAACTTTTTATAAAATGATTTTTACAAAATTTTAAGAAAAGCAGAGCAATGTGGATGAAAGGGAAGAAGGAGGAATTCTGTTCTAATGAAAGCATCAAATATTCCTGTGTTACGTGCAACCTAGACATTGCAGTACTGATCTGCGACGTGTGAAACAAAAGAGGAAAGCGAGACCATAGGAATTATTCTGGTCAGTGTGTTCTCCGGGTCTAGCTTGAGTAACTTTCAGAAAATGGAATATAAAAGTAGTTTTCAAAAATTAATCTTGAACCCAGTGAGGTTTAATGTATGGCAGGAAAACAAACTGAGGATTTTTTCACAAACCTGATACTTAACCTATGCTGCAAGACTCCATTTGGGTTTCTCTGGGCTATAAAATCAATTAAAACCCTGTTTTATATCTTTACCTTTTTAAAAAAAAAAAAGTTTGCTGTTTGGCCGGCAAAAATTTGTCTCAAGCAGGAGTGGAAGACAGCCACAGGACTGCTTTTCAAGGACGTTTCTGTAAGATCTAGTGTAAGAAGTTTGCCAGTGGGCAGGGCTGGGGTAGAGAGGCACGTTAGAGCCGCTGCCTGGAAGTAGTGGAACAGGCACCCTTGGGAGAGATTACGAGAACCCGGGCCTCCAGGGCTGCCTCACAACCTTCTCTGCCTGTTAACTAGAAAGTACAAACGCTTCTTAAATCATCCAAATGCCTGTTCCTGCCTTCAGATCCAAGTGTTGAGCCACGTTCTACAGTATGAAATCCTACAATTAGGTTGCAAAATACTCTTGAGCAATCAAGCAAAGTCAGCATCTGAGATCTTTAAAACTGCAGGACAGGGAGCATGTGGCTCCTTCCTTTTTTGTATTAACTTGGAGAAGGGAAAGATCTAATTCCAAAGTTTTTTAGAAAATAATTCTTTCTCTCCCCAAGATGCCTCATGTAAAAGAAAAACAGCTGCCTAGACCCTGGGACTTCATTTTTTAGAGGCATTCTCTCTCACATGGGCAGATCTAGGACAGCTGTGGGAAGGAAGATGCCAGAGTTCCTGAGCTAAGAGATCAAAAATGTAGTTGGTCATGCTCCATAACCTCTGCCAAATAGTTTTCACAGGGCAAATGCCTGACGTCCTATACTAAATACTGAAGACAACTAAAGAATGGACTAGAGAACATCCAATGACATTTTCAGGCAAAAGATTTGACAGACAAAAGTAAGTATTTTTTCACACAACACAATTAAATTGTAGAACTCCTAACTCAATTGTGGAACTCACCGCTACAGGATGTTATGGGGGCAGAAGTACAAATATATATAGTTCTAACAGTAGTTAGCTAAGTTCATGGAGGACAGGTCCTTTGGTCAAAATGGTCTGAACACAACGTATGGCTCAAGAAGTCTCTAAACTTATCACTGTAGGAAATGTGGAAGATGTGCCAGGAAAAGCATCTGCCTGTACTTGCCTTTTCTTACATTCTTCTCCTGTGCGTCTGCTATGGGGTACTAACAGAACACCGAGCTAGACAGACCAAGGGTCTGGCCCTGCATAGCTTTATGACATTCTGAAGAGATGAGGAAAGCTGATTTTTGCATTCAGATCGACAACTTAAACAGGAGGCTGGTAGGAGATATCTTAAATGGCTGAACTGTGCAGTGGGAGGAAGACGGGTGTGAGGGGTATGGAAGACAGTGCTGGTAAACCAGCTTGAATGAATATTAAGCTATTAATTAATGAACAGAACTAGGAGATTATTTTGCTTTTTCAGTTTACCAGGCCTCAGAATAGGACATGGAAGCAAGAAAACATATCTTTTCCCTCAGAATAGGACATGGAAGCAAGAAAACGTATCTTTTCATAGTAATAAAAAGAAACAGTAGAGAGATGGCATGATGAATCCGTGACATGTCCACAAGACAATCCCCCTTTCAATAAATGTTAAAAGGGAAGAGAGACTGACATACGATTCTCATAACCTTTTTTGAGCTGAGGGAGTTGCATTCCTTAAAGCTCTGTGTACACTGCTAAATTTCAAACTGATTTTTTAAGTTTGGAAAGACTGTCTGTACGTAACAGGATTTGTCTGTCTCCAAGGGATACTAAGGCTTTAGCTTAGAACTGCCTGACATAAATGGGAGAATTCTGAAGCATAAACACAGTACTTTTAAACACTATATGTACTTATAAATGTGGGGAAAATTACCATCTTTTCTTCTCTATGGATTAAAACGTCATTTTAATAATTCCTGTTACTTGGTATTATTAAGGCAGCTATGTTCACAGAAACTCAGTAGCAGTAGTTGGACTCATAACAAGAACCATCCTCTTTACAATAAAAAAGTTGTCACATACAGCTAATGCTACTATAACTCAGCGTGCATGCTTAACGCATGAAAAACCGCACAACTTCAAGAGTAGAACAGTTTCAATGTGTTACACATAGTCTTAAACTACATACCTCCTTGCTGCCTGTATTAATACCTATCCTGATACCAGATTTCCTAAACTAACAGAGGTTAGAGAAAGTGACAGATCTTCTAAGAAACTAGATATAGTAGGAGAAAGGGGTATTAGTAACAGAGAAGAAAGTGTTCCCTTTTCTGAATCAGAACAAAAGTTGTGCCTTGCTATGATGCTCACAGACATTATGTAGACGGAAAGAATATCTTTCAGCCAGGGAGGGGAAGTAATGTCAAAGCATTGATGCTTCTGTTTTTTAACAGGCCTGTAGGTCTGTTTATTCAAACACTGAGGTACTGCTACCTGTTTCCAGACAAATTGCTATCTCGGATAATTTGCTTCTACTTAGCTAAACTTTCTCTAGAGTTCATACTGGATAAAACATCATTTGTGTCTTTCCTAAAGAGATGCCTACTACAGGTGAAGACTATTTGATTTCAGTCATGTTCTACTTTAAACCTGGCTACATTTCAGTAGTGAGTGAAGTGCTTTATTCTATATATAAGTACCATTTGTACGTCAGTTGATTAAGAGCTTTTAAAAGAGATTCGAAAGGGAGGACCACAGAAATGCCAGTGTTTAAATCCCAGCACACAGAAGTGAGATCATTAAAAATGTATGTTCACTTTTAAAAAGGTGTGTAGAGAAAAAGAGGCCCAATGAAATGTTGTGTAGGCACTCTGGAACATTGTTTTCAGACAATGTACAAAAATATGGGACTTACCATGCAAAATGTCTGAATCATCTTCTACAAAATCAATATCTCTCAAATCCCATTCAGCATAGTTGTCAAACTCCTGTTCAGAGGTGATTAATAAATGGTCACTAACTAGCACTAAAAAATTCGTATGAAGTTTCAGTACACTTGGAAGTACTGAAAACAGAGATATTTACTCATACACAGTTGTACAAGGTTCCATCCTTGAGCAACATACATCACAGGGAAGCTTTAACTAGGGAATGTATAATGTGCACCCCCACGGCTGGAACTGGAACAGGATGCTGTGATAGGATAATGAGAATTAATCAGGTAATCTCCATGACTCCCACACTGTGGTGGAAATTCTGCTCAAACGTACAAAATCAACGAGCCCCTATATGGCTGAATTCATTACTTCATGTACAGGAGCTTGTTTTGCAACAGGAATTGGGGCCCTGGGCCCACAGCTAGAAACACTGAAAACAATGCAGGTCTTTCAAGTGATCTTTGGATCAGGCTCATACGTGCTTCTCTAAGGCAAACGAAATAGAAGCATGCTGAAGCTGACCCCTTTTGCTAAGCATCTAATTCACAACATCTAGTCCGCTTACATAAGAGGCCTTCATTACTGGACATCTGGTGGCAGCAGCATGCCTTACAGCCCGCGTACACAAAGCCAGTGACTCACAGACTGCCTGCTAGCAGCTTTGTAGGCCTGCAGCGCCACCTCTGTAATTAAATCCTTGGTTTAATCACTCTGTCCTGTCCTCTCTTCTAATGTTTTTTATATGAAGAGTAAAGACCTATAGGCAGGGGCAAACAAGTGTCCGTTTGCTGATCTTGCATTCAGGAGCAAATTTAAAATAATGGGAGAAGAGAGAGTCTTACCTCAACAAAGTCAGCTCTCGCTGGCATGTACCCAGCCATATCCCTAGAGAGCAAGGAATCAAAAGTAGGCCGTGGGGGATCATCAGCAGCTGAAAAAATAAAGGTTTTTAGTTGTTGTGTAGGGAGTGGGGTCTTTTTTTAATACAAAACGATCCGTAAATAGGTGTTTCTTCTGCAGGAGAAGTGGGAATAATTAGCTGAAGAAAACCACCCTGATTGGGCTTTTATTCAGCGTTATATTTAGAAAAAGACTGAGTTCATCCAGGGAAAAACACAGTAATCTGAGATCTTCATAGTGTTCTCAAAAGTCAAACACATAAATTCAAGGTAATAAATAGGTTATAAAATGTAAACTCTACATTTCAGAGCTCAGCATCCCCCCAGTAAACCTCTGCAGATCACTTGGTCTCAGCGCGCAGGTTCTTTTAGTTAATAGCAACAGGGGTGTTAAATCTGCCATCTTCTGGGTGCCATTTACAGAGAGCTGCAATTAAAGGTATACAACTCTGAATTTTCACAGCGCTTCCTAACTGAGGAGTTCAGTGTTTTACAGACAGTAACAGACCGAAGCTCACAACACACTTGTGAAGGAGTTAAGCATTATAAGTCCCATGCTACAGATAAAGCAAGCCGAGGCACAGAGAATTTGTCTTCGCCCAGGTCACATAAAAAAATCAATGGCAGCCAGGGACAGAACCAAAATTGTCCAGTTCCTACTGCTTTATCTTTAACCACTTTATCGTGAAATTTAAACCTCCAGACACCAAGGAATCTTTTTACCCAGCCATTTTGGGGAGCTTTCTAATGGAACAGCTGCTAGACTGGGGGAATTCTAAAGATGTTAAATTTAAGAAAAACTGAAAATTTGTTAAATTGCTGAAATTTAACATACATGTTTTAAAAGGCAGTTTTAAAGAGAGAGGTGTGAAATCAGCAGTTTAAAGGGAGTGATTTTATGACAAATCACATCAGCAGTTAGGCCCGCTACACAGTGGATAATCAGATGAAATGTTTTAAAAGTAGAAACCCCTCCTCAGTTAACATTGCTACGCAGGGTCTGGACAAGAAAAGTAACCACCCCAGCATGACGGTGAGAACTCACACTGGTATTTACCACAAAGGACATGCTGTTATATCGTGCCACATGTGAAGTAGCTTTGAGGTAGCATGTCCTTTAAATGAATATGCACATCCAGGCTTTTGCTGTGGTGATTTCTGTGAGTGACCATTTCCGCTGGCTGTGCAGGAACTTCTCGTTTTGTGAACTGATGTTTGTATCAGACCACTCTGTTCCCTCCCTTCTCCCACTGAACTGGCAGTCTTGTTTATTTGATACACCAATGATTTAACACAGTGTGAAGAAAACCCTACTACTAACATTATTCAAGTTAGGCATCAGAACAAGCTCTCCTTTGGGGAATGAAAGCAAACTGTATGTGTGGTGCATGCCTTTCTTGAAAGGCTGCTCATTCCAGTTTTGGAAGAGCAGAGACATTGTGGGAAGCTCCCTCCGTGTGCTAGTGGGCAGGGGATACTCACGGTGGAAAGGAATGGCTGTTTCGTTGTGCTGCGCCTCCTCCGCCTGCTTCAGGTTCAGTAATGTAGATGCAAACAAGGGATTGTTGATAAAGTGTTTCATATAATGTTTCTCACACTCCTCCTTGGATTTTGTACACATCTGGTTGGCTACATCCTGCCTGAAGTGGGGAAAGGGGGAGGCTTAATATGAAGAACACAGAAATGTTGAGGGATTTTTTCTAGTGGGAAAAGATAATTTTGGACAAGAGATTGATCGCATTGTATGCAGAGAACTGATCTGTGATGATGTCTGAACTCACATTTTGCCTACTGACACTGAGCCAATACTTGCACGTTTGATACAGTGCTAGGGAGCACTTTTTTGGTGGTCACGAGCAATGCAGTTCACTGTCTTTACATGAGAAACTCCCTGGCTGATGGAATGTACCAAATGGTTTATATGTTTGAAAATTTAGTATTGTTATCTGACTGCTTTTTATACATTTTACTAACTCCAGGTAATGGTAAAGTCTAAGTCCGGAACTGCGTTCTGCTTCTCAAGTTTCTCTTGCGATTTTAACTGGATAGTGGTTTCCCCTTTCGTGTAGTGATGTTAAACAGGTTTTTTTTAAACACTGAAATGTTTGTACAAAATGCATTCTAGAAATCATTGCCAAACTTTCTTGGAAAAGTGGTTGACTAGAAACATGAAGTATTTTGTCTTAATAAAATGGCTGTGTAAGTTGAGGACTTTAAAAAAAAAAAAATCCACCAGCAGCAATCATTTTAATTTCTGTTAAAGTAAAAACTGGATGCAAGGGATTCCAGGAAGAAAAGTCAGTTTTTCCTTTATTTGGTAAAGGCTGAAAAAAGCCAAGTGCTTAAGGAAAAAGTTAAGATTACTTGTATTGCTAAGTAGGGCAAAGCGTACTAGACAGCATACTTGCAGAACATAACTACCACCAGTTTTCAGTCTTAATTATGACAGCAATGTACACATAAGAACTCACAGTTCTGTTTCAGTGAAGTCTGGAGTTCTACACTTTTAATACAGCTATTTTTTCATGAAGGAGAAGAGAGATAACTCATGACTACACATCTCCTTTATTTACAAATGCATAAAAATCCTGTAGCAACTACAGAAATTAACTTAATTAATACCTAGCTAGTCAACTGTAAGCAAACCAAAATCACACAAGGTAAGAAATTTCTGTAGTTGGTTTTTACATAGAAATAAACTGAGGCACAGAAAATCTTGTGCAATAGTTGAGCTCCTTCAAAACCTAGTGACTTTAATGCAAACTGAGGGAACTTTGTTCTCCACTGGAGGTGCCCTGCATTTCACAAGAAGTCTTTAACAATTTCCTTACATATCTAACAGCAGATTTGAAAACAGAATCTGCTACCCCATTCTTCCACTTTAGCTGCTAAATTAGTGTCTCACCCATAATAAGTCATTGAACATTCGGTGTGCACTGATGTATGCAACAGTAAGACCCAGTGAAATGAAAGGAAAAACTACCCATCATTCACTGAAGTTGGCTGAACCACTAACTTCTCACCAGTTTCCAAATCCACAGTCCATCACAGCTTCTAGGAGTGCCATTTCCTCTTGAGCTGTCCAGTTAGGATCCAAGACAGGGAAATCCGAAGTCTAGAGAAGATAAAAGCAAATCAAACTGCTGTGATCCTCTGTTATAATCCACCACATGAAGAGAAAAGAAGTTCTAAGCTACAGGGCAACATAGTATGTAATACTGGTAGTTTTAAAACTTTTACTGTGTCCCATGAAACCTGATCAAATAATTGTTGAATTATTTAGGGCATTGGGTCATCAACCACAGTAAAAACTAGTTTGTCACTACAGATCTTCTGATATACTGTTACATGTTGTATCTACCAGATGTAATTCAACAATGTTATGCTATGAAACACAATAAAAATTACTGAAGACTTTTAAAATTATTAATTTTGGGGAAGAAAAAACAAGAATAGAGAAACAGAAGTTGATTCACATGGTTAAAGAATTGGAAGTCTAGTGAGATGCATTGTGCTATCTAGGCACAATAAAAAAATATAGCTTTAAATGTCTCCACTATTCCATTAGGTTCCAGGTGGATATTTTTCTTTGCTCTCAAGGAATACTTTTTCTTTTTTTAGTAGTTCTAAACCTCTGAATCAAAGAATTGTATCACTTAACTTTTCAATGTAATATTAGTAAGCAAGGGTCTAACTCCTGGGAAGTTATGAAAGCTCAAGATTGAGTAGGCGTTATCTAAAAGGAATATTTACCATTATCTCATAAGTATGATCACTTTGATGTTTCTTGTATTCAAATCCTCGTGTGAAACACTGTAGAACAAAAGATTAGCATTATGTTAGTCTCTTGCTTCTGCCCTGAAAACACTTTAACTGGTCCCTTTTTTCCTTTTATTCTCTGACTACTGGGTATCCAAAACTGACCACCTGATATGCTGAAAAATCTATTCAACTTTCTGATTTCATTTTAGAAAAAACATAGAATGGTAGAAAAATCTTTGTTAAAATTATGTTAAATCTGTCTTTGTATCTTACTTGTCTTTTGCACCAAGACATAACTCCTGTGAATCGACATACTTTTTTGTTAAGTATTTATGGCAAAGTTAGGCAGGTGAAAGAAGCTTGGTGGTATGTTTTAAAGTGGATCGTTCCAGGAAGAGAGCACAGAGCATTTCTTAAGCACTGAAAACACAGTTTCCCTTTAATCTTGTTTTTTTGTTTAAAAAGCACCAGCATGGTTTGCAGCAATTTTCAACAGTTAAATTTCTTTTTAAGTACAGGTAAATGAACAAAAATATGTTTTTGTGCATTTTGTACGTATCTGAGCAAAAGGCTAAGCTCCTTTTTCAGTTTTAGAGGTTATTGCCATTTTTTAATCATAAATAACGCAAACTTATTTATTTAATAATTAAAACTAGCAGTACTTTCTGTGGTTATCAGATCACACACATAATTTTTAAAGAATTGTATCTGGTCACAAACAATTATTGTCAATATTGCAAACTTTCCCCAAATTTTCTTTTCCATTTGGGAGGAAAAAACCAATGTGTGGTGACAGGGAAAGGGTATTTCTTGATGGCTTTTCTTTTCCATGCCATAAAAAATGACAGAAACGATACCTCTCTAGACATGCAGCGGCATGCTCCGTTACACAGTCAGGCTGACTGCATGTCTTTAGGTAGCTTTGGCTGCCTTCACAAAGATCTGCTTCAGCTGCTCATGCCCAAGTTCTTCAGCCTCCAACATTTTCTTTGTCATTTCCCTGTCCCTGAGCAAATAAGTGTGTTGATACAAGTTTACAGAGACCAGTTATTAATGTGTTTATGGAGCAGCTTGGCACCGGACAGGCCTTTGATGACTTTCTCAAAGAAATGAATGCCTTTGCTTTTATCCTTGCACTCACCTGCAAACACAGGAGGAAGGGAGGAGGCCCACACTCAGCACACTTAACGTAGGGCTCTGTGAGGTATGAAGAGCAACCTCGGCATGGAGGCTTATCAAAAGGGTCATCTGCGAAGCCAAAAGTAAATCTCATGCAACACAAACAAGGCACTGGTTTTGCAATCACCTAAATTCACTTGTGCCCAGTAATTGTAAGTGACCTCAACTGTATATAACCTCTCTCCTACTGCAGCTTCTCCAAATATCTGTTAAAAGTTCCCTGTTCAGCTAGAGTTGCAAGAGAGATGTTGGCACTGCATCCCTGCTAGACCTGATACACTGAGGGCTAAACCGAAACTTGTGCAACGGACTCAAAGGAAAATCTTCTCTGTAGCAGCCTCCTCGTACAACTCAGCAGTGACGCCAGGAGCTGTGCTAGCTGGCTGATTTGATCCGGTGCCCATGCTCATGTTCTGCACTGAAGACCAGACCCAAGACCTTATTTGTGGAGAATACTGCACAGACAGCTGCGGTCTCCCATCCATCTACCTCAAGTCAGACTCGCAAAGCATATTGCTGTGGTTGCAAAGGCATCAACAAGATTGTTCTGTAACCCGTCCAAACCTCAGACTCTGCTCAGATTGCTGAACAAGGAATGAAACACTGCTCTGCAAGTTTTTCTTATTCTGTTCATTGCAAAGTAGTCAAAATAAATAGACTGTCAAGTTATAAGCCACATTTTTTCCAAGAAAATGGATTTGAACTAGCCTGACTATAAGAAGTAGATAGAAAAAAAGACCTGAATTCCCACTGAATCATTCACGTACTTGTGCTCTTGAGAATTTGATCAAAGAAGTGACCCTGTGGACCAAATACTGCTAGTTTTTTGTCTCCCTCCCCGAGATGGCTGCTAATGTCTTTAAACAATGGCAAACACTTTCCAAATGTCATCTTACGGTACTTACTACTGAAGGAGGCCAGGCGCTCCATTCCTTTCCCTCGGTGGTGTTCTTGCTCCTCTGAGTAAAACCCGTCTTGCCTAAAAGCCCGTAGCGTAAGCCTTGCCCCAACCAGTATGTCCAAAAAGGGTATTCTTTCCCTGAAGACGTCTCTCACGCAGCCCTCGCAGATGAGATCCTCCCAGAGCGTCCTGAACAGAAAAGCAAAAGGGCGGTCAGCAGTCTTCATAACAGGGACCACTTGACATGGCTGAGAGTCTGTTTTCTGCGCATGAGAAGAAATCAAATGCGGAGAGACGGGATACAGCGTAAGAAGAGATGTGAAGTGATGGGGATATAAGCCAATCCTGAAACGAGGCTTTCGGTGGGAATGTGTGTGCTGAGCAGAGAGTTATGAACAGCTGTTGTGCAAGAAAGTGCTTTGCACCTCGAAGAAGCACCGGGAAGAGAACGAACAGGTTAGATGTGGCATGGACACAGCGGTGCAAAAATCTACCATGCTCATGTCAACTACATTTTCAGTGTTGACTGTGTGGCAGCCTCTATGAACAGGCCTGATTCACTGACACCTGTACAGTGAGGTTCTACAGTGCTGTCCACCATCAGGGAATTGAGTTGCTTTCCACTGTGGGATCACTAACATGTCTCACTTTTACAAGGAATTTTTGCTGGGAATGGCTCAGGCTTCTCACTTATTGCAATTCATGTTTCTCTTTCTAGACTTTTCTCCTCCATGCACCGTGTGAGGAGGCATGGTCCTGCGTCCAGTGACACCACTGAAGCTGTGCAGCCCCTCCACGCAGATGGCAGCTGCTTCCACCCCGGCCACACATCCCTGCAGCTCTGCTTGGATCCTCAGACAACCAAGAGCAACTTTCCAGGCTGGACGTTTTACCCCGTGGCCGCAAGTGACACCGCACAGCCACCTCTGGGCGCTCACTTCGTGCTCTGAATTGCAAACCACTCTAGCCCCGTCTCCAGGGCTGCTTGAACCTGCGCACCACCAACCTGCCAGTGCAGTGCCAGCACCAAGCACAGCAGCACAGGCCACTCCTGCAACAGCCCCG
>NW_008795131.1:4307400-4319543 GCF_000699145.1 Aptenodytes forsteri | reverse complement strand
GCGGCCGCTGGTGCTCGCTGTGGGGCTGCGGGTGCGTGGGGATCCCACGGGGCGGCCTCAGCGTCCGTCCACGGCGGCAGGGGAGTGCTCCCAAGCGCCAGCAGCTCTGCGTGACGTGCAGTGTGTCTCCATCGCCCGCCCGCCCCACAGCTGGCGCTGACGGGTGTCTGTTTATCCATCGCTTTGAGGCTGCACAGCGCGGTGCGTAACGAAGAGGCCCTGGCGGCCTCGGTTCTTCTTCTGATACAGCGCTGTGCTGCACTGCAGATACACCAGGGAGAAGTTTAAACTTCTTCCCTTATCAGTTAATAAATCAGCTTTCAGGTGGTTCCTGCCAATGGAATCATCTTTTCGGGTTCATCCTTGAAGTTTCTGAGGTAGTGCAGGCAAATCTTGGGTGACTTTCACTTGAGAAAGGGCTCTCCAGTCCCTTCCCTTCTGCCCGCAGGCACTATCCTGCCTACAAGATCTTCTCGTGGCTGTCTCCCATGTACGCTGTGGATGTCTTGTGAACTAGGTGCACACGTGGGCTTGGGCTTGTTGAGAACATCCAGTCAGAGGGATTTGAGTAGAGCTTAACGAGTCTTGCATTGCATAAAGCCCTAAAGCTCAGGAATGGTTTATGCTTTTTTTTAAAATAGTAATTTGTTTTCATATTAGACGGTCTGCGCAGCCAACCTGGCACAGTGGCAATACACACCTCATAGTATCTCTTGTCACCTCTGCGGTAGCCTCGTACGCTGTATTGTGTTCCCCTGGGGACATGGTACTTGTTCAAAGCCTGGTGCAATTGTAATGGCAATGCTGACAAAATGTGGTTTAACACAGATATTAAGTAGGTTCTCTGTATGTTTATGGTGCCCTGGTGCTGGCAAATGTAACTGGTATTTCATGGATTTCAAATACTTGCTTATACTTGGGGGCTGTTCTTGCAGTAAACTTGACCTGCCTGGAACACCTTGCATGGCCAGGGCTGGGTCTACCCCACATAGCTCAGTGACCCCATACCTCTTCCAACAAAAAACTCCTCTCATCACTGTTTCTGTGCAACATTTTTTATGCTGTTGTGAGATACTAATTTTGTGTGAAATTCTTCTTGTGCCCCTCAGAGCATGCATGATGTTGATTTAGATGAACAGGATCTGCATCACTGGGGGGAAGTGGTATGTTGTTTGCTGTGAGGCTCAAAGGCTGCTTCTGTTCATTTATGCAGATTCCGAAGCATTGAATCCTTTGCATGGGAACTTGAGAGCTGTTCTCTGTAGCAGACAGATGTAGCCTTTGGCAGTTCATATCTGAGAGCTGAAGATTGCGTTAGATAGAAGTACATTGCAAATAGATCAGAGATTCATTTTGTATCAGCACATGAAAATGTGCGCCTACTCAGACCTAGGCAAAGGCTAAAGCTCAATAATTAATATCTGCGTTATTCCTGTTGAGGCTGGAGAAGAAGGTCTGGTATGCTGAGTTTGCTACATGTCTGTTCCTTGTCTGAACTATTTAACTGCAAGACTAAAAATACTGGAAATTATTTCCTTTTCCTTTTGCCCAGGCCCCAAATGTATGTGAAAAATGATGGGAAAATATTAAGAATTTGGGAGAGGCAGAGTTTGGAATGTCAATGAAATATTTATTGCTTATGCCAACAGGTTTTTCCTGTATCTGGGAATTAAAATAAGAATCTGGGTAGTTAATGGAAGGAATCAGCATATGGGTGTCTTCTCAGTGGTTGCTTTCTGCTGTTTCCAGTAAGTGGTGAGGGAAAGGTGATGCACCTTCACAGGTAAAAAGGGTGTTCTTCTGAGGCCTGCAGCTTTTCACGGGTAGGTTTCATGCATGACAATGATTTTGGATCTTTTCATGTAAGGGTCTTGCTATTATGCCTCTGCCTGGCAAGGAAAGAAAAAATATTCATGAGGAATGTTAAACAACCCTACTCCTAGAGTATTCCAGTGCTGCACTTTTCAGATCAGTAATTCAGTGGTGCGACATCTCCTGGCTGAATGGAACTAAAGAAGTTACGGCACGCCTCATGTCTCCTGGAGAGAGCAATGACATAAAAAGTCTTTTGCCTTAAGTCTGTTCAAATGGTTTTCAGCTTAGTAGAGGCCCAAAGGTGTCACCACCTGATGGCTGTTCAATGGCTTGTGTGAAATGGCTCTTAAGGGTCTCAGTTCAATTTCCGAACCTCTCACTATAGCACATTTCTCACTAGTTACACTCGAAGAAGATCTAAGTGGATAATTTGTAATGAATAATGTGCTCACATGCTGCCTTTTTCTACTCAGAAGTTTTAAGAAATGAGGTAATTTTCATTTGCTATTTGAAATTATTTGCTGATAATTTCTGCAAATTAAATGCTCTCAAGCGGTTCGTTCTGTATGTGTAATATTCTTGTGTGTCGGCAGGGCTAAGCTCTCCAGCCTCACTACAAGGCAGTCGTTAGAGCTGGGTGGCAGACAAGTAACTGGGTAAGCTGAAGTTGAGAAGTGGCTTGATCCCAAGTCACAGTGAGAGGTGGGAGTAGAGTATAACTGTTCAACCTCAGCAGTTCACTTAATGGGGTAGGAAGCACAAGATTAAATCATTTCCTCATGAAAAGGCACCTTAATATGTCAGGGTTATTTAATTTCTTGAGGGGGAAGGGATAGGTCTATCTTCAAGCAGTTATTGTTGCTTAGATGCACCTAAAACCAGGTTACCCTGTGAAGAGCAGAATGGATGAGCTGAGACCGCCCCATACCTCCTCCCCAGGCCGACAGTCCCAGCTTCCCTCCTGTCTCACTTAGCTCCCTCCTGTCTCCACTTGTGACCATGGGCATGATGGCATGTGCTGCGTGTGCTGTTTGCCCAGGAGGTACGCAAGGCTTGTCGGATGGCTGCCAGCCAGCATGGGGACAGCTGAGCCCACCCAGCTTCCCCCGGGGACAGATTTGGCTGTCTCCTTACTACCTAATCAGATCTTCACTTGGAAACTTGCTTGCATCGAGGCCTGCTATCCCTCGGTCAAATTTGGTTGACACTGACCAGTAGTACCTGGGGAAGGGAGGCTGAGGGTCAGACAAAAGCTTTCAGTGGCTTCTGTTCTGCGCCCTTCAGAAACGGGGTTAGAAGTGTTGCTGTTTGGTCATGCACTGGGACACAGGCTGCAGACAGGCTTCTTCTGCTGCTCCATATGCTGTTGATCCAGTCAGGGCACAAGCACTCGGGAAAGAAGCAAAAGCAGTTAGGGGTGTGTAGGGGGTGGTGGGGAATACCAACTGTTCAAAACAAAAAAAAGGCTATGTGTTTCTGGAGGGGCCATGGTGAATGCTACTGGATTTTTAGGCATCAAAGTAATACGGCTTTACAGAAGGAAGTTGGCATATCGCAGCCCCTGATGTCTTTTGTTCTCAGTATCTCCCTCTTGTATACACGCCCTCAACCAGCATGCTTAAATAGTTCATCCTGCAGCCTAGAAGACTAGAGAGGCTTACCTGTCCTTTGAAAGTCTTGCCTATTGTCTTCCACCCCTAAACTGTTCTTCCTCTGGCATCAGGAGTACCTCTCCCAGCTGGCCAGCAGCTGCCCGAGCACAAGGTTGTTCTGTGCTTCTTTTTGACAGAATTGCCTCACATTGACAGCAGTAATTTGGGGAGCAGTTGATTGCAACCAAAAATCAGACATGCCTCCCATAAACCAGTAGCTGGGTTGACAGGGAGCTAGTGAATTGCTCTGCTGCTAATTGCTGCTGAGAAGGAGGAACAAGGTTTCCTCTAGGAAGAGCAGTCTCCTGATATATCAAGAAGTTTGTGAGATGGTTGTGGTCATCATAGTACAGTGAATTCAGGAGGTCTGCAAATCTCAGACCATGTATTTTTCTTGTCTCACTGTACTGAGCACACAGCTTCTGTCCATATCTGTAAAGACAGTTCTCCCTTCCTGAAAACTTGGTAAACGTATTTCAACTCATCAGTCATTCTTACAAGGCTGTATTCTGGATGAGTGTGGGGGATTGAGATGAGAAACTATCATGTTCAAAAACTTACCAGGCAGGGAATTTCATATATAACAAACACGATACAGGGTAGTGCAAAGGCTAACAGGATGCAAGCGATGAACACTTTAATGACGATACTTAGTTTTTGTCTGTTCAGCATATCTTTGTCATTTATGGATGGAATTCCCTCTAAAATGAGATAGAGTATTTAAAATGTGTTTACAATTCTTTGACAGTTCAAAATTTTCTTCATTTTGGTTAGGTTGGGCTAAGTTAGGGGGACCAGAGCAGAGGAACAATTCAGAGTCTCCTGTAGGCTTTCACAGGAAGCTGTAAATCTCTCTAGAATCTTGGAATCTTTTTACTTTAAAATATTTGAAATATCTTTTCGGTTCCTGCCTGGTCCCCAGGTGAATTTGGTGTGTAAGCCCAGTCACAGTAGTAAGCCTTGTAACTTCCCGATGAAGTCAGGTGAGGTTTTTAAGGGAAGCTAGGAGCCCTTGTGGGGCACACTTAAACATGGGTAACTTCTTGTGAAAGTCGCTGCTTAAATACTGTTTTCTCATCACAGCCATGGATTCACAAAACACCTGGGCCAATGCACTTATTGGTAGAGGCAATACTGCTATTCAAAGAAATCGCTGCTTGGGAGAACTTCGTCAAAGTCGTGTGTGTGAAAGCCA
This sequence comes from Aptenodytes forsteri, assembly GCF_000699145.1. Classification (NCBI taxonomy): domain Eukaryota; kingdom Metazoa; phylum Chordata; class Aves; order Sphenisciformes; family Spheniscidae; genus Aptenodytes; species Aptenodytes forsteri. Next base: position 4,314,881 of record NW_008795131.1, on the reverse strand, counting down.
GTATCTTTTTCTATCCTTTACATCTACTGCTATACTACTTTTGTGACTCTGGAGGGAGAACTGGTACGTACTCTCTGAAGTCTGGTTTTCTTGGTGCACATGTGGGACAGTCAAACCCTCTGCAAAAACTTTCAGCTTGGGCAGCTTTGCTGTGATGACACAATTGGATATCCCTGCTAGAAACACTGGAAGTAAAAAGTTTTAAAACCAGATGTTTGTATGTGTTTAAACTGAAGAACCAGAAGCAGTTGAAGGCTAGAATTACTTGCACGCTGACGCAGTTGGCAAGAGGTGGCAGCGTACCTGGCAATTGGCAGTAAAGTACTAGAGACAGTTTTCTTGCTTGTGTGCAATTTCCCAATGTACAGAATTTTCTACATGTATTAATATTGGAAATTATATTTGCCAAAACCTCCTGGCCCTCCCAAAAGAAGGAAAAACACCACCATGGAATTGTTCCAAAACCTGAAGCTTTCAGTAGTGTTAATTCTGGATCATTACTTTCTCCTAGTTCTTCTTCTTTTTTTTTTTTTAATAGGTACAAATAGTCTTTTTTAGTAACTGCTAAGGTATCAGCTATATGAAACTGAAGACTGCCGTCCTCTGACATACCTAAGCATATATTTGCTACATTGAACTTTTTACCTTTTTCTCTAAGAATAAATTTTCTCTGAAACTTTTTTCTGTGGCGTGTTAGTAAAACACAGGTGTGGCTGATAGCAGGCTTCCTGTCTGCACTGGTGACGACTTTCAGGCTCTGCAGGGTACGTTTCTCTAGTGTCTGGTTTGCCAAATCTCCATGCATCTTCTCCAAATACAGCAGATGCACTTGCACGGGGCTTTGAAGACTAAAGCATTCCAGAGTAATGACTTTTTGGATTCTGCTTAACTTCCCCTTGGTTGCTGCTATCCCAGGGGCTGGAAAAGGATAAGAAACATTAGAAATGGCTTCTCTTAAATTATTTGTAGTTCTTCTTGCAAAAGGCTCAGGCCAGCAGAGTTAGCTGTGAGGGACGTACTGCTGTAAAGGAACTTCAGAGACAGCTCGCTGTTAGTGTTACAATGAGGAAAATTCAAGCAAGTTCCCTGTGTGTAATCCCTTTGGTGGTTCTTTTTTGTGGGACTAGCTTTATTCTTAATGCTCAAGCACAGTAAGCTGTTACACTCCGGAGGACAACATTCACACCGTCTAACTTCATAACAACATAACTACCTATGGGCAACTCCCTGAATAGTCAACAGACAGACCCCTCTGTTTGGGGTCCCTGTTGCCCTTGGGGACTCAAAAGGCTGTGTAGGAGCCGAGGCCCTTAATAGAGGTGCTTGGATGCCGAAATCTGAAAGTTTCAGATTTTATGCATAATTACTGATGGCAAGTGACACCAACCCGTCAAAGGTTACTATAATGGTCTCTTTGGTTTTTAGCAAAACAGAGCTAAAATTTTGCATGCCCTCTTGCATCCTTTTTGGGCAGGTGGCTGAGGAATAGCTGAGACAGCTGAAAATGTGAACCAAACCATTAAGAGCCCTGACAGCTTTCCTCTTCCATTCACTCCTTACCTTGCAGGAAGATGTTCAGGCTTCTTATGCTGCCAGATATTTCTGAGGCATTTTCCACATGACATTTGTAGTCCCTGGGGTCTGAGGGAATGGAGTGAAGGATGAACCACTTTTAATTCCAATGCACAGTTAAGTCAGTACTACCCTCTTTTAGTAACTAATTTCAAATGTCAACGTTCTGCTGACAGCAAAGGTGCAAAAGTTTGAGGTGAGGGCGTATGGATTAAAGACTTAGTTCAGCATATGGTAGAGGAGAGAAAGTTAACATACATTTATTCCTAATATTACATAAGTTAGTTTCTTACAAAATCCTTAGTTTTATTCAGGTAGAACTTGCAAGGATGTGAACAACTCACCTTTTCTGCTGAGATTGTTGTGCACAAACACTAAGCCAAATATTAATATTGTGAGCATAATTAAATCTTCTCTTGATAATCTCGAAGCCCGTTTTATCTTTACTGCTTCCTTTGAGTAATGTTGTAAAGGTGTTTAAGCAGATACCGAGCTGATGAGTAGAGATCCCCAAATAGCTCTGTAATCATATATTCCTGTTCAAAACTCCTGCACCTTTAACCTGGTCGACATATGGAGGGTTTAAAGTTAGAGCCTTAATTCACTGTAGATTGTACTAATTTTTAGTTTTGATCCAGTCAGGAGAGATGTGGTATTTGGTAAAAAATGGACCTGAAAAAAAAATCTTACCTGTCGGTCAAATCTCCTTTCAATAGGTATGTCGCAAATTAACCCTGGTCCTGAACACGAGTCCCAGAGTTAAGCACTGAAACGGGAGAAACAGGTAAACGTGGCGTCTCGTGGGAGAGGGGTCTGGGCCACGCCGGGGTCCTGGTGTGGTCTGGGGGCCGCTGGTTGCCATGGGGCCAAGCTCCTTCTAGAATGGGGCCCCACGGCAGCTGCCCCATTGCTGGGGGGCAAACAGAACCCTTTCCTAAAGCCTTCTCCCTCAAAGAGAGGGTCCTCAGCGACCTCCGGGGAGCTGCGGGGGCGCTTGAGCCTGCCCAGACCCTGAACACCCGCAGGCCAAGGGCGAGCCTTGGTGCACAAGTGTGGCTAAATACGCCAAGCCGCTCGGGTGAAGTAAAACCAGCACCATGCAATCCCTCAGCCGGCATCGCCTGCCCTCACAGGCCTTTTGTAAAGACGAGCCTTCCCACTTGCCTAGGGCAGCTCCGAACGGGGGCAAGGACAGTGCTGCAAAGGGTCACAAGCGCTGGCAGGGATTTCTGCCGGAGCTCTGGCATGGGGAGAAGTGATGCCAAGCAGGCTGGTCCCAGGCCATTTCGGGCTTTTTAGATTATTGATAAAGCCTAAAACCACTTAGGAAATGAAGGTAGCCTGTGATTACCTGCCAGCCCTGGTGCAGGTTTGCTCCCAGGAGCTAGGAGGGAGCCCAGGCTGAGCCCCGCGTGCCGCTGGGTGAAATGCAATAGCTCTCGGGGGCAGCTGTGACCAGCAAATTCAGAGACAATACATAAAGGCAGCACCCAGAAATAAGTGGGAAAATTATCAGGCTACTGTCTGCAGCTTTAATCAAAAAGTCCTGGTGAGATTTCTTTAGGCTTCTTGGGTGTTTTTGGAGAATTGGCATTTTCTGTATTAGACACAAGGTGGCGATGAAAATCACTTTTTCCTCCAAAGCCTCTGGCTTTTAAATGCTGAATAACCACAGGTTTATGTCCCCGATCACAGAACGAAGGATAGAATATTGTTGTTCAATCTAAAATAACCCCTGACATTCCAAATGACTGATACTCTAGAGGCTCAAGAAAACGTTTCCATAAGCATTGATAATGCCAGAAGATGTTTAAGTTTAAAAAGAGAGCAAATGGAGTGGGAAGGGCTTGGCATGTCAATATTTATTTTGCATGCCTATTTTGTTTAGATATTCATGGTGGGATGGATTTTAGTATAAATATTTAATATTTACAATCTATCAGGTGGTATAAAAAACCAGATTCTCATTGCAATTGCCTCTTCTGCAGGTATGGAGACTGTGGTTTTTATTTTAGTGTATTCAGCTGCTTTAGTTCAATGATTTTTTTCAATTAAAATTGAAAAACCAATAGTAGAATTAAAAAACCCCAACCCTATGGTAAAGGTGTGAAAAGATAAGATAGTTCTAGAATCTCAAATAGCATGGCTAGTGTGAGATAACATTTGATCTGCTCCATACCTAGGAGGGCTTCCTGATAAACTGGCCCTCGTATTTATGATTAAGTATTTTTCTGAAGTGCTGTGTTTGTTCATAAATGACATCCAGTTACCATAAACTGCAACTTGACGCCAACCATAAAGAATGAATGTCGAATAAGGATACCATTCACCATTTTCCAATTAAAAAAAAAAAAGAATGTGAATCTTCCTGAGAAGTACAGAACGCCACACAATCCCCCCCCCCCAGTGTAGTACAAAGAATATGTAGCTGCAAATCAACACATTTAAATGCTTATCCAGTTGAATGAATCTTTTATTTTGGAAATGGTATATTAATGCAAAATAAAATAAAAATGTTCACTCACGTTTCTCTGCTTGTGAAATGCAGTGCACAGATCTCCAAGGGAGACCTATTAGGATCCTTTATAGAGGAGGATTTCATCATCTTGTCAATAAGTGTGTTCTCACGCAGCTGATCAGAAACGTCTTATCCAAACTTTCTTTTTTAAAGAAAGTTTGGAGAAGACACTTCCCTTCTGTATCCTTTTTTTAAGCTGTATTTCCATACTTAATGATTTCTGTGCAACTTTCTCAAGATAGAAATCATTAGGAATCCAAAATTCCTCAGCCTGTAAATAAAAATTCAAAAATACTGGAAAGAGAAATAGATTATAAATAATTTCAAACAACTAAATGTTCATTTTTAATGCAGTTATTCAATACCATTACTAAATGTTCACCATTCCATCTACAGTGCTCAGTTTTGCTTTCTGTTTAGTTCTGCTGCTGCTCTTCCTGGGCTGGGAATGCCGAGACAAGCCTGACTTTGCAGTTTTACAAGACGATTTAGGGCGCTTCCTGAAGCTGTAAGAAAACTTGGGACCAATAACAGCACATCTTGTGGAGTGAGTTAGCGATGGCAGCTAACCTGCTAGCTGGAGAGAATGAGGTATTTTGTTAGTGATTATCCTTGAAAACAGGCAGATATTGTCAGTGTTGCGAGGATTAACATTTAAATTCTGATGTTTAAAATCTTCTGTAACGTTTTCTAAATAGCTAAAATATGATTTTGCTTTAAAAAAGCCGTCTGACCTTTCTCTCTTTTACTTGCCTGCCAGGATGTGAGTTGTGCCAGGATGGATGGCGTCACTAACCCCCCTAACCTAGAATAATCTTTCCTGTGTTTGCACTGGTGATGTTATCAGAGCCTGGAAAAGAGACGTGGAACCCTAACCTGGCGTCATAAAAGGTAGTAACATTTCCCTTGTATTTTTTTTGAAATTATTTACTTGCATCATTAAGGCTACACTTGCTTTTTTGAGAAAATGTGTGTGTGGCGGGGCGGGGTTGCACGTGTAAACAGTGCATGCACTCCTAAGCCATGCAAGAGTGTACTGTGTCCAATTTCTGAACGAAATGGAAAAAGGCCATGCACTTAACCACCCCCCTCCCCCCCAAGCAGAAATGGGGTTACCGTTCAAAATCTGATAAAACTACTGGAAAGTACTTTGTGAAACAGTATGTTTGCATTAAAACACACATTATTGCTGCCCACGGTTTGAAGCCTGAACACGTTTTTAACCAGTCCTTTGTAACTACTTCAGTCTAGAATTGAGGGAAATTTTGAACCCATTTCTGCTCCTATGTAAATCAGCAAAATTCACCAGGTGTCCTAAATGTGGGATTTGATTCAGCATGGCCAGTAATAATTGCTGGGTATTCCTTACCCTGCAGTGTATTCCGCATCAGTTACTGTAATTCCTCCCAAATTGCCTTTCCTTGTAAAAAGTGTTCTGCCAACACTTGTTGACAATGAAGTGGGATTTTCTTGCTGGCTTCAGTGGGTAAGAGCAGGTGTGAAAGATATAAAGCCCAAAGCTTTTATTTGCTTGTGTAAAATTCACATAGTGGAGTATTTTGGGATCTGTTCTGTGCTGTATGCGTATAGGCTATTAACAGCTGTCCTTCCGTACGATGTGCCCTAGGATCCATCTGTGAAAAAGCCCAACCGTTAATGTTGTAACAGTAAGTGAAATGCTGCTTTAAGGCCATCAAAGCTGAGGGTGGCCCAGGGATATTATTACTGTTTAACTTCAAAAGCGCCTTCCAAATCCATGCTTTATTTTTAAGGTTAATGTATTTCATTTGCTGTTTTCACGTGTTCTTTTCTCTCTTTGCCCTTGAACGGGAGAGTTGCTACAGGATTTAATTATCTGTAGCAATCGCTCCTCCAGCAGTATTTGAATAGTATTTATTAACCGAGTGGATGAAATGGGCAGGGCAGACAAGCAGCACGCAGGTTTTAGCATGACCAGAGTGCTCACAACACTAGGCAGGATGAACTACCGCACCTGTCGTAATCTCCGATTTTGTAAGTTCAGTATATAGTTAATTATCAGTGATTTAGGACACAATCCCTCAGCGTGCCAAGCACTACCCCTCACTTTGTGTGAGCTGGGATTTAGTACTGTGTATGATTAGCCTAACATTGACTAGCCTTCTCTCTTAGCACCTTCATACAAGTATTTAAAGGGAGGAAGAGTCTTTACGTAAAAGACATTATCTACAGAGATATAAATAAAAATGTCCATGCCCTGAACAATTTTCCAGATTTAGTCCTGATGGAGGTGAGAACATGGTCTGTTCCCCCTAATAACATTATTAACCACAAAGCTACAAAGCCCCAGATAAGATTTTCCAGATGTGCAATACTTGCCTGCAGTAGGCACACATGCCAACACGTGCTCCCAAGTCAGTGTACCGTTTCCCGGTAGAGCACAGTCTCACATCCCTGGTAACCATTGGGCCCCAGATCCCCAGATAAGATTTTCCAGATGTGCAATACTTGCCTGCAACATGCAAACACGTGCTCCCAAGTCAGTGTACCGTTTCCCGGTAGAGCACAGTCTCACATCCCTGGTACCATTGGCTTCAGTCTTGAAACACATTTTGAAAAGAAATTGCCTGGAGTTTTAAACTGTCGTCTGTGGCTGAGGAAATTCACTGTTCTGTCCTCACTCCCGCTGCTGCAGTGAAGTTTCTGTGAGCCTGAGACAGCTGTCCCAGGGCAGTCCCCAGAGCCAGGACGAGCTCTCTCAGGAGTATCCTCTCAAACCTGGCATCGCCCTTTATTCGAAGTGCAGGAATAAAGAGCCCAGTGCACATATAAATTATACAACAAAACCCTGTTTCCCCCAGGAAGGAGAGGAAGGTCCAGTGACGTACGGGTGTTGGCTCTGTCCCTCTGAGCACTGCCAGAAGGTGCTCACGGTGACGAGCCCTGCCTGAACACAGTTCGAATAGACCCCAAAACTCTCTGCGCAGGTACTTACGCTTTTATACCTCCCTGGCACCACTGCCACTCCCAGCGGGGAGAGGATCTGCCTACACAGGTGACCAGATCCAGCAGCATTAGGAATTAAACTTGCATTGCTTATTCGATTTCAATTTCAGCAACCCTATAATGCAGCAGTCTTTAAACAAAACTGAAAGCAAGTGGAAGGGGCAATTCTTTAAGCCATCGTTCATCTACAGAACAAGCGGCTAAAGGTCAAAGAACAAGTAGGGAACGCTCTGGCAGTGCCTGGCCCGCTTTGCCGTGTCCTGGCCACGCGTCGTCTGCTCTGTGCCCCGGGAGGGGACAGGTCAGTGCTCCCGCTCCACGCGGTGCTCTCACGCACAGGGCGCCGGGGCGCTGGGCCAGGTGCGTCGCGTTGCGGGGACGGGTTCGCTCCTGCCGCGGGGCCGCC
>NW_008795131.1:4208236-4305996 GCF_000699145.1 Aptenodytes forsteri | reverse complement strand
CAGCGCGGAACAACAAGTTGGTTGTGGCTTTGCCTCCTGCGAGCCAGCTAATTCACAAAAAAATAAAACCGAGTGCGTTGGAGCCACCGAATCGGCGTAGGACTAAAAGCGTGAGGCGCTCGCTTTGCCAGCTTAGGCATCCCTCTTCTTTATTGTCATCCTTCTTCCATCGCTGACGGGATTGCGAGGTCTTGAGGGAAGAGTTTGGGGCCTGGTTTTTCAGAGGGGCTGAAAGGAGCCCCTGGGAATGCCTTCTGAAGGTGCTGTGGGGTTCTCAAAAATAATAAAGTTGTAAAAGCAGATTTGCAGAGCAAAACGAATTATTATTCTCGCCTCTCCTTTCGTGGTGGTGTCTCTTAAATTTTCCTGAGAAAGTTTTAAATTGAAATACACCACGTTAAAAAATAATCCAAAGTATAACTGTAGTCTGGTTCAATTTAGCAGGCTGTAAATAGTCAGCAAACCATTTAAGTTATGCCTAATTCTCTCAAAGATAATGGGATTTAGACAGTGTCTTGAGTGTTTTCGCAAACTGGGATAGCTGTAAATATAGGCTCTGTTTTTGTCTTTATGTTCTTTTTGGAAGTGAGACAGACATATTTTACCTGAGCAGACCTAGGAAGCATATATTCCACTTGTACGTTTAGCTTTACGTCTCCAATGTTGATACAGTAAATCTGAAAACTAACTAGAACTTCTAACCTGTGGACATACGGTTTGTGAAGTACCTTTCAGTACAGAAGAAGCAAAAGAACTTCGTAGGGTGTTCGATATTTGCCGAGAACATTTTAGGGTAGGAAGTTAAGCAATGCCCAATTATTAACCGGGAGGCATGGCTCAGGTGGAGCAGAGTTTGAGTAGCGGCCCACCGGTTGCGTAGAGATACAGGCTGGCGAAGTCTTGAGACCGAGCGAGTCTTAAAATGCGTCGGCAGGTGGCCTGATAGAAGAACGCAGGCGAGCAGCTCTGCAGGTAAACGGTTTGATGCTTGGTGGCCTGTCTTGGCGCAAAAATCATCTCTTTGCCCTCTCCTGGTCTGGAAGCTCACTGTCAGTCCTGGTGTAGGTGAGCATGTCACTGATTTAGTGTGTTCAGTAAAAGAGATTAAGTAGTCAACTTGTTACACGTATACCATCTATTTTTACTTTGTTTTTTCCTTTTTTGTTCCTTTGTTTTCTGTTACCCGTGTTTATTCAGTTAGGGTGGTGAACGTACACCTCTATTTCATTGTTTTAAAATTATTTGTGTTGATTAGCAATACCACAGATCCCTGGGCTTTAAAGAGGAGACCTTTAAATAAAACTCTTTTTGTTAATTTCCTTTTTATGTGACTTATCAATATCGTAGAGGTGCTATTCTGAGTCTTTGAAAGAACCTACAACTCATTCTCACTGAAATAATAATGTTCTTTTCAGTAGTGTAATTGTCTTCAGAATGGGGTGGTTTGAAAAAACTAGAAACAATTTCCAACTGACATTATGTGAGTTTCATGCCTAGGTGTATTTTACAATAATAAAAATGATCTTAAAGTTACAAAAACTTCTAAAGTCTAATATTTTTACATGTGCGTTTCACTGGCAAGCCAAAAATTTTACTAATGATAGTAGTAGAGCTGTGGAGAAGTGAATTGGGTTTTGTTTCACCTCAGGCAAAACTAGATACGTTACTTTTTGAATTTGGATTGCAGAATTTTCATTGCTTGTAGTGTGAACACGATTTGCATCTTAAATAACTTATTAACTGCAGAGCTGGGGAGTTAGGAAAATGCTGTGTATCTTCAGACCTCTAATGTGAGCTGATTTCTTCAGGAGGAGGGAGGACAGCGTGGCTCAGGTTCTGTTAAGATTCAACTGTGATTTAACACGTTTGTGTAACTGAACATGCTCGGAGTGCGTGATGTTACCTGTTCTTAAATCTTTGCAGGATCAAATTCTCAATCTGCATCCTTCTGTAACTTAGGTTTTTTTTCAGCAAAAAGTTGTCTCTCTGCAAAAGTTAACTTGTTTGACAGGCTATTGACGCCTGCAAAAATAAGTGTAGGGGCTGCATACAGTTGAGGAGCCAGACAATTTTGTTTTTTAGGTCTAGTTCAACATTATTAAAACTAAACAGTACATCTGTTAAGGTTAGTGGTACATGAACGTTGTCTCGGTGGTCAGCTGGATGCTGTGTTAGAAGCTATAGTGAATACAGTGTGCAGAGGTTTGCTGAGACTTGTGCATCCTGTTTGCAGCATTGAAAGCGAAAGGCTTCTGTGGGGAGATCTCTGAGAAAGTCTGCATTTCATTTGGCCCCAGACGATGCTGAAATTAATTTAAATATGAATAACGAATTTGAGCATACTGAGAACAAGCTGAGCTTATGTCTAATTCAATGCAATGTTGAGTTACCAGTTGATTGCAAAACTTTAGCGGAACTCATGACTTTGGGACTGGACTACAAGGGGTTGGAAGTGCATTGGTAAATGCACTTGAATGGGGCTTCATGGATAACTAACTGCTTTTGAACCGAGTTGTACAAACGATGTTTGAGTCAAGTTGTTTGAGCGTGGCATTGGGGATCAGGAGCCTTGGCATTGGTTTGATGCTTTCTCATGGAGTATTTGAGTGAAACGCTTCACTGCCTGTTCCTCTGTTTCCTTCTCTGCTTAGAAAAAAAAAAAAAGCCTTGAAACTTGCTTATTAACTATAAGTTCTTAAGTTTTTCTTTGTTAAGAAAGGGTTGAAGTTAGTTTGGCTGTATCCCAGATTCTTCAGTGCTGGTAATTGTACCAACAGTAAATCCATCTGGATGAAATTCTGTAGGAGTGATCTGATGCCAGGATAAATATACACGTAAATATTATCTTCATGTTTACATGCACAAACAAAATTTGATTAAATTTGTGCTATCATCTGAGCTATAAGTCCTGCCCAAGCACCTCAGTTAAAGAAATCTTCTTGTATGGTTTAGTTTCTGCACGTCACAGATAGGTATGCAGACTTTACAGTCATGCTTCCCCTTCTTCTCCATCTCTACCCTCAAAAAGGCGGATCGACTCACCCTTTTAATGCCTATGTCAGACAGATATTTGTGGCTTTTCAGTCATAAAATGGTTAAGTACGTCTCTCTCTAAAATGAACTGCCCGTGGCCCCAGTGAAACTGGAGTTTGTGGGAGTAGTGATGTCAACACAGGGTTTGATCTAAATAATTCAGTCAAGTACATTGATGGTAAAAGTGCATAAGCCAGTTGGATCAGTTTTTAATTCTCAGTTACTGATGAAAAGAAAGAGCATAGCGTTTAAGGATTGCACTGTCTATAAATTCCTTGTCTGTACTCTAATTAAAACTATGATCATGTCCTATTTGTGGTCCAGTTTTGCTTGTGTACTGGATGGAAGCTGTCATGTTCATATCAAACCAATTATGCTGCATCCCTGTACTTGGTATAACATGGCTATAATTAGCAGGGCTGATGAGGTTTTCCCACCGGTTTGGGATATCAATGCGGCGTGAGAGTTAAGGGTATCAAACCAGTCCTTTCTGCATAGTGAAGTACCTGTTGGGAGAACGAGGCCCTGAGATAAATGTCCCCTTGTCTTGTCCTTGTCTGTATTGCTGTATCACAGTGTGTTTCACAGGTAAACTATTGGTTTTTTCATGTAAAAATATGGTATGTCAGCTGTGTCTTCTAGCCACCAGTTTTTCACGAGATTTCTAGTTATCATTGGGATTTACTCTTGACCATCAAATTCAGCTGAAATTGGCCAGCAGATTCAGAAGTTGACAGAGGAAAAAAAATTGACATAAGTAGATAGCACTACTATCTACAAAGCGTAGATAGGCACAAAGCGTAGTTTCTTTTAGAAACAGAACTAAAATATATGTGGGGTGATCAGGTGTGTGCTAACACATTGCTCAGAAGTTGCCAGAACACTGGACTAGCAGGAGGTGCCGTGGCTTGACTTGGACATCGCAGGTTCAGTTCCTGGTTTACTCTTGTGACCTGGAGCAGGCGATCTAATCTGTTTTGTGTGTTTCTTTTTTTTCCCCACAACAGTTTTGTGTTCACTGATTCCTAGTCGGGAAAACAAACACAGAGTATTCTTCATAACAATTATATTTACTTGTTAATTCTTTTCTTTTGCAGTTCATTTTGGAAGTGGATAACTGCTCAGATTGCAAGAATAACAAGAGGTTAGTGCATAAGCAGTCCTAATTTTATAATGATGTGATTTCCAGCTGTGTGTACTTGTCATATAAGTGCATCGAAGTCAGGCAGAGCAGGGTGTATCAAATGTTTTTTCCCCATCCCACCTGTCTTTGTGCTGTGAGATGCTCCTTTGTTTTCTCTATCTGTCATGTTCTTTCTTTCTCAGTTGAAATTTTTTTTTTTTTAAATTTTGAAGAAAATACATTCATTCCCTGTTGGAACAACACTTAATTTTGATACTCAATTCCCCGTATTAAGGGATTCTTCTCTATGTAGTGATTTTTTTAATGGAAAACGGAGACTTGAACTTTTATATTTTCCTCTGACAATTGTAAATCATGCCACTAAGTTTCAGTATATTACCATAAAGTAGATACTATCCCCTTATTGACACGGATGACCTGAGACCAAGAGTTTTAAGTCAGGGTGAAGTTACAGAAGATGGCTGAGCCAGTATGACATCTCACTGCTGCCAAAGAGGGGAGGTTTCGCTTCTGTCCACATCGTTACTTACCAGTGTCTTCCCATCTGCTCCCTTTGCTGCTCCAATTCCACTTGCTAACCTCGCAGGAAGTTCTCTTGTTTTGTTGGTTACAGTTCTGATGATTTTGTTGAACCAGATCAGAGGGTGGTCTGGAAAGCACCAGAGCTGGTGGGGAGTAGGCAGTGTGAGCACATAGCTGGGGCAGAGAAGGGAAGAGGTGGGTATGAATGGAGTGAGACCTTTCACTTTGACAGTGGTGGGTTGTTAGATTTGTTAAAGTCATCCTGGTGGTGACTTCTCCTCAGACTTGAACAAGCTTTGAAGATTGAAGTCTTCCTAAAGCTTGATCTTTTGAGGTTAAGGATAAAGCAGATGGCACAACAGTATGTGGAAGAAGTTTAAAAATTGCTGCTTGTGTTATACCTGTTATATGTATAGAGAACTCTTAGGGAATTGTTTTTTATAAGATACTCAGTTAATCCTGTAGTTGTTCCAGAATCTGTGGATGCTTCTCTAAGTGAAAACCTCAAAATTACTCACTTTGCGTCAGGAACTTTTCATGCCATTAAGCCCAAAGGTAGCCATTCTGGCTTGAGTTCGTGGCATGGGAAGCTGAGATGATATTTTGGGGAGGCAAACTATATGTTCAGCCCGTTCTTTTTCTCTTGTCCAAGTGTCTGCTGTTGACCACAGTTGGAGGTGGGCTCGTGTGCTGAACACTTCTTAGGTTTTGCCTAGCCCCACCTGGCTGGCAGGCTGCTGGCCATTACACTGGATCTGCTTCCCAGAGTTTGGTAGATCAGCTCAGATTCCTAAAAGAATCCTAAGAAACATGAGGTTTTCTGAAAGAATGTAAGAGATAATGTGTCTTGCACCTGGCAAGGCCTGGGAAAAGGGCATTTTTGACCAATAAAATCCATCATTTGAATAGCAGTAAATGATGCTATGTGCAGTACCTAGCACAATGAGTCCCAGTGTTGAAATACAAATTTTTAATCACAGAATGGCTGAGGTTGGAAGGGCCTCTGGAGATCATCTAGTCCAACCCCCTGCTTAAGCAGGGTCAGCTAGAACAGGTTGCCCAGGACAACCAGTCAGGTTTTAAATATCACCAATAACTAACTAACCAAAGAAGAATCGCAGAACAAAAATTTTGGATTTCTAGTCATGTATTTGTATGTGATTTTTTTTTTTTCCTTTTAAGTGACTACTGCAGCTTTGTCTAAACTAGCAGGTTCTGCAACAGATCAGAATGACCAGCTGCTTTGACCTCATAGTCCTTGTGCAAACAGAAGAGTCAATGATTGTAGCAGAAGTAACTGTTCTTGATCCTGGACTCCTATCTGGGTTCAGCTATGGTGTTTTAACATGGCGTTTCCTATCAGAAGTGAACCTTGCTTTGTCCTCTTCATTGTTCTGCAATAGCAAGTTTTGGGTTTTTTGCTTTCTTTTGCCCCTTACAGTGCTGAGAGCCCAGTTTGTAGGAGCCATGGAAGAGTCTTCCCAACCCACTAAACCCCTGGAGGTGAACGCTCACTCTCGCTTTATTATTGGCTCTGTGTCAGAGGATAACTCAGAAGATGAGACAAGCTCCTTGGTGAAACTTGATCTGCTAGAGGAGAAAGAGAGGTCTTTGTCGCCTGTATCTGTCTGCTCGGATTCCCTTTCAGATCTAGGACTTTCTAATGCTCAAGATGGCCTGGCAAGCCATATGAGGTATGGATAAAATAGTACTCATTCAGTCTTCAGTCTTTCTACCCCATCCATTCCAAAGATAATCCAAAGATTCAACTTTATATCCAGGTTTGGCTTCAAATGTTTTTGTTGTGCCAAGACAGCTTCTGGCATTTTGTTTCAAAATGACCTCTTGCATGTTTATCTGTATCAAACTCCTATTTGCCATTGGTTTTAATGAACTATCTGTGCCTAAATTCCTTAAGCACTGTTCAGACATCTCAGCTGTTGAGTGTTACGGTGGGCTTGCTTACACTGCCTGTCTCTTGCCCCGGCTTTCAGAAAATTGAAATGTGTTGACTGAGATCTTTAAAGTTTTCACTTGTATATGTCTTTTAGATGGGCCGTGTTTGTTGAGAACAAGGATGTTATTTGCTTATTTTGTCTTTGTATGGGATTTGATGCTTTATATGTAGCCAAAGAATTGGCAGGACCCCTGGGTAAGATTGATGACTCCATATCGCTTGGAATGTTTTGTGTTTTGGATAGAGAAAATTTTGTTGATGGTTAAAGAAAAGATTGGTATTAATATTAATTGGTGTTAATATTTCCTTGTCAAAAGGCCCCTTTATTTTTACGGTGTTGCTGATTTGCATACCACTAGCGGGATGTGCCCATTGGGATTTTCTCTGTTATAGGCTAGGTATCTTGTATTTCTCAGTGTGTGTGCAGATGACAGTTTCTCGGTGTCTGATCAGTCTTGCTTCACTCTTCCATGTCCCCTTCTTTTGTTTCCCATATACTAAGGAAGTCTGGTGCCCAGACCTGTACGCAGTACTGTACCTGAGGCTTTGTCGGTAGAGCAGCATGGGTAGAGTGAGGAGGTATTGTACCGGGGGAGCAGCAGTCCATGAACAATCACCACACTGGACATGGGTAAAGTTATACTAGGTGTAGTAATTGCAATTGTCATTACTGAATTGCAGCTGCTCGTTTCAGGTTACTTTGCCACCTTGTCAAATTCCTTTAGAATTAGATTCTTGATTTCAAAGCATCCTCAGTCGTTCATCCATTTGATGGTAACCTCATAACTGATGAATTTAAAAGGAAAATGTTAAACAGTGTTGGTGTTGGAATGGATCCTTCCCAAAGCCCCGCTTCTTACATCCTTCCAGTTTAACTGAACAGTTGCTCACCAACTACCCTGCGGTTGTTTCATGTACACTTGTTCTATTTATGGAAATGTAATTTTGGACAGTGTCAAAAGTATTCCTAACATCCAAATTTACTGCAGCAATTGACAGTCCCCTGTTTGCAAGCCTTTTTAGCATGTAAGGGAGCAAATGCATTTTTGTTTAGAGAAGATTTGTCCTTGATGTCTTCCAGCTGGATGTAACTTACTGCCTTTTTGTCTGCTAGTTCTTTACAAATAGGTTCGTGATTGTTTGTTCTGGTGCCTTTCAGCCTCAGGTTCTCCCAGCAGTTCCTCCCAATGGTCAGAACCAAATCTAGAAGAACCTCCTCTTGAGCTACTCCTTCTGCCTGCCTTTTTAAAAGGTGTTGTCCCATTCCAGGAACATACAGGACAGTCTGAATCCCACTATAGTTTTTACTGAACAATCCCTCACTACTTCTAATCTGTCGCTTTTGAAGAAATGGTTGGTTCCAAAAAGGCTTCTGGCTTTTACTGACCAGTAGGAGATGTTTATATGACCAGCTAATCCTTTATCCATGTTCTTCTGTTTTACTGGTTTCTTTGCTTGTGCAGACTAAGGAATTTTAATCTGTCCTTTTATTGCTGGTTCCCTTCCCACTTTAGGGACACAGCCTCTGAAAACAAATCGTAGCAGACTCTGGGTTGGGGCAGAAGGGGGATAGTAGTCAATACTTTACAGAATTGTTATGGTCATACTGATGGACATGTTTAGCCAGCTGGCACTAATATAACAGAGGGAAAATCTTAACGCAAATTTAAAGGAGATTACCTTTCCAGTGACTGCCAGTTATAATAATTTGGCAGCACAAAAGGTAATTTTGAAGCAGGAAAAGATCTAGCCCTGGAACTATATATATTTTAGGAACAGAAGAAACTGGATGAACACATAACCATTAGTGTGGAAATAGACAATAGGAGAGCAAGAAAATCAAACAACTTCTAGGACACTGCCTGGCATCGGAGAGCTATAATGCAATAGGTGTGCAACCTTGAGCACCTCTGTTGTAACGTGCTTACTTTGGCACTCTCTTTTGAGGGTACTTGACTTTCAGTTAAATTGGAGAGAAATGCCAGTTCAAATAAAACAAGTTGCAGCATTATAGGCTGTTTTTCTAAGATAAAGTAAGATGAATTGAAATAGTTTTCCAGGATGGTAGTCCCTTTCATCAAAAGATTTCCAAATAATGTTTACAGATGGAGAAACTGAGACAAAGACAAGTTCAACAACTTGCCTGAAGTCACTCTGTGACAGTGAATTAATGGAACACACTGCTTCCAGCTTCCTTTTGGTAATCACAAAGGTACAACGTTTTCTAAAGTGACAAAGATAAATTCATGGGGAGTTCTGTACAGTTTGACTAGTGGGTCAAACAAGGTGCAGGTCCAAGGGAGCGTATCTTTTTGAAGAGGTTGCCAAAAATCTTTCCATTTGCTGGTTAGTTTCACAGAGGAGATTTTGGTCAGCTAAACATAGAGATAGCTTGTATTTGAGGTGAGGGGCTTTGCTGCAGAGAAGTCCTTCTCAGAGAACAATTATGTCTAAAATCCAGAATTTAGCTGAAAAAGGGTTTGTGAGTGTATCTAAACTATCCTTTTACCTCTTCATAGAGCATGTCAGGTAGTAAGTCTGTTGCTCTGATGGCTAGAGAAAAGAGATTTCTTCTTACAGCACAGGAGAGCTGGAAAGTAGGGTTGTCAGCCATCTGATCAAGTTGTTTTTTCCTCTCATAATCCTAGGTCACTGAAGTTCAGACAGTAAAACTTCCTTTCTCCTCTGAACTCCATGTTGTTGCTTTGTGGTGGTTGAATGTAAGACTGTCTAATCCATCCCATAGTATTCAGTGCCAGTGATCGTTTGTACCTTTTGTGCAAAGGGCTGTTCCAGCGCTTATCTTGACATCCCAAGCAGATTTTCACCCCTCTGAGGAGCACTATGTCAATATTAAAATGACTGTGATAGTTAGAAATGCTCTTCCTTGGTCATCAGCTCTCATGAACTGTCCTGTTCGTGCTGTTTTATAGCAAAGCAGCTCATTCTACTAGAGGCCATATTAACTATATTTGTGAAAGATGCTCGAGCCTCTGATGCCACGATGGGAATCTCATGGCAGTCATGCCTCACAACACATCTGGTCATCTGAGAGCCTCTTTTGCTGTAGTAACAGGCATTGCTGCTCCTCTCTTGCTCTTAGACCCCCGTAAAAAGTGACATCACATAGCCAGTTCATGAAGCATAGGTGTTTCAGTAGACTGTTTGGCATATGTTCAGTACCTGAGATTTGCAGGTCTCCTGTCTGAGCTGGAAAACATTGCTGAGAGCCTTATTGTCTGACGGAGTTGTGATGTCTAATCGATATATCCTGACCCAGCTATGGGTAGTCTGTATGCCAACTCATGTTTCTTCATTTGAGCATGCAGACTGTGTGTGCTCTGTGCTGTTCCATCTATCACCTTATTGATCATGTTAAGTGTTTATGCTGTTGCTAAAGACAGTCTTGCTGGGACAGGTTGTACAATATAGGCTTCCATACCACTAGAGATCTATGAAGACCTTTGATTGTGCCAGTTGGCTGCTACTATATAGGACTGAGAAAGCTATGCTCTGATAATGAACTTTAAATTGGTGTGTGGTACATCAGCGCTTAACAGAAACTGTGTGTTGGAAGAGTAACCGTGCAGATTAAAATGTTCTGATTCTTTTCTTGCTTGTAGTTGTGCTTTATTTAAAGAGTATCAGTAATAAAAATCATGCAAATGTCCTCCTCACTCTGTTAGTTATAGCATTTAACATTGGAAATGAGTGTTCTTAAAGAAAATACTCTGCTTGTGTACAGTCTACATCAACAAAATTTACTCTTTGTTGCATTTTGCACCTTTAGGTAATAAAACCAAACATACTGTTTTTTCTTTATCTTTTTGCTTCCAGGCATAATTGTGTTGTCTTTGAGTTCAGAAGTTTCCGTCAGCACTTCCAACCGAAGGCAGTAGTCCTGTTGGGGTACAGTTTTTGCTTGCTGTGTAGTGAGCTGCTAGACAGTTGCTATGCTCCTTTCTGAAGTTTTAGTGGTAGACTAAGTAACTTCTCTATAAATGCCACTTGGAAAGTACTTTGAGTCTGTTTGTTTTGTTTAATATTTGTTGACTATTGCTAAATTTAATTCCTAGCCTCAAAGATGGTATCTTATATCAAATTCTTGTTTAAAATAGAATAAATCCTGCATGTCTTCTGAATTTATCATCAGGGCTCTGGTTTCATAAGCAATGAAATGGGTGTACGAAGTCACCTGACAATCCACTTGCATCAACTGAAAGCCAAATTTTTGGAAGTAGCTCAGCTGTTACCTCTGATATTAAGCCAGCAGAGACTTTAGCCTTTAGCACCTAACAGTATTTGGACTTCTCAGTAAATAGTCTCAATAAATTATTGAGATGCTTAAGAACAACTAATCATCTATTAAAGTAATTTTGGAAGAACACCTCAGTTTTAGTCTGGACAGTAGTGTGTTGAGTACGCCCAGCCCGGCACTGGGACAGGGTGCCTGCCTAGAAACCAGTCATAGAGTGATCGCAGAGAGTACTAAAAGAAAGAAAGGACCCTTTCGAGCTTGTTTTGGATTTAAAAAAATTCCTTTCCAGTCCGACTGTTTGTGGCTAGGAGATTACACTATAGAGCATTGATCTCATAAAATTTTAAGTGCCGCTGTAATTTTATGCACAAGTGTGTGCATAGAAGTACAAGTATGCTTTAGTGTCTGCAAGGCTGATGCTTTCACTGCCGTGTCCGAGACTGGCCCAGCTGCATCGAAAAGGATTTCTCCTTTGCTGAACTGATTCCTTCCCGTTCCAGGCTTTCTGCATACTCCTGGCTGTGGGGCCGCTGCTGGAGTGGAGGGCTCCTCCTCTTGCTCTGCTGTCTGTGCTATCAGTTGCCATGGTGCTGCTGAGGTTTTTGTGTGGGGCGACTTGCATGGGTTTGCATCTCGCAGACCAGAAGGCTGTTAATGAAACTGGAATTGCATGCTGCTTGCTGAGACATTTTCCTTTGCATGCGATCCATTGCTGTTGGCTCAGCAGATAGGGGAGAGTGATACTGTTGCGTGTTTCTGCAAGTTACTGAAATAAAGCTGTGCATCTTCAGGGAATCCCTGCCAAAACAAAGGATTTACCTTTTGTTACCGCTGCTGCCAGTGAGTGATGTTGTGATTTATATTTTGAACCTGATTCACCTGGAGTGAAAAGTTGAATTTCCTCCTGTATCTGTTGAAGAAGCAGCTTGTAAGGTGTTTTGGATTCCTAGCTGTTTCTGGTTATACTGATAACCTGTGAATTATAACTTTTTTCTTCTCTGAAAGCTACTCTGTTTGGTGAACAAATACACTTTAAAGGACTTTTCATCTGCATACCTCTCAAAAGTAGCATTCTTCTTATTTTGGTGTAACAGATATTTTACTCCCTTTGACTTAAGTTAATGTGGGGAAACATCTCTAAATTCAGTAATTTGTAGGGAGATTTTGCAAAGATTAGCTGGCTGAGATACCACAGTGGTGACAGTGTCTCCTACTTGCTTACTTATCTGATATTTCTAATTGAAAAGATGATGAAGTATACTTTGTCCCTATCAGAATACTTCAGGGCCCCCTCCTGTATTTTGCTGAATGCCCTCGCTTTTCACCCAGACTGGGATGTGTAGCAAAGGCATTCAAAGACAAGTGCTTTTGCAGAATCCCCTCACAGCCTAGCGCTTGTATCTTCAGTGGCTGCAGGAGAAGCTGTCAATGAATGTAGGCTTGCAACAAATCTGGGAAAAGAGGAAGTGTCATTAAACCTATTACAGGTAGGGAAAGCAAAGAATCTCCCGGCTAGGGAATAACTTGCATCTCTTGACTCCATATCGTAACTCTGTCTGTAAGACTAGTAGCTGAAATGGGCTGCACCGTGCTTTCTGTACAGGATTCTCTTACACTAGGCAAAACCTCTTTCAGTGATAAATTTTATGCAAAACTCCCTCACCTACCCCCTTAATTCTGGTTGTTAAAAAAGATACATTCTCTCGTTCACGCAGATCAGATCTGTTAAACACTTGAACTTTGTCAAAGAGCGCTGGGATGGCTCCTTGCCAAAGACTTCAATTCTGCTCTCTTCTCAGTTGCAGAACTGTCTCTTACTGTTGTTGTTAATAACTTTTAGCTTGGTGGCAGGGCTTGACCTGGAGAGCATTAGGCTGTTGCTCCAGGAACGTGTGGAATTTTCTACTTCATGAGGATGTAAAAGTAAAGATCTTTCAGTACTTTGTGGTTTTAGGAACTGGAGTACGGATATCAGTTAGATTTAAATTTGGCTATTTATTTGGATTGACATTTGGATTTACTGGGTATTTTTGAGGGGTGAAAATTCGGTGCCATGAGTCTAAGTGGGAAGGACATGATGAAGAAATGGGTTCTGAAAGATAAATTTGAAGAAGAAGGAAGGGACTTGGAGCGTGCAGGAGGCTAGAGGCCTGTCAAGCATGAGACTCAAAGTTGAGTGCAGAATACCTTGGAAGGAAGAGTCAGAGGGAATGGGTCACAGGGTATGTTGAAGAGCCTCAGGAGTGAAGTGGTTTTGATCATAGTACATAAGAGTGTGTGATCCAGAGGAGCTCAGTGAGCTTTAAATCATCAGGTTCCCTCCCATAATAACAGCTGTTGTGTTGCTTTGGAATTTGCAAGGAACACCAGTGTTTTGGTGTGTGCATCCTGTGGGTATGGTCCAGTTTAAAATGCATAGGGCACAGCAGATAAAAAGCCAGCTATGTGGTTTAGGAAAAGAAAATATCTGACAAACAAGTGTCTCAGCACTTAAAATCTGCATCCATTGCAGCTGTTGGTACTTGGTTATTTGAGAGGAATCCTAGCATCTTGTGCCAGTTTGGGCTCTGTAGTTCTGGAACCAAAGTTACTGCTTTAGGCTAAAGACCTGCCTCGATGGCTGTTCAAAATCTGCGTTAGCATGAAAGTGAAGTTACTTAGCCAGGGAGTAGGGAGAGAGCTGTTTTTGGTTTTTGTGCTGCATCCTTTTTTTAATTTCCTGAAATCCTTAGGCTCAATCCTTTGTCAGAGCTGAGTTGAGTTTAAATTTTTTTATTTATAGGTTGAAGCACTGATTTCCGGCAGTGTCTGCATTCAAGCCAGCTGTTCTGTCTCTTTAAAATTGCAGGCAAAAACTGTCTTTGAGTAAGTCCAGATAGCTGCCTCCCAGTGCCTATTACCCGAGACATAGTGAACCATTTACTCCAGCTGCAGAATTATGCATTGCTTGCTGGACTACGTATATGCTTGCTCTTTCTCTCTGCCTTTTTGTGAAGTAGGTTGCAAGAGCAGATCTAAAACTGGAGCAGATCTTGCGGATGCTTCAACTGGCTTGAGTCTTACCACCCAGATAGATACATGCTCACATCAGCGCTTACATATTTACAAAACATACAGCCCGAATTGATGATGAGAGCTGCCCTCTCTCCGTACCCTTTACAGGCCTAATCTGGAGGGGAAGAAAAAAAATCCTTTCTCGGGGGTTGTGTGTGTGCGTGTGTGTATGTGCTGCAGTCTCCTTAAGGCTGCCTTTCAAACAAGCCAGCTAATGCATCACTGCCTTTGGAATAAACTGCTACGTCACTGATAGCACTTGGCATGTTACAGTGCTGGGATCAATGCAGGCTCCTAGCTGCGATGTGCGTCAGGTATGTGTCTGTAATGAATGCTTTTTTTCTTGGAGGCTAGAACAGAAGAGAACAGTGCAGGCTTTCCTTTTGTCTAACAGCAGGCCTAGGGTCTAAAGAGGGGGATGGTTTTCATATGATATTTGCCATTTGCGTTCTGAGTAGTATTATGTTTAGGAAACGAGCTTTGTAGTGTGTGTGTGCGTTTGGTAAGTATTGTATCAGAATGACACATCCGAGTGTAGCATATTTTTGTAGGGATGTTGCAGCAAATCGTGTCCATTGATTTCGTAGCAGTGAATTCAGCTGGTAGAAGGCACAGTGAATATTTTTAACCAATGCTGAAGCTGCTCCTCTAACATCAAGCTGTGTGTAGCTGTAGGATTTGTTTCCTTGCAGCTACAATGGTCAGAAACTGTTTGGATTGGGGGCTGTGGGTGAGGTTTTTTGGAGCACGGGCAAGTATTTGGGAAACCGTTTTCACAAAACCTGAAAAATAAAATTTCAGTTATACTGTGTATAAATTTTAATCTTGAATCAGGATCAAAAACTGAGGAAATCTAATGGAACCCTAGATTGTGCAAGTATTTTATTTTGAAAATGATGAAATATACCATTTTCTACATGAAATACATATCCAGTAGAGTCACTGAATGTCTGTTGGGTTTTGCTGGTCTTACGTAGTGATGACCAGAAGAGAAAGTGACACAGGTTTTATCAAGCAGAGTCTGTAGGTTCACAATTCTCTACCCTTATGATGGCTTGTTTGGAACTGGTGAAATGGTGGGTTTGTGGTAGCCTCCCTGCAGAGGTGAAGGGAAGTAGGAGCCTGGAGAACCTGGGAGAGCAGACTTCCATGGCCGGAGTCATGCGTGCTGGGGTGTGGGAGGCTGGGACCCTGAGTTTGCTCCGGTGGGCTGGGAGTGGGGATCTGTACCACGCCTGGGTAAGTGGCGTGGTGGGAGGCCTCTTGAGATGGAGCCAGTGCTGGAAAATATTTCAAGACAAGTTGCTTTTTCTTGCATAGTTATGTTTTAAAATGAATTAAATGGGTAATTTCTTGTATATGTCACAGTTCGGTAGTTTGAGTAGTTCTTCAGAGAGGAAACAAAGGCTGACCCGTGAGAGAGGCATTTAGTTATTAGGCAGATATGTAATCTTGGGTTTTTTTGTTTGTTTAAACTCTGTTCTTTCCCTGGTATCTCTTGTCTCTGCTGTCTGGTGAAGAGATTTATTTCCATTGCGACTGCCGCCTTCAGTGCCACAGTGTGTTTCTGTCCCTTACCCTTCTGCTGACAATGCTTGAAGAAATTAGATCCTCACAGAATGGTTTGCCTGCACTTTATCAGACACATGGCACTTGCTGTTGGTCATCGCTCACATTGTCGCTCATATCGCCCGTACTATTCTTAGTTCCCTGTCTCCTGCAGTGACCTCACCTGCCCTTCAGGGCTCAAGGTTGCATACTGTCATCATGTTAATGTGACACTTTTCCTCCGGGTACTTGTTCCTTTTTTTGAGCGATCCCCTCCTGGGTGATTGCATGGCTTTTGCTCAGACTCTTGGAATGTGTGTGCATCAAATCAAAGCTGTGCTACCTGGATATGGCCCTACAGCAGGACAGACCCAAATGTCATGAAATTTAAAAACGTAATCCAGTTGCTGTGTCTAGTTCCAGTCCAGGTTTGATCGTTACTATTGCTGCAGTCATTGCCCTTGCTTATCCTTTCCCTACCCCCAAATTTGCAATTTATGTTTTTGCATGTGCTCAATACTGAGTAAACATTCTTCCTTTCTCCAGTGATGTTATTGGACCCTGCAGTACTGTAGCACTTTGCTTGTAAGGATACTTATTCCTATAGCACTTGGAGTGATCTCATCTCCTTTTTATAGGTGGAGAAACAGAGGCACAGAAAACTTTAAGTGACTCGTCCAGGGTCTCCCAGTTTCCAAGCTAGTGTCCAGTGTGATCTGTTGTCTCATGTCTGGATCACCACTGTGCTCTGTGTGCCTGTACGAACTGTGCATCTGACTTTCTTCTCTGCAGCCCTGGAAATGCTTTCCTTGTCATCTCCCCACCCACTGTGAAAGTCTGGTATTAAATCCTACATGTTGATTGAATTCTTCAGGCTAACTGGCCCCTGTAGTTGCTCCTTCGCTCTCACAAAGCTAGCTGCTGAGGAGGTGCTCGCCTGCTCCCGGCGCAGTTGTGTGGCCAGCCGTGCAGGGTTCCTCTGGACGCTGACGGATCGCGTGGGGAAGCTGTGCAGTCTCTGCTTCCTTGCGTGACCCCCGTTGTGGGGAGCGTGAACCGGGGCTGACCATTGCTGCAAACAGCCACTGTGCATCGTGTGAGCTGCAGCAGCGGTGCTGTGTGTTAAGCCTGATTACGTAACCTGTAGATCATTTTCTCTCTTTCCTGATCAGCTGCTTTCCTCTGAATGCAGAAGAGGGAAGCTGCTACCCTCTCTGTGCATGCTGCGTCACGGGAAGAGTGACTGAGAGAGAGGGGTGGTGGAAAGCAAGGGACAAAGGTTAAAAGATTGAAGCAATCTGGGAAGTGCCACTGCTTCAAGGAGAACCGCATGAGTGCAAGAGGCTCTTTGCAGTCTTCTCCTGCTGGGTTTTGAGCTGCAGTATTGAAAAAAATAAAATAGCAGCAGCTACACTAGACGAGTCATAGGCAAGCCCGAAATCTGTTAATTCCTTCACTGAGACAGCATGGAGGATTCAGCAGAGCAGAGTCAGGAAATGAGATATCACATGCTGCAAAGGTAAGAATTACAGATACGATTGTCTCCTCATAGCAGCAGCCGTCTTGGACTGAGGCCGTTGGGCACTTTGTACTGGAAATGCATACTGATATTTTTCCATGTTAATTTTATCCTCTGAAACCTCACCAGTGACTGAGGTATCTGTGCATGCAGTCTGTAAGAAAGGTGCTAGAATACATCTTAGTGGGGAATCAGTGTTAAAGTTTGAGATTCTGCACAACTTCTAACCTCTATAAACTGAAGGATAGATGAGCATTTTGAAGGTTCCTCTGTAACAAAACATTGCAGTTGTGACCTGGTGATTAATAGGGATGACTGTTACTAACTCAGCATTTATTCTGTTTTGTTTAGAGCTCGGTGTTCTTTCTTCCTTGCTGCCCAACTTCTACCTCATCTTACCCTGCAAAAAGAAAAACTCTCTCCTGTTTTAATTATAATGTGCAGCCTGTGGTTATTAGCAAATAAACTTAATGTTCTTGGTATGCTTACTGTCACAAATTAAATGGAGCTACACTTGCTTATACGCAAGTGTTTGTGCATTATTCTGCATGATGAACCTCTGGTTTTGTTGACATTTTATCTGTAGTGGTATCTTCATGTGTGTAGTAGTTTCAACTTGACAGGATAGTTCATATTCATACATGTTCACAGGTTCTGACCCCAAGATTTTTATCTTTTTTCTATTTTTGTTGAGACTGCTCTCAATAAACCTGCAATGAATAAACCTGTCTCACTTGTTGGACTCTGCTCCTTCCTTGCCGTGCCATAGATTCTGACCCTCTTTAAATACATCAATTTAGTAGAAATTCAACCTTAACTACACCTTTCCCCTTTTTCCTGCCTGTTGGCTCCTGTCCTTGAATTCCTGGGCTGAGATTATCACAGAGCAGTTTGTGAACTCTTGCTGACAGGGACAAGTTTTAAGTTCAATGGTGATGTCTATCTCTGAAAGTGCAGCTCGCTGGAAGGGAAAGTACACGGGGGAAGAACCTCTGCACACTTAACTTGTTCTTATGCCCTTCTCTGGATATCAGCTAGCAGCTCTTACTTGAGACAAGTTACTAGACTGGATGTACTTTGGTCTGACCTAGTGCAGCCATTATATGTCCCAGAATATCACTGGGAGATAGGCATCTGTTTTTTTTTAGCATGCTTTAAAATCACCCTATTGGTCTTGTTTTTCCTGTTACCTTTACTTCTCCCACTCTTGGCTTCATGGATTGCTTCAAAGTCTCTTTCATTGTGCTTAAAACAGGTTTTCACTTCCCAGTTAAGCTCAGCATTTGCAAGACCATAACTTGAAGTTCTCTACCAGCATGGCCATTTGTCATGGGAATTTCTCATGTGTGGGAGAGAAGGATTGATGTGTTAATGCAAAACACAGGATCTGAATTTCAAGTGCTGTAAATATGCTTTCTTGCTGTTCTGGAAAATCTCACAATGTCAGGGTTGTGCCGCAGTAGGATGTCACAGCCAAAGTAGATGGTGTGCACGAAGGCAGAGAGGCAGGGAAGGATCCACTCCGTCCTGCATGTGGTAGATAAACATGTCTTTATGGTCAGAGCTGGGCACTGATCTTGCCTTACCTGAAAGATCACCTTTCATTCTAGTACAGTTCTTGGTTGGTTATACTGGGATTTGGCATATACTTTTTTGACTAGGTTGTGCTGGATGATATGGGTCAAGATCCTTTTTATTAATGTGTACTGCAAAGTCCAGTGCAGTCTGTGTTAGTACCATGATCGTTCATAGGAAAGGTGGGTAAGAGAAGAATCTGGATTTAAACCAGACACTAGCTACAGTTTGTTCAGGGCTTCTTTCGTCAGCAAATTTTTTAGTCAAACTACTGGCCTGTGGTGTTACTGTGCTCCTGATGAAGAGTTAAGGAGGGTCTGCATTCTAGATGGGTAAATCTTCATAGGCCGTAACGTATTTATGAGGGAACGTGAGGGGGAATCTGTGTGTTTCCTCTCAGGCTGTCACCAAGCACCTCTAACAGCAACTCGTTCAAGCCAGGATGCTCTAAACCTCATGTGGGGCAGTGAACTTCACAGGTACAGATCTCGGGCTACCTGCCTTTGGTGGCTGTGTTTAAAAGGAGACCTCTAGATGTTGTACGTGACTTGGCTTGTCCTTGCTGTCCTTCGTGCCCTCCCCCAGCAATTCCAGTCACTTTCTGCCACATCCCATCCCATTTCCCAGTGGAGTTGCTCAATGGTATCAGCACTTCAGCAGCTGATTAGGTCAGAGGTTCCTGATGGGTTTCCCATGGCCGAAGAGCAGCCAGCAGGGCCTGTGTGGCTCCTGGGGACCGATGCTGCCAGTTACACAGCTGCTCCAGTGGCACTGATCCCCTTGGTTGCACTTGGGTCTTTCCAAAGCATTGAGTAGTTTTTTAAATACCTTCCCAATATTCATCTCTCCTTCCTACAGACAGGTTCTGTAATCCTGCGTGGTGGCACGGGTAAGGACTTCAGTGTGTTCGTGGGAAAGGAACCTGTTAAGAAAAACGTGCTAAATACAGTAAGAAAAATGGGTAAACTGTGGGGTGACCCGAGAGGTAAAGCTTCAGGAGCTTTAAAATAACAAGTATCTTGTTATTGCCACGGTCATGCTGCACTATGGTAGATGCATGGTGTGAAGAGTAGGTCTTTGCTTTTCTATTGAGTTTCCTCTCACAATTTCAGCTTTGTAAATTTTGGCAAACCAAATCCTGTAGTACTTGCAAAAGCAAAGGGTGATTTATCCATGTGTCACTTCTGAGGAAGCTGAAGCCTAAGAAAGGGAAGCGACTGTCCCATTCCCACACAGAAAGACGGTGGCAGAGCACAGAGTTGATCTTGTCAGACACAAAATTGGCTTTCACTGCTTGTAGTAGAAGTAACGTGATTAATTTGTCCTCTAGCTGTCAGAACTTTTGAGGAAGATATCTAAGACTGGATGGTGGAAAATGCTTGTAAAAGGGTAGCAGAGTCTCTCATTTACACCTGGAGACTTACTTGCTGTGGATCCCAAATAGGATTTCTTGATGGAGTCTGATCTTAGTAGTTTGTTTCACCAAAGCCAGAAAACATTGTTGTCATTTCCCAGCTTTCCTAGATGAATCGAAAGCAATGGGGTGGAGTATTGTTGTTCTGTGTTGGGCAGCAATATACAGTGAACATATTTTTACCTATTTATATATTAGCATAACCAGAATTTCTCCAGATAACTTGGCTTTTGCAGAGAGATAACTGAAAGTTATTTAAAAAACAAAGTCACCCCTGTAAAAGCTGAGGACCAGGCGCCACAGTGGTCTGGAGGCAAGGAGTGATTCTGCTTGGGGAACACGGTCAAGGGGAACTTTACAAATTATTCACATATCGTCTTCTATTTGCGTACCTCTGCACTGCCAAGTTGCTTTTTTCTGTCTCCCACAAATTGCCTTAGGCCCAGTATGTCTGGTTTACACCTTGTAAAGCAAGGCCGGGACAGGAAGAAAGTTGATGTGCAGCGGGATTTCACTGTGGCTTCTCCAGCAGAATTTGTTACTCGTTTTGGAGGGAATAAAGTTATTGAAAAGGTAAGTTACTGACCTTTTTGACTTTAGCATATTGCATTTTGTTCCCTTCTCTTGAGCTATGATTCTCTCTATATAAGGCTGTACACTGCAGATATAGAAATATTAGTATTCCTGAACTTGAAAGTTGTACTTCTGCCTGTAATCATTTTGTTTCCATTTTATTTTATATGTGATAAATAAACATCCCATTGTTTTAGCTTAGTGTGACAGGAAAAAAAATAGAGTGAGCTAGAGCACTTCTGCTGATACAGAAGGATTTATAGACAGATACAACAAAAGCAGACTGGAAAAAACACTAAGAAATGTATTTAAAAATATATGATCGTTTAATGGATGAGGTCTCTTACTTTCAGGTATTGAATGTTTTAACCACTCGTTATGCCTGTTCTCATGTGTCCTTCTGCTCTTTAATCCAAACAAAGTATAATACATTAAAGTCTTTATGGTCGAGAAAGAGCTGATTTCTGAATTGACTGATGGGCCATTAAATGTTCTTGCTGAATTGAATGCTGGGTAACGAAACTGCACAGCCCCAAAATTGGATGAAGAGTCTGCAGAGAAAAAAATGTTTTCATTATTGTTTAGTGTTTTGTGCTATTTAGACTCTATCTCATCCCTGCTTCTAACATACTCAGGTCCTGATAGCAAATAATGGCATTGCAGCAGTGAAATGCATGAGATCCATCCGACGCTGGTCCTATGAGATGTTTCGAAATGAGCGGGCAATCAGATTTGTTGTCATGGTGACTCCTGAGGATCTGAAAGCAAATGCAGGTGAGTTGTGAAGAGTGTGAAAGTGCACAACCTTCTCCTTGCACAGACCCGTGTGCCCACAAGGATGCAAGAAGTTGGATGTATGTCTACTGCATCACGTACCGTTCTGTCAAGTAACAGATTTTTCTGAGAGGAGATTAAGTATTTCCAGTACTGTAGATTTAGGGAGTTTTAGACCAAGTACCGTTTATTACATTTGCAATCTGAATGAGACCACCTTTGTGTTTGCAGAGTATATTAAAATGGCAGATCACTACGTTCCAGTTCCAGGAGGACCGAACAACAACAACTATGCAAACGTGGAACTCATTCTTGATATTGCTAAGCGGATTCCAGTGCAGGTGAGAAGTGTCAAAGATAGTTTTCAAAACGGGAGGTAACACTAAGCAATCTTTTCTCCTTAAATTATGAGTTATTTCTGGGGAAAAAGACAGGTCAAAGAAATTGAAATTACAAACCTATACTAGCGCCAAAAGGCAATGCATATTACAATGCAGTGGGTTTCCCAGTATGAATATCTGCAGGAGATAGAAGGTTCCCTTCACCCTGTCACTTCCCTACACTTAGTTTCTCTTCAACAGCTTGCTTTGGCAGCCGCCTTTGACTTGTCTACAACATGCAGGACACTAGCCCTTTAAACTAAGCGTACCACGTAGTTCAGGATGCTGGTCTGGCTTATGAATGTTATGAGGCTGTTTTCAATGAGGAAAAGAAAGACTTGAAGTATCTGCATGCTTTCTATTTCTGCTCACTTGCTTGTTTTACTAAAACAAAGAGTTAATTATGTTATTTTCTTCTGCAGGCTGTATGGGCTGGCTGGGGCCATGCATCTGAGAACCCTAAACTACCAGAACTTCTCCACAAAAATGGGATTGCTTTCATGGGTGAGGATATATACTTCTGATCTAACGTCTAGTCCTTATTTTAAGATGCGTGGTTTTAGTGAGATAGAAAATCCTGAGTCTAAAAGAGAGCCATGAGGTATGGTTTACAAGTGCGAGATCGATGATACGTCCTTTACAGTAGTCAGAGCAACAGAATATGTTGTCTAACAGCATAGTCTGTTTCCAGTCGTCGAGGCTAACGGAACTAGGTAAGGTTTGGACATATGCTGGGAAATAGTTCTTGTATGGGAGAAGTGGCAAGTTCTCCAACATGTCTTTGAATATTGTGAGATACAAAATCAGAAAAGATTCCTGTTAAAGTAGATTGTTTCAAAAGCTGAATGTCCCTGTTGTCATTTTAAAGAGGGTGTTTGTAGTTTGGTTTTATGGAAAGAGTGGAGTTCTACGTGGACAGTACATGAAGTTTGTGTTCTAGTTAGCAGTGTAGTTAACCAAGTGCTGGAGATGTTTGTTGCAGTAAGCCTCATCTCCTGAACCACATGAATCTGAATATTGGAGAAGGTTTTGGACACGTGCTGTGTTTAAAACTAAAGATGGACTTGTGATAAAAGTCATGGTCTGAACGTAACCTGAGGACAGTTGTATCGTGTTCTGACTTCTAGCAGATCTTTTTATCTGTAAAGTCTTGAGCCATAACCACAGAAATACTCTGGACCCTTGAAGAGGAATGGATTTAAAAGCTGTATTTTAATTCCAGTTTAAATCTCTTACCAATCATACACTACGGTCCCATGCAAACCACATTTCAAGTAAAATCAGGGCACTGAATTCCAGTAGCATGCGATGTGCACACCTAATACCAGTTACTAGTACCTGCCATCCCTTTGAGAGCAGGCCCAGCTTGAGGACACATGGACAGAGAGTAGCACTTGCAAGCTGAGCGTGCCAGGACTTCTTTAACAGGATGGGCGCTTAACAAGCTATTGTGATGTGTCTGTGGTTGCACTGCTGCAGTTTCAATTGCCTTTTCCTCCTTCTTGGTCAAAAGTACTCTAGTCTGTTTTTAGTTTCCTGGCTGATACAGTTAATACACTCTCTTTTGGTTCAGAAATGTTGATTTATACCAGTTGAGATGTGGCATGCAGCAACCCTGCTAAAAGTGTTTGTTTATCCCTCTTACATGGAACCCAAATCAAACTTCTGGCCATTTCCCTAATGTCTGGTATCTCTTGTGTCTCTCATGCATTGTTTTTGCTCTTTGCAGGTCCTCCAAGCCAAGCAATGTGGGCCTTAGGAGATAAAATTGCTTCTTCAATAGTGGCTCAGACTGCCGGCATTCCAACTCTTCCTTGGAGTGGCAGTGGTAAGAAGGAAATTGCTGTGTTTGTCAAGATCATTCTAATCTTTTTTTCTTCAACACATCTAATCTTTAAGAAGTGTCTGTGCACAAAAAGGCGTTGGAAGAGATGTTCCATCTGTTTAGGGTTTCAAATTTATATTATCTGAGGCTTAGACATAATGACTACAATATATATGGATATGTCAGGCAAAATTTACATGTTGTGTAACGTGCTGTTAGTCTAACAGTACAGCTGTAATATCTGGTATTTCTGCAGTCTCTACTTTTCTAGCGTGTTGTTTTGGAGCATACAGCCAATACTCTGCTTCCATGGAAGCTCTATACAGTTTCAAAAGACTGTAGATAACTTGTTTCTCAGAATTGCACAAGGTAAATGAAGGAGGATATAATTTGTTGGATGAAGCGATCTGCTCCCCAGAAAACAGAAATGTCTGTTTACGTTCTGCATTCTCTCTTTTGTAAATGCTTCCAGACTAGTTCCTTGTGGAACTATGACTGCTGTTTGTTTTGCCAATGTCTGATGTGTGAGTTCTCACTGAGCCTTGCAGCAGAATGAGCTAAGAAGATAATGCTTATATTTCAGGTCTTCGAGTGGACTGGCAGGAAAATGATCTTCAGAAGCGTATCTTGAATGTTCCTCAGGAGCTATATGAAAAAGGCTACGTGAAAGACGCAGATGACGGACTGCGGGTAGGTGGCTAGTATTTTGAAGGTATTTGAGGACTTGCTGCATACACACCTGAAGAGAGCTAGAGGTTTAATTTATTTTTAATGGGAGTACAAACTAGAATTAGACTGTCAGCCTCACAGAACTGAGTCTTGGAAATTGGAAAGTGATCTTTCACATATCATCTTTGGGCCCAGCTTGCAGAATTAGGTGAGAATTAGGAGAAGGAGATAAATATGGGAACAAAGTTGTATTTCATTAAGGGCTCTCTTCTGGTTTTTGTTTAATGCAGGAAGAAGGTGTTTTTAATAAAGACCCATGACCTCACACTTGGTTTCATCTTTTGTTAAGTTTTCCTTTGAGGAAGATTTCTAGAATAAGAAATATTCCTGGCACAATACAGGGTTTGGGAATTTTCCTTTGTGAAGAGAGGGGGTGGGGTATATGATTTTTCCATGTTACCCAGCTTAATGATTTTCTGTATTACAAAAAAGTTTTTCTGTGAGTTTGTAAATTTAATGGCGTGAAGCACTGACAAAAGATTTTGTGATCACTTCGAGAGGCTAGAGTTCTCTATAGTCACAAAATCACTGCTGATTTTTCCAACTACAGGCACCCTCTCAAACTGGAATATTTGGTTTCTATCCCATTCATGTCTTGGTTGCTAAATAGAGTCAGACATGGAAGCTTGGACACAAATCAACAGGGAAATAATGATCTTTTCAACTTGATTCTGCTAACTTTTTGTACTTACCCATGTTTTTCTGCCCATCTTGATCAGGCTGCTGAGGAGGTTGGCTACCCTGTCATGATCAAGGCTTCTGAAGGAGGAGGAGGAAAAGGAATCAGGAAAGTTAACAGTGCAGATGACTTTCCCAACCTATTTAGACAGGTAGCTTTTCCCATTGATTTGTACTGTCTTGTTCTAAATGTTCAGGTTGGGTGATTCTGAGAGCACTGAATTGGAAATGTTAAAGAACTGAAAAAGTCTGCATTATGTATCAGAGCCTGTTTAGCTACTTTGAATCATGAGTTCATGCTTTCTTTGCTCTGTATGTTGGTAGGATTTCAATATATCTGCATACCCAATAGAGTTGTCAAATGCCCAAACATCACAGGAGATGCTGAATAAATCCAAGTAATGGAGGGCACCTGCAGTGTAACTCAAAAATGTTGAGGGACATGAGCCTTCTTTAGTTTGTGGGTTATTTAGGAAAGCTGAGAGGAATGGAAACAGCACTGTAATTATATACAAGTGAACACAGGGCATTTTCAGCCTTAAGTGGCCCAGAGGAAATATTATGGATGTTCCTTGCTTAAAAAATGAACTTGGGGGGATTGTGACTAAGATAGGTGTTTACAAAAAATGATCTGCCTGTTTATATGCTGTCTCTGCTATAGGTTCAAACTGAAGTCCCAGGCTCTCCAATCTTTGTAATGAGACTAGCCAAACAGTCCCGCCACTTGGAGGTGCAGATCCTGGCAGATCAGTATGGCAATGCCATCTCTCTCTTTGGCCGGGATTGCTCCGTGCAGCGCAGGCACCAGAAGATTATTGAGGAAGCACCTGCTTCTATCGCGACTTCGGTGGTGTTTGAGCACATGGAACAGGTGAGAGTGGCTCTGCAAGTTCTCTTTTCCTTGTGAGTCTCCAGAAACAGGCAGGACTTCTTTGACATCGCCAAGAGTTTTGCATTGCTGAATCTTTTAAAGGAGCAATATAGGGTTGCGTGTCTTAAACTGCTTAGTGTGGGCAACTAGTCACATTTCCAAAACTGACTGAGTCCACCATGTGCTGACAAACAGCTGTAGAGCTCCCTTCAAAAATGCGTGCACCCCAAAAATAGGAGGGAACTGTGTTTTAAATGTATATTGTCATATTAAAAGCAAGCTGCAGGAGTTGTATGAATTATCTGATGCTGAGTATTATAAATATTTGCTTCAACCTCTGCCTTCTGTAAATTCTAAATGAAATAACCTGGAAATGAAAACTCCTGTGCCATATGCTTTTCTTTGAGCAGTTCTCGGGCCTGTTACAAGCTTTTGGATGTTTCAGAATGCCAGTAAAAAAGTCTGAAGTGGGTGGGGTGGGTGAACAGAGCATAGGTAACTAAGCATGGGGCCTGGAAATCAAATGCTCTTTTTTCCTGTATCCTAGTGTGCGGTGAAGCTTGCCAAAATGGTGGGATATGTGAGTGCAGGCACTGTGGAATACCTGTACAGCCAGGATGGCAGTTTCTACTTTCTGGAGTTGAATCCCCGCCTGCAAGTGGAGCACCCCTGCACAGAGATGGTAGCTGATGTAAATCTGCCGGCAGCGCAGCTCCAGGTGAGTCAAGTGCCCAGGCCCTGTGCTCCTGGAGGCTTTCAGAAGTATTCGAGCTGGGGTATACTGAAGAGGCCTGAGCATGAAAAACCTGTTCTGCTGAAACCTTAGTAAAATAGGGGGGCGGACTCTTGTCTGAGTCACAGCCAGGGTTCTGTGTTAAAACTGGATCACATACTGACATTATGCAGACAACTAGATCTTGGTACTGATAGAGGGGAGAATATAAAGGAAGTATTAGAGAGCTCTGCTAAACATGGCCTATATCCTCATGTGCAGATAGGTGATAGATGACTTCCCCACATTTCCTCCTCAACAAAAATACCCAATAACTCAAAGGCCCATTTTGGTACTTTCTCAGCTTGGGATTTATCGTCTGTGGCTGGAGCAAAGCTTCATTCAGTGTTCCAAAATATATACGCATCCCTTCTGTTATGACTGTTTCACTAAGTTACAGCTCTACCATTTGGCTCTTTCTGATTTGGAAAGCAAAGAGAGGTTACTTTCTAGTTGTTTCTCCTGGACTGCTCAGGTAGACCTTCAGTTAAAAGGAGTGTGAAGGGAAGCAATAGGGGAATAAAACATAGAGGTAGGAAAACTGATTTAAGGAAAGGTTGTGTGTAAAAAAGCCTGTCTCAACAAGCTTTAGCCATGAGTAGTTCAACTTTAAGCTCTGAAATTATTTTGTGAAACAAGTTGGCTTCTGAGGCTAGCAGTGTGATCAAATGCTGTGCCAGTTTTGAGCAGTGCGTTCCCCACTCTGCCTCCAAGGGACAACAGCCTCTTCCCAGAGTTTCTAATGACAAAAGGAGGGAAAAAAGAACAGACAATTGGATTTTTCATCTTTCAGCAAGTTCAGCAGTTGTTTGAAGTTCAGGAAAGTGACTTGGGTCTTTTTAAATTTGATAAGCAGTTCCTGACTTCCAGAGCAATTGTTTCCACGTCTCTAAGCTCCTCACTGATTTCAGGTGCTTTCTTCTCCTGGCTGAGTTCCCTGCTCTTTAGCTTTTCTACAAAACAGGATCTTTGCTTAATAATTAGGTACTTGAATAAATGTGGCAAAGTGACCAAGAATTTGTTTTGATTTACTGCTTTTTCAAGGGGAAGTCATGACAGTAGGTGACAGTTATGGCTTACGTGATCGAGTAGGCTTTTTGTTGTTCTGATCCCCAAAGTAATGAGGGAATCCTTCACAGATCCTGTAGAAAGCATTTGTTGAATATGCTGTGGCTCATCTGTCCCTCGTGCATCCCCACCGAACTCCCTGTGTGCTGCCATGCTATCTCCCTCTTCTCAGCCCCCATCTTTTCCACGGGTGGACGAAGGCCGCAGTCCTCTTTCCCTCTTTTAGACCACATTAGGGGCTCTAGGTGCTTTTCTACCTCCGTTTTCTCATCCCTCCCGTTCT
Source organism: Aptenodytes forsteri (assembly GCF_000699145.1). Taxonomy (NCBI): domain Eukaryota; kingdom Metazoa; phylum Chordata; class Aves; order Sphenisciformes; family Spheniscidae; genus Aptenodytes; species Aptenodytes forsteri. The sequence goes on along the minus strand of NW_008795131.1, from coordinate 4,278,019 downwards.
TACCCTCTTGCTTGCTTTCTAGTTTCTTTCTTCTCCCTGCAGTTTGCGTTTTGAAGTTTATTGGATAGATGATAGAGAAAACAAACAGTTGAACTGTAATGTCTTGTATGCTGCTCAGGAGCAGGATCATCTTAATTTTGTTGGGAGGCTATTTGGCTTTGGCTTGAGCCTTCTCTCAGCAGGTGATTCCAGTAGCTCTATGTCTGTATTTGCCAGGCACTGAGAATTTTGTAACTGGTCAGGTGCTTTCCTCATTGTTTGGGCACTGTTCTTCGTATTGCTGATGCTAGATACAATTTCATAGAATGGCACATTGATATTGTAACCAGTTTGGTCTTTTGTCTGTCGGTGTCTGGCTAATAGACAGCTGAAATAAATGGTTAAGCTAAAGCTCAGCCTTTTTGAACTGTAGCTGTAAAAAAATTTCCCAGCTAATGAACAGAACAAGTGGGACTTTACTCCATACGGATACAGCCAGTTCTGCAGGTTACTCTCTCCCCAGTTTATAGTTGCAAAATTCCACGGTTTCTTATAACCAATTAGGAGCCTTCTGTCTCACTGGGACCTTAGTATATTTTTAACAGGCCTAATGCGTGCCTATCTTCAGCTGACCTAGCACTGGCCAGCTTTCTCTGGAGCCTTTTAATCAGTCAATGGAAAATGCTGGCTGAAGGGCTTAAGGTGGATATTACACTGAGCTCAGCTGTCCTGAGAAATATGAATGTTCCAAGACATGTCAATGGAGAAGGCTCACAGAAAACAGGCATGCATATTTGCTATACTAGAACTGCAGCATCAGCTTCTACAGAGAATTGGTGGAATTAATTCTTCAAGGAATAGGTACTCTCTGTGAGGAGAGAAACTTACTTAGTGGTGGTTTCTATTATTATTATTATTATTATTTTCCTTAGATTGCCATGGGGATTCCCCTCCACAGGATCAAGGATATCCGAGTGATGTATGGTGTTTCTCCATGGGGAGACGCATCTATTGATTTTGAGAATTCAGCCCATGTCCCCTGTCCACGCGGCCACGTCATCGCTGCACGCATCACCAGTGAGAATCCTGATGAGGTGAGTGTTTTAAATGCTGTAGTTACTGATCACACTCTGATAACCGTAGACTTTACACCAAGGTTCAATCCCTGCTGCTGATCCTGAAAATTTTGGCAGCAAATTTAAAAGATTCTTCCCTTATCTCACTTAGCTGATGGTTCTGAACTTACTTGCATATATATCATGTTGCAGCACGAAGAGATGCTCTGGCCTTCAGAACTCTAATTACTTCCCTAATTCTGGATTATTTACTTTTTTTAGGACGTATAGCAATGTCTGTCTGTCTGTCTTTACAGGGATTTAAGCCCAGTTCTGGTACAGTTCAGGAACTGAATTTCCGCAGCAATAAGAATGTCTGGGGCTATTTCAGTGTTGCTGCTGCAGGAGGGCTTCATGAATTTGCTGATTCTCAATTTGGTCACTGCTTCTCTTGGGGAGAAAATCGTGAAGAAGCCATCTCGTAAGTAGTCGGAAAAGTGGTAGATCCTTGGAAATTGCTTGGTTTTGTCCTCTTTGATCCAAAGTGCCATGGATAAAACAAGACTCCTTACTTCTAGGAGTTTTAAGATAAGTTTCCCTCTCTTTACCTTGTTTGCCACATCATGGTCAGGCTTCTCATCCTGTCTTGCTTTGCAGTTCCACTGTGTTGCACCTACATTTCTACACTTTTTGCTTCTCCGTTGCACCTACATTTCTACACTTTTTGCTTACTTCTCTATTTTTTTTTTCCTTTCTGTTCCATTCCTGCCTTGTATAGAATCGTAGAATCATTAAGGTTGGAAAAAGACCTCTAAGATCATCGAGTCCAACCATCGACCCAACACCACCACCCTGCTGCTTGGGGTATGATATAGCTACCATTGTGAAGTTCCTCTTTGAAAGCGTTCAGGTGGAAGGCTTCTAACAGGAAAAACGATAACTTGTTATGCCAGTGCCTTATAATGGTTTATAAACCACTGAGTGTCCTTATGTGGTGTGGAACGGTAAAGCATCCAGTCGTAAGACAAGACTGTCTGACCTGCCATCCATGCCGTTTTTCATCCAGAGCCGTTCCTTTGTTCCATTCTGGGTGGGATGGAGACCATGTCTGTCTGTCTTATGTATACTTCTGACATGTGGTAGGTGCCCAGATGATGATAATAGTGGGAACTCCTGATCTTGTAGCTGGTGCTGGCTGAGCTGCTCTTGTTCACACCGGCAGCAGATTGAAGAAAATCAATATTCTTTCATTCCCAAGCATGTCATATAGGATCTTGCTCCAGTGTACATGCGCTTCTGCTATTACCTTCAGACTGTTTTTTCCCAGCAGCTCATGGAGAACTATCTAGAGTTACCAGCTTGCGCATTACTGTTCAGTATGGGATAGATAATAGGTATTCTTTTCTCTTTCAGAAACATGGTAGTGGCTTTGAAGGAGCTGTCCATCCGAGGGGATTTCCGAACCACTGTTGAGTACTTGATTAAACTGTTGGAAACAGAAAGTTTCCAGCAGAACCGCATTGACACTGGCTGGTTGGATCGGCTTATTGCTGAGAAAGTTCAGGTGCAGCTGCTTGCTTTACAGGATGACAAATTGGAGTGAGGAGGGCAGGGGGTGGGGGAGCAAGCTTGGTGCATGCTGGTTGCAAGAGGACAAGGATTTGGGAGTGGTTAATTTCCACTTACCACTTTATGAATAAACATTTTCACTGGCCTTAATTCTTATTTAATCAAAATCCCAGGTCATCCCTGTCAGGGAAAAGTGGTCTTAAAGTTGGCCGGAAAAGCATCTTAGTGTACGTGTGAATTAAGGCTAGTATTTTGGTTTGCATTTTGGGACAGATGGTAGTGGAAATGCAGGTGAACCCTCAAGATTTGATCCAGGAAGAAAAAAATGTGGTTTTCTTCTAAGGAGTTACAGAGGTAATTGCTTCTATATAGTGTTTGCATGGATGCTACACCAACTTAATTTTAAAGAGAGGTTGGCCGTGAACCAAAAATAGAGCTGAGACTGTTGATTCTTCAAGTGGGTGTGCAGAATGGACTGAAGCTAAAGGAGATGTAACTGTGTTATGCACCCTTTCTTTCTAGGCTGAAAGGCCTGATACCATGCTGGGAGTGGTGTGTGGAGCTCTGCATGTGGCTGATGTGAGCTTCCGAAACAGTGTCTCAAACTTCCTGCACTCTCTAGAAAGGTAAAATTGCAAGCTGGCCTGGTAGATAGCTGATAAGCAGATAGTAATTAGTTTTGATTTACAAGTTTTGTTCCAAGTACAGTACAGTCCAGAAATGGCCAGAGCTTGTTATCAGCTGACTGTTCTCTGGTCCCAGGAAGCTGTTTGTCTACTGGCTTAAGAAAACTGGTAGATATCTATGCATGTCCCCAAAATATCCCCTGCTGTTTGCACAGATGTGTTTTGTTTCTGGCAGTTTTGGCAGAAGCTCCAAGAAATGGGTCAGAAATGTGGAGTTCTTTCTCTGTGTGCTGCTAGGGCAACATCAGGGAGTCTTGAATCACCAGATATTGTCTTCCTCCTGTTTTGAGGATTGATCTAATTTTTCCAGATTTGCAATAGTTTTCCAAATTGAATGTTTCCCACTAGTACTTAGAAAACCCTCTCTGCTTCTGCTGGCTTCAAACTAGAGCAAGCACTGTAGGGAAACTAGTCATAACACTCTGTGAGGCTAAACCTGGTGTGATCCTGGCAGGTCTGCTCTTAACAGAGTTCTTCCCCTCAGTGTCCTGTTGGTGAGTCCATACGTAAACAGAGCTGCAGGGGGAAAATCTGCTTTATTCCAATGTGAAGTCATGCTACATGTTCTGTAATTCTGATACATGCCTCTCCTAAGAAGAGACTGTGAAGTCATGCTACATGTTCTGTAATTCAGGCTGTGATGTTCCTTTTGCAGACTCTTCTCTAAGGCAAAAGTGGGTGAATGGAAAGGAGGGTAAAGCAGTCTGTGTGAGAGATGGGCTGGCTTTGTCAAACTGATACGTGCTTCTCCTAAGAAGAGATGGTTTAAAAGCCTACCTCCATCTCTCTGCTAGTGTTTTCCAAATTCTTGCATGCATCTTTGAACCTGCTTGGGTCCCTGATAGCCATTTGGTGGCTTCTGGAAGACCAGTTTTATTTTGTACTTCTCTTTCAAGGGGCCAAGTCCTGCCTGCTCATACTCTGCTAAACACTGTGGATGTGGAACTCATCTATGAAGGACGGAAGTATGTGCTGAAGGTATGATGCACAGTGTGGAAACCCATCCTCTTGCCACTTTTAGTTGGAAATGTCTGTTTGTGTGCTGCTCTAGCTTAATCTTTGCGATATGTGTAATTATTGGCATTAACTGTGCAGGGTTTATTTTCTCTGCTTTAGTGGGGTTAAGAAATCAGTACAATCTCCCTTATGGTAATACCGCATCGCATCTTTCCATTGCAATATCTCTGTAAACATTTTAACCTTTCGGGGTCAAGAAATGCTTTGCATAGGGTGAAGATCACTTTGTTGTAGGCAAAGACTACTGCCTGTTGGTTGACCAAAACTTTCAGTTGATGTTTCTGAATATGTAGATCTGTTCTGTTGGGTGTTTGAGCCCAGTTTCATCAGTATGACAGAATTTGTAGCAGTTTTTCCCTTTAGTGTTGCTTTTTCTTTGCTGTGTGCAAAAACCTGTTAGAAATACTGTTTAAAGGTTGCAAAACGAAGCATACAAAAGTTAGGAAATATTAGACTTAAGATTGCCTGTGCAATCTTAATCAGATTCCTCGGGCAAATTTATTATGGTGATCACCTCCATGATTTTATCTTGGCACCCCTCTGATGAGAAATAGAGAGGCACTGAACAGCAGCTAAAGTATGCTTTAAGTGATTTACCCAGCTTCAAATAGGAACTCTGTGGCAGAGACTGTGATAGGATCCCTTTTTCCGGGGAGAGTTTTAGCTGCTTTCTCTGTGAGACATCTCTCTCATTCATTATGCAATTTTAGTACACGACTGTGACTTGTACGTAGATCTGGAGAAATGAATCTCATTCATTATGCAATTTTAGTACACGACTGTGACTTGTACGTAGATCGGGGTGGAGAAATGGTGTATGATTGCATAATCAAACCTGTACAATTAATGCATAAGAGTGAGAGGATTAAATCAAGATTCATGGACAGCATTAGTTGTGGCATCTCTTGACTGCTAAATGCTTGGCTTTGTGATCCCAAATTTTTTTACATTGTTTTTTTCCATCTGACATGAGAACAAATGGCTCCGTTCCCCTTCTTTAATTCCCGCTGTTGCAGTGCTTGGAAAACGGTGTATGTTGTGGCAACCAAGGCACTATCAATGCTGTGTTTATTTCATGTCATACGTACCATTCTTGTGGATCTGCAGGTGACCCGACAGTCTCCCAATTCCTATGTGGTCATCATGAACAGCTCGTGTGTGGAAGTTGATGTGCACCGACTGAGTGATGGAGGACTGCTCCTATCTTACGATGGTAGCAGCTATACTACCTACATGAAAGAAGAAGTGGACAGGTAGCAACCTGTAAAGACTAATGTTTAACATTCACATACAACCCAAAATTAGGTGTACTTGTCACTTTATGCTTCCCAAAGATCAGCTGGGAATGGAATTCTCTCCTAGGAAGAGGTTACTAGATGTATTATGGATGAGTTTAAAGGGAGAAGTTGCCTTCACCTGAAGAACAGATCTTGGCTACTGTTAGAAGAAAGATCTGAGCGTGTACCAATGTGGAGTCCATATTCTCCTGCTTGTTCTTTAAAAGTGCCCTTTTGGATTATAAAAACAAAAGACAGAACATGAAAATCTTTAAAATCCTTGAAACTCCACAGCTGCCTTAGAAATAGATACAAGATTTACTGTTTTGGTGCATTCCCTCAAAATTCCCTGCAGGGATCATAGCCATAAGGTCAGTAAATCTCCAGCTTCTGGAATGTGAACCACTGCCCCCTCTGCTGGTTTCTTTTCTGTGACAAATGTTAACAGATCTGGTCAGGAGTACAAAGGGAGTTTGGGTAACTTTCTGGGTTGGAAAATGCTATAAAATCTTAACCTTTCAGTCTGCTACATGGGCGCATCCTGCTCTTTTCAGCTTTGCTCTGTATACAAGAGGATTTTGCATGAGGTGGGCAGTTTGGTGAATGTATTGTGTGTTATGCATGGCAAGTGTAATCTCCACTAACATCAGTTTTTGTTTATATGAAATCTTGAACTTCATTGGCTCTGGTTCTGACAGTGAGTGATGCCTGTTGGTAGAGAAGAAGCACAAAAGTAACATACGTACAACCTTGCTAAGGGCTATTCTATCTGGTTTCTGATCCCTGGCTTCCATAGTCCTGTTTTGATATGATTAATCTGAACTTTCATATGCAGTTCAGCTCAGAAGAGCTGGTTGGGGTGTTTTTGTTTAGTTTTGTTTTGAAGTAGAATAGGGAAAGAGAGAATGGATTTTCCCCTTCCTATGCTTTCCACAAGAAATTCTGTTGCAGTGATTTGTCCCATTCTTTCCTAGGTATCGCATCACTATAGGTAACAAGACCTGTGTGTTTGAAAAGGAGAATGATCCCTCCATTCTGCGCTCACCTTCGGCTGGGAAGCTTATCCAGTATGTGGTGGAGGATGGGGGACACGTGTTTGCAGGGCAGTGCTTTGCAGAAATAGAGGTAAAAGAGTCTCAAAGAACTGACTTGGCTGCAGATGCTGAATCTGCCCAGGCAAAAGCTTGGGGGGAGGGAGGGAAGTTGAATGCTTTGGAACTGGGAATTGAGCGTGAGGGATAATTCACAGTATTTCCTTTCCAAATTTTGTCTGTGTTTTAACCTGGACTAATGCAGGAATCAGCAGTGAGAGTGATGGGGTGGGAAAGAAATTACTTAACAGCCGAAATTTGAGTGTTAATGACTGTATACCAAGTGACAAGCAGAATTTCTCAGCAGTGAGACCATGGTTATCATCTTGCTGTGATACCAAGGGAGAGCAGGATCCATGTGTACTGTGTTTTCTGGCTGTGACGAAGGCGGCCTTCTATTTGTAGACCACTACTTAGTACTAACGCAGACTCAGAAGCAGTTACATGCCAGGATTAAGTAACAAATTAAGACTTCTCTGATTACCTGATCATTTATCAGGTTGATTGGATGAGTTAATAAGTGTCACTCCTCTCTTCTCCCTTGGAAGTTACTTAACTCTTAGAGAGGAGGAGGATGAACAATTTCTGCATCACTGTGAGGAAAGCATGAGTTTGTGTAGGAGTGCATGGCTCAAAACAGATTTGAAGGAGGGGAGGGTGTGTGTTGACAGAGGGGCAATTAAACCAGTTGGGGACAATGTGTAGGAGAAAAATACCAAGCCAGATATTTCATGTAAGTGCTTTTACGCTGCAACAGAGCCATGGCTAAGAAGCAACCACCTGCTCAATTCCTCTGTTCCCAGTTGTGGTGTATAGTATAGCAATGGTAAAACTAGACTGTCTCCCCCCATACCCAACCCTTCTGCTCCAAAGGCAAGAGCTTCCATGGTTGATCTAAGGAAGCATCTCTGAAGAGCAGTCTGAGACCTGTGACCTCTAGAAAGTAATCCTAGTTCCCTCTACTAAAAGCGAATGTGTTGCTGTAGCTTTTGAGAGTGGCTCTCCCACTTTTAGCCTTTAGAGTGCAGCAGCTGCAGCAGTAAATTGTATCTGCTTTGTCCATTGTGTTGAATGTGGGACCTTCTTGGGTACCTGTTGGTCCACGCAGTGTGGAACAGGTGATGTTCCTGAGGATGATGGCTTCCTGCTGCGGTAATTTGTGGCCAGTTATTTTGTTCTACCATTCACTTCAGTGTCTGGGGTTTCATTCCCAATGTGTGTGCTTTTAGGCCTTTGAGAAAGCCTGAACGCAAAAGGTGCTCATGCAGGTTAGTTTGTCTGTGGTAGGACATTGGCTGTTGGCTCACAAAACTAGAACCATTTGGGGAACATGGAAGCTGAGTGTGTAACCTGTTTTCTTTGCTACAGGTGATGAAAATGGTGATGACGCTAACAGCAGGAGAATCAGGCTGCATCCATTATGTCAAACGCTCAGGGGCAGTCCTGGATCCAGGCTGTGTGATTGCCAAGCTCCAGCTGGATGATCCCAGCAGGGTGCAGCAGGTAAGAAGTTGCAGGAAGCACAGATGTGTTTTTAATAGGGGAGTGATGTTGAGAGTGGTACAAGATGGTCCAGTGTACTGAACCAATTTCAGATTTGTGCATTGTACTGGAATTGTCACTTTACCATTTATTTGTCTCAGATGAGGACTAGGACTCAGATAATTGTCTCGTTCTCTGATTCAGGCTAAGCTTATGTACCATTCTTGTTCTCTTCTTACCTCAGTACTATTGTGGGTACATGGCTGCCCAGGGTATTGGAGGTTGGCCAGATTTTTCTATCTGCTTTATTCCTATGCAAGTTTATTTAACTTCTTTGTATCATGTATTCTTCTTCAAGTGACCCTCTTTGGGAGGACAGGAGTTGATATCCCAACTCCAAGAGTGTCGGGCTGTGTGAAAGCAATTGTAGCAAATCTGAAAATACAGAAAAAGAGCCTAGGACATGGATCTTTTTTAAGGTGAAAGGCAAGGAGATATATTCTTTCAGGGATGGTAGGCTGGGATGTAGCTGGTGGAGGTGGAAGAGAATCTATTGTTCCTTTAGCAATAGCCAGTTGAAAATTGTGGGAGGTTGTTGTGCAGGGGGTGGAAAGTGATTGTCAGCACCAAACTGTTGGCTTTTCCTGTGCTTTTCTTTGAGATTTTTGGTCATCCTGGATCTAAACAATGAGATCAACTGTAACGTATTTGGGAGAGAGGCTGGAAGCTTATTTTGTGGGTGTACACAACATAGAACTGTTAGAGATCCAGCTCCTAACTTTTCTGTCTCTCAACCAAGTGCATTTTCCACTCTGGGAATTCTTCCAAGTTAAATCTGAGCCTCCAGTCGAGGGTAACTGGATGTTACCACCGTGGCTGATGCCATACAGGAAGGTTAGTGACACTGTGCTGTTCATTGTGTTTCCAGGCTGAACTGCACACGGGTACCTTGCCGCAGATCCAGAGCACAGCACTTCGAGGCGAGAAACTCCATCGCATCTTCCATTATGTCCTAGATAACCTGGTCAATGTGATGAACGGATACTGCCTGCCAGAGCCCTACTTCAGCAGCAAGGTACTGGTTACTTCTTGTTTCAGAGCGAGAGCACAAATATTCTTTCAGTTCAAGGTAAGGCTGGCCAATTTGCACGTCACAGCCAGAGGACCAAGGGTCGGGGCAGTACTACCCTGCTAGTGCCAGCTGGATTTGGTTTTCTTTCTTAGACTTCCTTATAGTCAGTCTTACCAGAGAGTAAGATAGGAGAGTCTCATCTGTGGCACCCAAAACAAAGACAAGGAGTTGAGCTTGACCTTTACTGCTTGTGCCTGCAAGCCTTGTACATGGGAGCTGCGTGCGTAGCCATCTGTGGTAGAAGTCCTAGAGGGAGGAGGAAAGAAGGTGGAGAAATCTGAGTCAGCTGTCGGCGTAAGGTAGCACAGCAGCTTTGTCATCTACCCCAGTTCTCTCTTTTAGTCCCTGGACTAGCTGTGTGATAAAACAGTATTAAAGAAGACCTCAATGAAAAGCCTTTCCTTTTCTCCCTTCTTGCTGCTTATTCTTTTCTTCATGCTTGTCTTTACACTGACTTGTCTTTCTCTAGGTGAAAGGCTGGGTTGAGCGACTAATGAAGACACTGAGAGATCCATCTTTGCCTCTGCTGGAACTTCAGGACATCATGACCAGTGTTTCTGGACGGATCCCACCCAATGTAGAGAAGTCCATCAAGAAGGAGATGGCCCAATATGCCAGCAACATCACATCAGTCCTTTGCCAGTTTCCCAGCCAACAGGTGATCAACCACACTTACATAGAGGAATAAAAATTGGTTTGCGTTGGTTTGCATGGAGAGAGAGTTCCTTTAAATTATCTGGAGGTTAGTTGGACCCGAAAGGTGCGTTTGAACATGGGATCTTCATGATGAAAGATACTTACATATACCACTGGAGCTTAAAGGCTTGCCTCCTTTACCTGTGCTGAAGGGTGTGTGTTCCCTGCTCAGTATAGCTTTAAACAGGCAGTTCGGAAGCAGTTTAATCATATCAGTGGCCTTGTGGGCATTTATTTATTTGCTTTTTGCCTGGTACATATGCTGCAGTGCAATTTGTAGTGTCAACGTAACTTTAAAAAAGAGTGATTGCAACTCAGGGAGGCTTGATCAGGTAATCAGATGTTGGAAGATGATTTCTCCAGTATACGATATTGTGCATTGATTTTTGTATCATTGTCAGGTCATTAACTTCCTTAGCAGCTTAAGGCTTTGGCCTTTGCTGGACTCTGCTGGAGCTCTGGTCTGGTCTGTCTGGAAGTTCTCAGCTTCTCTGCTCGTTGTTCAGCCAGATCGTTCCATCCAGGACTGGGACTGTCATGTGATTGCTCTCTTTCAGATTGCCAATATCTTGGATAGCCATGCAGCCACCTTAAACCGCAAATCAGAGCGTGAGGTCTTCTTCATGAACACTCAGAGCATTGTGCAGCTTGTACAGAGGTGAGCTATTTTCAGGGGTGTCCCCTAACTCTTCTTTTTTTTTTTTGCTGCTGCTTGAAAGACCTGAGCCTGCTTGTCTTTATTCAAATGGATTTATTACACTCAGAGTCTAAATCATTAGGAATAAGACTGCATACTTCCCTCAGAGAGGTCAACAGTGAGGGGGCCATGTGTGTGTGGCTCCTTGGCTGCCTGTGTGAAGCACACATACAGATCCTTCCTCTTTTTCCCTTTGCCATATGAAAGAAGGATTTAACTTCTGTCCTGACACTGAAAACAGCTTGGCCATTTCATCAAGCCGCTGGTGTGTGTTATGCCATTCAGTGTCTAGAGTTTTGAGTATTTTTAGAAGAAAAAGGATATTTTGATGCAAAACACGAGCCGTGCTACCCCACAACAGTAATGGCAGGGGTTATGTATTCACATAACAATTAGGGTTTTCAGAACTGGGTACGCTTCTTTTCATAAGCGAACAGGCTTATTCTGCCACTCGTGTTGAGTGTTAGTCACTTGCAGGTCTTCAGAAGCAGGGCTGTGCCAGTCTTACTCGGTGCTAGGTTTGACTTATTTACTTCTGCAGGTACCGGAGTGGTATTCGGGGTCACATGAAAGCAGTGGTCATGGATCTGCTCCGTCAGTATCTGAAGGTGGAGACTCAGTTTCAGCACGGTGAGTCTCTAAGCATATCAAGGATTTAATTTCTGAAAGAACCACATTTGGTCCCAGAAGCTCCACATGAACCCCCTCCAAGAAAGATTACTCTAACTTTATGGTGAGGCTAAGCTACACAGGTTTTCTTTTAAAGGTCTACCAGTCAGATCCTGTTTTTTGTAGAGGAGCTTATGTCCAGTTTGAGTTTTTGTGGTAAGAGTGATCATAATACTGATGACAAGCAAATGACAAACTCCACCCCAAAGCTCTCTGTTCTGCTGGTTTTCCATTGTGGGTATATCCACCATCTTTTACATCCTGTGTCATCTTACCCACAGTTTACATGTCATAATGCGACTCTGGTCTCTTTTCGGTGTAGGAATGCTCCTTTTCCCTGTAAATCTTCAAAAGAATAACTCATATATGAGTTTATGATCCTCTAAGTGAGGACTTTTGTATGTCCTGGAGTAAAAAGACAGACTCACTGAATTATGAGTTTCTTTGTGTTGCCATTTCTAGTCTGTTATTGATCTCGCTAAGGCTCAGCCAGTCTGCGTGGTCTCTGCTTGTTCTAGATCAGAGATGAAGCAGTTCTCCTTTGCGTTCCCTCACTGACTCTGTCAGCAGTGGCCCACCACTGGAGAGTTCCCCCACTCGGGTACTCCACATGTAGAAACTTCATGTTAGAAGCTTGATTTTTATTTCCTGATTTCTGAGCATCTGCAGAAAAATTAGAATCAGAAAAACTGTTTAAATTCACCATGCTATTTAGTTCTATCTTGCCTGTTTATTAAATTCTATAGTGAGAAAATCAAGTGCAGTTAAAAAAAAAAGTCACTGAGTTATTTGCACCTGCTGTAAAATACCAGGAAGCTGTTTGCTGTTCATAAGAACAAACCTCAAACCTCAGCCTGAAACGGAGAACTGAAATAAAAGCATTGCACTGCTGTATCCAGGCACAAGATGGCAATGAAGCACTAGCTAATTTTGAGGCTCTAGCTCTTAACAGGTAGTTCAGATTCCGCTCTACTTTTCTTTTGTCCTGCTCCAATACCTGCACCAGCCTAATGGTACTGCAGATTCACTTCCACCTCAATTTGCTGGTAGTAGAGGATGGTGCAAGTCTTTTTGCTATTACTTTATTTTGGTTGTCATTTAAATGAAAGACTGAGCTCACCATTCCTCTCTTCGTATTGCTGGCAAAAAAGGTATTTGGTATTGGAACTGTTTTAATAAAAGGAGGATGTTTAAATTAAAGTTTGCAGTTGAGGGGGTGGTGGTGGGAGGAATGCTTCCTTCCCAGAATTGATTGTGTGGACCATGCAAAGTAGATTCTCAAAACATATATGTAGAAAAATAAAGACACATCTGGTAACTTGTATTCCTTGACACATAGGTGTGGACGCTGGAAAAAATGTGCATTTCTGATTGCAGGTCACTATGACAAGTGTGTCTTTACCCTTCGGGAAGAGAATAAAAGTGATATGAATGCTGTGCTGAACTACATCTTCTCACATGCTCAGGTCACCAAGAAGAACCTGCTTGTTACAATGCTCATTGTAAGTTGGTGCTCTAGAAATTTGCTGCTTCTTGTAATTGTACGTTTGATGCTTTGAAAGGTACTGAATTGACAGCTCTCATCCTTAAAGATGCAAATCTTGTAGCTACAGAAGCAGTGGCAGCAGTGTGGAGTTTCTTCATGTGTTCTTAGGGCATGTAAGCCATGCATTAGAGGAGACCCAGAACATACTGTTCAGCTCAGTGTCTGTGCACCTTCTGGTTCATGACTGTCCTGCATTGATTGCCTATCAGAGTGCAATGAAGGCTAATTATGCAAGTGATTTGTGAGCATCTGTGGGGAGATAAGAATGCAGACTTAACTCTTACATTGGGAGTGTGCTAGAGGCTAACTTTCAGACACTGGGCTGTGACTTTATATTTGGTTTAGTTTGCTGCTTCATCTTCAGGGGTCTTGGAGAGGTCCTGTCTTTGTATAGCTTATGGTACTCAAACTGGACTTGCTTGGAAAGCAATGCAATATGCTACCAGCACAAAAAGCAGATGATTTTTTTTGTGGTAATAATTCTGTAATAGCAACATTTTTATGGTCCTTCATTACTAATGAGGGTGACTTCTTGGTAGTGAATGGCATTAGCCAGCCCATTTGGAGGCCCTTGAGGGGTTTCACGTGCTCTTCCTCAATGAGCCGTAGTTTGGTCTTACAGGTTTGGCAGTGGCTCTCTTAGCTTCTTCCTGGTTATAGTCTCAGAAAGTCTTAACTTGGGTCTACAGTGGTGCTTTCGGACCGGCTGTACTCTGGGCTGCATGATGGAATCTGATGAGGACTCAATATCTCAACACAAAGCTGGTCACTCCAGATCAGGCCTCTGACCCTTGGGATGGTGTGCGGCTGTCCAGGGGGCTTGCAAAGGGATGGGGAATTTCCTGGTGTTGGAATTCCTCTTGGAGAGACAGAGATTCCACCCTAGAAACACAAATGAATCCTCATGCCAGGACCTGCCATCACCTTCTCATGTTCTTCTGGCTTGTTACTCCATGAAAAATCTCAGTTCTCATTAACTTCAGCCCCACTCTAATGGGTAATACTCCCAGTAAATTACATTCCCAGGAAAAATAATTAAAAAACAACAATTGAGTCCTGTCTCTTTTTTCCTGTTTCTGAAAAAGCCTCAAAAAATCCTTGTCCCACATAATGCTTTGAAGCAGAATGAATGCCTACCTTCCTCATGGCAGGATGAATTTAGCTACAACATGATTTTCAACAGACTAGTTAGGTATCCTGCTTTTTAAGAGGCTAATTACAATACTATCTCTCCCCTCCTCTCCCCCCCCCCAAACATAATGTGGTCTGTTACTGCCAAAAATATGTCCAAGTAACCATCCACAAAATAACTCTCAAAAGCAGGAAAAGAGTCATAATTGTCCTAGGCTGAGGCTGGGTTTCTTAAATTCTGATTTGTAAGATATAAGGACCCTGGCATTCTTTCTTTCTGGCTCTCCTTTTTCCCCTCTTCTTTTTTTTTTCTTTCCCTTTTTGGTGTGTGGTGTGATTGTAAGTAACGCTTGCCTTAAGAATCTCATTATTTGAACACGGAGCCATATTTCCTCTGAGAATTCTGGAGTAGCTTTGAGCCGGGGCTGTTCATTTCTCAAGTAATCATGCTGGCGTGATGGAGAGAGAAAATGGCAGCTGTTCGCAGCTCAGGCCTTCAATTTTCTTCAGAGTCCAGTCACTCAAGTGTGTAATTACACGGGGGTGCCGGGGAGGCGTTAGGCCTTGTCAAAGAGCTGGTTTGAGGCTTTGCTCACTGCCTTTGCCAATCAGTGCAGGCAAAAGCCAGTGCGGTGCCAGCTACCTGCTTTATTTTGTTGTTGTCATCCTGATTATTTCTTGCTAAAATGGGACTGAAACTTTTTGTCTAGTTTTTCACCTCCGTGCAAGCCGTGTCTTGGAGGCAGAGCCTTGCTGTGTTTTCACGGTGGCCGGCACAATGTCCATCTGAGGGAGTGAGGGGCGTGCTGGGAGATAGGGAACGCAGAGAAACGTCAAATAATTTTCCTTTTTCCTTCCTGTGTAGTCGTTCTTCCCACCACTGTCAGTTATTTCTGCTCAAGTAAAGGCCAACATCCCAGTTTGCTGGAGCTTAAAACATACTGGAGAGACCATGCTGCATGTGGTGGAAGAACAACTGGGTAGCTAGCCGGGGATCCGAGCGCCATTTGTATGGCCTCTGCCAGTGTGGTGCCCGAGGCCTTGCAAACGGGCGTCTGCCCTCACGCGAACGCTGTGTCACAGGGACTTCTCAGGTCGAGTGGGTAACGGGGGCTCAGGAGGGGTGACATGCCTGTGGTCACCATGTCATCTGTGGCACAGCTAGAGATTACCGTCTGCTGAGTTACAGGTCACGCCATTAACCAAAAGACCGTCATTCCTCTTTCTTCCAACTCACATTACTCTTCATGTCTGAGGGACCCCGTGGCACATCTGGTGTAATCATGGTGAAGGCTGTGGCATTTTATGGGTTGCCAGGCTATTTATGTGGGATGGTTTAAGTTTGTCCTCCAAGGGCAAACATCATGTCAAAATACCTTGATGCTTATGTTGCTGTTATTGATGTATCCCTAGGAATCCATTATTAACAAGGGGCTCTGAGGATGGTTTTAGTAATAGTGTTATGCTGCCATCATTCACCTTTTTTAGCTAGCAGGCGTTTAAGGCAGGATGGGAACTACTTCATCCTTCATATATTTGTTGAAATATAGTGTGATTTGAAGCTATATGTTCATTTTATGTACTTAACTGACTGTTGCATGCACATCCTAGCCTTAACTGGACAGAATCGTTTGTGGCATGGCAGATGTCCTGTGTCCTATCAAATTTTTGTTACCTTGAGCAGTAACATTACAACAGCCAGGAATTTGTATTTCAAATACAACGAAGGCAGTTCTTGAATTATTCGCTGTGAATTCACACAGTGACCTGGAGTGGATAAATTTACAGAACTTTATTTCGGAACAATCATTGTAATGTTTGCTGGCCCAAGACTGGTTAGTAGGGGACAACAATCTAATAAGAGTTAGTAGCTTAGATTTTTTTAATAAGAGTGATTTGACTGTGATCTTTCTCCCTGGGAGATGTATGCCATCATTCCTAGAGATGGCATCATGCTTGAGTGGGGTCAGAGAAAAAGGGGTCAAGAGCAATGTGGGGCATAAGCTATTTAGCTTTGGAATCGCATGTAGCATGAGCTGTTATTTGTTAGTCAGTCTATGGGACTTGTATTACTTGTTTTTTGTTTTTTATTTTGTTTTCCCTGGCAGGCTTACCAATCTAACCTGCTGTGCAGAAGTTTCCCTTTTTTCCCTTTCTATTTCTTGGATCTTCAAAGGGCGTTTTCTAGAATGTATGCATTCAAAATCTCTTAAAACTTTAAGGCACCAGCTCTCTTTCCTGTTGCAAACCCCTGTTTCATCTCGCATTTTCCTCCTGTGATTCATTTACCAAGAGAAAAGCTGTTAAGTGCTGTATAGAAGAAACATTAGAGGCTCCTAGAGGATTTTCAGCTTCGGGAGTGGGAGGGAAGAGGCTCACAAACCAGTGTGAGTAGTTGAAGGCTGTGGGGTTATTCATGGGAGTTGAAACTATTTTTTGAAGAAAGTGTGCATGAGAGTGCACCTCCTCTGTTCAGAACACAAAACAGATTAAAGTCTTTACTGTTTGCATTTTTTTGAATGGCTGAATCCAAAAGAGTTTTGAAACAGTATTAACACTGAAAATTATGCTGTTCAGTTTTATTGTTTTATCCAGCCAATTTAGACAGTAAAATCCTCAGAACCAGGATTCTCTGATTAGAATAAGTATTATGGAGTCAGTCCTGTGCTGTGGCAGGAAACACATTATATCATTTATGGTTTTAGTTAGCTTTGCTTAGCTTTGTTAGAGGAATGACAGGATCTTTTTTTTTCTGGTGTTGCTGAAGCTGTACAAAGCGTGTGGTTGGTTTGTGGCTGTGGAGTTGTGGGGTTTTTTTGGTTTTGAGGTGTTAAGTGGACTTCAGGAGGTTCTCCCGGCCGTTAAACTCTTTCTGTCTGGTCACCTTTCACGGTGAAAGTTTGCTAATCTTTGCATGCTACACAAGGCATTTTGCTACAATTAAACGCTCTTTGAATTTTGCATCGCTGCTAGGGGAGACTTCTGGTACAAAGCTGAAATTGGGTAATGGGAAAATGTTTTACTTGAGTCTCTTTGACAAGTCAGTATTTCTCGTGTGTTTGGATGCCAAAACACATGCTACAAATAAGAAAATGGGTGATGGTGCCAGTCCCTTCTTTCCTCTGTAGCTTTATTTGTATGTGTAAAATTATTGAAAGCCTAATACTTGTACCCTTGCCAGCACAGAATTACAGAATAATTTAGATAGGGACCTCTAGAGGTGATGTGGTCCAGCACCTGAGTGCATGTGTGTGTGTATTTCAGGTTTAAACTCCTTTGTGGGAGGACGGAAGATGATTTTCCTCTGTTCTAAACATTTTCAGTTCTCTTTATTTTTAGGACCAGCTATGTGGCCGTGACCCCACCTTGACAGATGAGCTGATTAATATTCTGACAGAGCTGACCCAGCTCAGCAAGACAACCAACGCTAAAGTGGCCCTGCGAGCACGGCAGGTAAGGGAGCGTGTTTAGCAATCCAAGCTGATCCCTGCTAGAGACAGACTGTGCCATTGCTGATCAGATCAATATGGACTGCTCCCACTTGGAGCTCGCTCTTTCGGAAGGTCTATACCTCTTGATGTTTATTTTGATTACTATGCAAATGTGAAGAGTAGATTACTGTGAGCAGCGCTTTAACAATGAAGCTAATTAACCAATGATTAACCATTGTGACAGTCTAACAAAGATCACAGTGGATTCCCAATCACTGTAAAATTTGAAGTTAAGATTATATTCCTTTGTCCTTGCTCCTCCAAAAAGTTTTGTCTGGCTCAAATAGGAGTTAATCGAGAGTAGCCTATGGTTTGTGCTATAGAGGAAGTCGAAATACATGGTCACTGTGGTTCCTTCTGGCTTCATAATCTGTGAACCCGACAAGCGCAGGCTGCCTGGAACATGCAGGCAGCTGTGCAGTAAACAGCCAGGACATGCTGTCCAGGTTCATCAGCTACCTCACAATTGCGAATCAGTGTGTGCAGAGAACAGGGAGAGAAATTTACAGAAGAACCAGATGTTCTTTGCAACTGCTAAAGAATTATTGCAAAGAATTATGTTGGTCTTTTGCAGGGTTTCTTCTAGCTTTTGAGTTGCGTTTTATCAATTTCTTTTTAACCTGAAAATAATTGGAAAAGCTCTTGATACTGTCAATTCCAAGAGTCTAGTACAGATAATAATTTGAATGCCAGATATCCACCTGGATATTATTGTGAGCTTCCTCTTTAGCAGTTAGTCTGTAGCCAGGAAGGAATAAGAGGGCATAATTGTTTCACGGTAATGCTAACCCTGTAGTCTGATCACTCCTCTCACTCCACAGTCTCTATCTCCATTCTAAAAGTCTTCAGCGGGAAAGCTGACACTTTGGGGATCTCTCCTTTTATTTCAGAGCTTGACTGTTGAAAATGAATGGGGCGTTTGAAGCTGCTCAGTGACCTTATGTTTCCTTCAGGATTGTATTTGTGTCCTTGAACCATTCAGTTATTGAACCTCTCAGCATCATGCTGGGGATGGTGCTGCAGTCCTTGTGTATGTCTTTATGTTGCTCTTTCACTTCATTTTCCCCTGCAAGCTGCTTTCCCTTCCTATCTCCGTATCCTTCATGTTGGGCATTTAATACCTGGCACCAGTGTCTCTTGCTTCCTCTGCTCAGAAGCTGTGAAAGACGGTCTCCGTTGCTGGCCTCCCCACAGCTGCTGCCTGCCAGATCTGCTTTCCAATTAACAGCCGGTCAGGCAATCCCCAGGACTAGCAGCTCTGCAGTGCTAAATCACATGCACTGATGGAACTTGATTGAAGCTGTTCCTTTTCTCCATGGGGAATTGCCAATAATACAAACCAAGCAGATACACAAATGAGGCTGGGGAGGGGAGAGAGTTTGCAGCATCACCCAGGTGCCACAGAATTCACAGGAGAAACCAGTCACCTCTTCTGGGATGGAGCAGACTATTGCTGCCTTGGAGGTAACAGCCTCCTGCCGATGGCCCAGCATAGCTCCTTTCACTGACACTCCTTGTGTTTGCTGTTTACCAGGTTCTTATTGCTTCCCATTTGCCATCCTACGAGCTGCGTCACAACCAGGTGGAGTCCATCTTCCTGTCCGCTATTGACATGTATGGACACCAGTTCTGCATTGAGAACCTGCAGGTATCTACTGAACTTCTCTCCTTGTTTCCCTGCTTTCTTCTCACTGATCTTAATGTTTCTGCATTAAATCTCACCTGTAGTCCCAAGGTCCTTGTGGCTTTATATTGTATTGTTCTGGTTTCTAGCTTCCCCCTCATTTTTGTTTTCATTCTTACACTGATATCAGAATGACCTCGTCACGGTCTACAGCTTCCTCAAGGGAGGCAGCAGAGGGGCAGGCACTGATCTCTCTCTGGTAACCAGCTATCGCGGGTCACCAGAGAGGGGAGGACATGAGGAAATGGGATGAAGCTGCATCAGGGGAATTGGACATTGGACATTGGGAAAAGACTCTTCACTGCGAGGGTGGTCAGTACAGGCTCCCGGCTCCCCAGGGAAGTGGTCACAACACCAAGCCTGTCAGAGTTCAAGGAGTGTCTGGACGACGCTCTTAGTCATATGGTTTAGTTTTAGGTAGTCCTGCGAGGAGCAGGGAGTTGGACTCGATGATACTTAAGAGTCCCTTCCAACTTGAGATAGTCTGTGATTCTATGATTTAATATAAAAAGGTCATAATCCTTGATGAACAACAGGAAAAGCATGGAAATCAGAACTAGTCAGGCTTGATTGGGGGTTTTTGCTTTTTTGCCTAACCCTGTTTGCAAGACAGGCAGTTCTCTTTTAAAACTCTGCTTAATGTGATCTCTTCTAGAAACTCATTTTGTCTGAGACATCCATCTTTGATGTGCTACCCAACTTTTTCTACCACAGTAACCAGGTGGTAAGAATGGCAGCTTTGGAGGTAAGTTTATTCCCATTGAAAAAAGAAGTATTTTTAATTTTTCTGTGTCTTTTGTTTTGTTGTTTTGTTTTGAGCACTGTTACCTTGCAAGATTAAGAGAGCTGTAGGTTGTGTGGAATCTGGCATACTTGGAGTCTGGCATATAACAGCATTAATATTCATAATTGACTGAAATTTCAGATTCAAGTTCTCTTCTTTGCTTGAAGACTTAGGTGGTTGAAAGGATTGAAAGTCAAGCTGCTGTCAGAGAATGTGGTCAGCCTACCCGGTGTGCCTTGTGCTGATGGTTGTATCCTGCCAGACCGGCCTTCCTCAAAGAATAACTTTAAATTCTGGTTGAATTAGAGTTCTATCTAGATACTCATTTGGAGGTATCTGTTTGGGTTTTAGTATTTTTGAAGCCTCTGGTGTATTATTTGTCGTCTTTCTCTCTTTCTGCTTCCTCAGCACAGTTAAGCTGATCAAGTTTCTCTCTAACCAGGTATACGTTCGAAGGGCATATATTGCCTATGAGTTAAACAGTGTCCAGCATCGCCAGCTGAAGGATAACACTTGTGTGGTGGAGTTCCAGTTCATGCTACCTACCTCCCATCCGAACAGGTCAGATCACGTGTTCAGGTGCCTTTGGAATCGAAGGTTTATGAGGGGCTACATCCTATCTTGGCAAAGAAAACTTGTAATAGAATTGGTGGAGAAAGGGAGAGTCCCAGTGCCTCAAATAAGCACAAATTATTTAAGATAAAACCCTACATTACCCAGTTCCTTCTCCTAACTTATTTAAAGCCTCGGGAGCTGTGGGTACTAGTTTCTGCAGTTTGGATTCGTTTAAATATGATACAGTTTTCATGTATTTTCTGATTCTTAAGTTCAGCTTGTGTAGTAACTTTCCTCTAGACCTTCAGTTCTAGCTGAATCCCGAGCCTTCCAAAAGATACAATTCCAGACAGAACAATCAATTACTTGGAATTTTAATAAAGACCAGTCAGTCAGTCTCTGTCCCCTTCCTGCAGCACTCCCCTGCCAGCCCATTGTAACTGTTTGTGATTGACTCTACTTTCAAACCTGGCTTTACTGGATAAGGTGAAATCTTTTCTAGCATGTGGTTTTTTGACTGAGAAGACCAAGATGCATGTATGAATGTATTTTACATAGAAATGCTAGAGTTGACATACTTTGGTTTTCAGTCAGTATTTTTCAGAATGTATTTCTCACGACTGCAACCAAAAGCATCAACTATTTGCTGCCCTATCTTATACAAGAAGGGTCGCCATCTCCTAGTGTGTGCTAAGATCATTTTAAAACAAACAAACAAACAAACTTGGTTATCAGAACTTCTTCAGCATCTGCCAGGTTAGTCAGTTCCCGTGTTTTTTCATTTGCAACAGAAATGCAGGAGGGTATTTTAGACGATATCTTACTTTTGTCCCAGGCAGCGGAGAGCGTGCTGGAGCCAAGAGGCGCAGTGAGTCTCCGTGGCCGCCGGGTGCCACTGTTGATCTGTGCTGGTTTGGCAGTATGGTACCAGTGCTATTTTTCTCCTTTGTTTCCAAACATCTTTTTCCTTATTTTATTTTTGGTGGGGCTGGGCAACGGGGTCCAGTCTCGCTTCATTGAGAATCCATCAGTACATTTTATGAAATGGTTTTCAGAATCTGGTTTGCTAGAAATGAATGACTGTCCTCAATAAGCAGCACAAAACACTCATGATACAAATGGGACATGCATTTGGTCTCATCTGTTTCCTACATTTCTAGAATATTTGTAAATAATTGTGTACTATTTTTAGTACCCCTTTATAATGCTCTCTTTCCCCCCCCTTCTTTCTCCATTTCTTCTCCTTGCTGGTCTCGGTTACCTCTGTTGCTTGGGGGTTGTTTGGCCTGCCCATGCTGACCACAGCTCTCTTACTGTGCACAAGCTTAATTGGACAAGGTCAGCTGGAAGAGGAGAACTGTTACCTGGTTGGGGAACAGCTTCTTTGTCCTGAAATCTCCTCTCCCCTTTACGCTGAATTCGCTGGGGCAATGTTCTGAAGCTCAGTTCTGCTTCTCAACCATCGGCACTGCTGATGGTTGACTGAAAATGCATCGCAGTCCTTGTGCAGAGGCAAGCAGGCCTGGGGACAAATTCACTGCTTGGATAAGCAGGTTCAGTTCCTTTGAGTTGCACCTCCATCTGTTAGTGATGAATTTTGCTCCTGTTGCTTGATGCAGCTTCTTGCAGTGTATAGCTACTTGTGCGGCTATTGTGTGGTTGGGTGCTGAAGCACAGCCGGTAGCAGGATACCTAGGGTCTTAAATTAGCACTGAGTGTGTAGATTTAAGCCAGCTGTAAAGGCAGACCTTACGTTAAGCCCAAGACACAGAAATCTCAAAACTCTGACATTGTCTTGCTTAAGTCGTCTTTGTTGTTTTTGACCGTGTTCTATGTCCGTCGTATGTTTTTCTGTATCTTCTGTAGCATGAACTTTGAGACTGAAAAGCTAAAAATGCATTCCAAGGACAAACCCCAAGGCCAAAATATCCCAGCTGACCAAGCAAAACATCCCTTGAGGCTCTGCAGGGTTGGGTCCTGGTGAACCAGGAGTAGATACCAGAGAGCCCTTAAGAGAGCATTCTCTTTTGGAGCTGGTGTTAGTTGTACGATGCCACACATTTTTCAGCACTTTATCAGATATTTTTAAGCCCTGGTCCCTTTTGTGTCTGATTTCTGTGAAGATTTAAGGACCTGAATGTTACTGGAGCAAATGTTCATGTAGAGAAAATTGCAAACTGATAATGGTTGCTATATTTAAATTCTTTGTTATTGGTATTTAACCCCACTATGCCTTTACTTAATTGTAACAGAAACAATCACAGTCACTACTTCTGATCTGACTAATCACAGCTAGGCACTCAGACTTTGTATTTTTGGCCACTGAATGATTGCCATCAACTACCCACAGGAAAGCTTCACATGGAAGCAGAGAGCAAAGAAAAACTGTTAAATCTGCTAACAAAGTCATAGAAATGCAACGTGCTCCTGGTGGGTTTTGTGGGCAGAAACTGTTTTGGGAATTACTTGTTTAAATTAATAGAAAACATCCTGTTGTAAGAATCCCCACTGATCCTGATTGCAAGGGTAAGACATAGGGAGAAAAACTGCTTATAATTGAAACCATAGAGGGCTTTATAGATCTAAACCAGCATTCCTTATTGCCCGGTGCAAGGCAGATGAGGAGTACAGTGTAACCATCTGGTGCCTTTTGCAGTAAATGGAGTTTGCAAGCCCTCTCCAAGTAGAAGGCGTTGCGGTAATCCAATCTGGAGGAAGCGATACAAGGGTATCTACGGGATGCTGATCGCTACATGCTGCAGCAGGGTACTGCAAACAAATGCTTATGTGCAGAGCCCCTTGCATTTGGATAACCTGCCTCTTTCAGTCATCTAGAGACCTGGTGAGAAAAGATGTGAGAAAAATGAACCCTGTTCTGAGCTCTTCTTTGCTTCCCTCTTGTTCAGACTGCCCTGCTGAGATGGGAAGCTGGTGGAATATTGACTGGTGTTTAGAGAGTTCAGCTTTCTTTGTGAGAATGGGAAGTCAGGTGACAGACACTGAAAGGCCTCTCTTAGGTGTTCAGCACATGAAACAGGCCTTGCCTAATCTTAGCTTAAAATCTTCTGTTCAAAGAAACATTGTGTGTCTAGTATAGGGAGAGGGAATTATAGTGCTTTTTCAACAGGAGAAGTTTTTTTTCTAATAATCCCCCTCTCCTCTCCTGCTTTTGAACAGCCTTTCTTATGTCTGAAGCTGTAAGGTTTAAATTAAACTGGGACATTGTCTGCTGTAGCCAGCTTTTGGAGCCTGCTGCAGAATTGTGCTGCTGCACTGCTCCTCCTAAAGCATCCCCTTTTCTCCAGTTCACTGCATTCCCCCAGCCAGGTTGTTTAGCTGCTCTCTTGATCTTTCCTTCCCCAGTAGCAGATGTGCTGGAGGATCAGAAGGGAAGAACTCAGAGGCAAATGTGTTCCCATAAAACAGATCCCTCTGTTTTACTCAGAGGTAAATGTGTTCCCTCTGTCAGATGCTAAGACAATTGCTGACAAGGGTGACTTAGAGCTGCTGGATATATCTTTATTTTGAGGTATGGCAATGATACCACAGGGCTCTGCCTTCTGAATATGTTGAACCCCAAAGGAAATTGAAGTATAACCCAGGCTGTTTTTCTCACTCTGATGCCTTAGCCATGCCTTCCCAATCCATCTGTGCATTGAGCCCACACCTTCCTTTTGTCCCCCATGCCACTCCTAACTGCCACACTTGGCCTTGAGACATCCTGGGGAATCTTGAGTCAGGATGTACCATTGGAAGGTGGAAGTGAAGGAAGGTTTTAGCACTGCAGATTAAGACTTTAAGTTTTGATAATTGGCTTAGTTAGCTTTAAAGCAAGTTTTACTTTTGAAACTTGGTAACCAAGATGTCTGATACCAGCTAACCCTGGTTGCACTTGGTGTTGGGAATGCACACAACTCGGCAAACATGGACATACGGGCAAATGCCTTACTTAGACTTGTCTAGGTTGAATTCATTCTTGGGACTGCATCCTGCTGTCCGTGATGCTTCCAAGGGTGGAATTCAAGTCTAGTCATTAGTTGCTTTGTATTTCCAAGGGTATCAATACAAATGTCTCAACTATCTTGTGCTTGGTTTTGCCCAGTATCTCCTCTTTCTGTGCTTGTGGATGTTTGTTGACACCCTACTTGGACTTCGATGTTGCTGATTTCAAGGCTTAAGAGTGGTGCATGATCTCTCCTTTGCTGTCTCTTGATGTTTTATCATCTATGGAGTATTTTGGTTGTTCTTTTTTGTCAGCCTCTTTCTTAGCTTACAGGTAGAAACCATTTTGAAGGCTGAAAGCCAAATTAAATATTGCTGTTTCCAAACAGTGCTTTTTACAGAAGAATTAGGAACCAAAACTCGCTTACACTGAGAGCAGTGTTTATAGGT
Source organism: Aptenodytes forsteri (assembly GCF_000699145.1). Classification (NCBI taxonomy): domain Eukaryota; kingdom Metazoa; phylum Chordata; class Aves; order Sphenisciformes; family Spheniscidae; genus Aptenodytes; species Aptenodytes forsteri. The sequence goes on along the minus strand of NW_008795131.1, from coordinate 4,253,086 downwards.
TCCTTCCTCCTATCATTTTGCAATGATGTACTCATAAGAATGGAATTTCTGACAAAATGGAAGCGTTTTCTGTGGACTAAAGTAGTTGCTAAAACAGCCTCTTGCATCAGTCTTTGGATTACTAGTATTGAATCAGCTGTGCTGCTTTGGACTCTAACCGCACGAGCCTGGAGACCCGAGTGTATAACTCGTAGCGTATCATTAGGTAGCCTGAGGTCCCCTCCTTGTTGCAGGAGACTGGCTGATATCAGGAGGGAGGAGGGGAAAATGATTCCAGGACACCTGTAAATCCCTGCAGTTTCGTGCTGAGGGTTTGATGTTAATTAGACAGCAGGCAGCAGTAATGTGTTGCAGTTCCCTTGGCTTGCCTGTTTCAGAAAGGGCAAAATCTTCCAACAGAGCAAAGAAGGGGCTGTTGAAGGGGCAGCAAACTGAATGGAACGACGATAATTTTATGCAAATTGGACTTCAGTAGCAGATTCAGCTTGGCTGAATCACAGAGGGAGCAGAAGAATAAGGAAAGAGAGAGGGAGAGGAAAAACCCAATCAAAATGTATGGTTTGAGGCATGTTTCACAGCCTTCTGTTTAGATTCTTCTACGGAAATGAAGAAACATAAGAGGAATGCCACTGGTCACAGCCAGTGGAATTGCTCTTTCTCCTGTGGTACTGCTGTTAATAACTACAAGTGGGTTATTCAGCCGACCTCTGCTGATTCCGCTTTGCTGCCTGATTTCAAAAGCTTTGCCCTGCGCTGGCACTCAATCACAGCTTGATATAACCAGTGGTGCTTTGCATGCATTGCCATCGTTTTCATAGGGGAATGCTCTTGTTTTAAAAAAAAAAAAAAAAAAAAAAAACGGGAGGGGGGAGGGGAAACGAATCCAGATTCAACCAGGAGGTGCAGGGGGCAGCTAAGGGGATTTTTGTTTGCTTGAGCAGAGGGAGTAATTGTAGCAGTAGAGCTTGTATCGGTATGGAGCAGATTCCTAGTGAGATCAGCTTCCTTGGTCAAGAAGGGCCTTTTTAAAAGTTCAAAAGAGTCAGGGAGAAGGGCTGGGGTTGGTGTGGTGAGAAGGTTTCTGATCCTGTGGTCAGCTACGTGGAGTTGGCTGTGGAGAACATTGCCAGCACGTGCTCCATCGGCTGTGCCTTTATTCAGCTCCCAGAACCGCGGTACTGCTCGTTGCACTGATGTTGCCATAAGGCTGAGAAGGCTGGCTCGCAGCTGGTGTTTTATTTGTCAGAGCTGCAGAGGTGTAGCTCAGTGGGTGGACTGGAGTGCCTTTCCACAAGGCCTGATTGTGCTGCAAATATCAAACCTTTACCTCTTAGTGCATTTCAGTGGCAAGTGACAATCCAGCTCCTGATGCGAAAAGGCCCTCCACAGCTATGATGACCTGTAGATACAAAGCCAGCCCCATAGTGTGCAGCTTGAAGACTATTCCTCCATTCTTTTCTGAGATCTCCAGCCACTGGGTCTTCTGTTTTCCTCATTGTGATTCTTCCCATAATCTCTTCAGCTCCGTACTGAGTGGCTTGAGAACAGTTCCTGGAGCAAGGCAACGGGGTGCCTTTTTTGAGACGGAAAGGAACATTTGTTATGCTGGGATTTTTTTTCTGTTTTCTGAAAGCATTCCAGGGACTGCTACACAAGTGTACCAGGTGTAGGAACTTCCAGTCCTCTCCAGACTATCTTTTCCAACTAAAATAGATCACATGCAGCTTTCCCACAATTTGCCAAGCTAAAAAAAAAAAGGCCTCGTGGCCCTTTCCGTCCTAACCACGGGCTCTACAGCACAGTGTCTCTCCTCACTGCCTCCAAATGAAATTAATACTTGTGTTATTTACCATTGAACAGATAGGCCATTTCGTGCTTTCTCCTGTATGGCTTAAGGAGATCATGGGAACTTTTTGTGCCTCTACCAGTAATGCACCAAACATACAACCTTGTAGTGAATATGACCCTGCTGTGACAAAACCAGTTTAAGAACAGGACCAGGTGCAATCAGTGTATTTAGCGGTGTGACCATGGAAATACACTGGTCATTAAGTACCGAGACTTCATGCCCAGTAGCTTGGGGTCTTACCTATGGTCAAGGATGTTAAGAAAGTCTGTGGTTTGATCTCTTACAGGTTTCTGCAGGGAAGGGGAGGGTGAATGTCCAGTTACATGCTCCCTGAAGCTTTGCTAATCTCTGTGCACAAGCATCCTGTGTGCATGTATTTTTTTTCAATTTAATCTTTACTATTTTGAATGTCAGAACACAGCAATTTCTACGTCTTGCATGGAGCAATATACCACCTTATGCTTTCATGAATGTGGCTAGGATGGGCTAGACTGTGCTGTTCTTATGCTGGTATGAAAATGTGCCCCTCGCCTTCTTTCTGTCTTACGTGCATCACTAAGCCCCAGTCTGCATGCAAAAATGTGAAGAATTTGACTGATGTTATAAAAGGAACTGTAAAATTTTCCTAAAATTAGCCTGAAGTTCTGCTTGTTCTTTTTGGTATTCAAGGCCTTGAATGCCGAAAATGCAAAGTATTCATGGTGTTTATGTGTGTGTTTGCTTCATTTCGGCATTGTTGTGGGAGCCAGTGCGTGGGCTGCTGCTTAGCGTAGAGATTTGGCAATGAGGATTTGGCTTGTTTTCCTGAACCTGTTGCAGTCTTCCTGTGTGGTATGGTCACTTTTTGCATCTGTGCCGTTTGCCCTTCTGTCAGGCAGTGCAAACTCCCCGCTCTGGTCTTGCTTGTGAAGCTCACTTGGTGTATGCAAAGGGCTTGGAGTGGGTACGATAAAAGATGCTATAGAAATGCAGGGTACCTTGCAAATACAATGTCTTTTCCTGGGGTATGTTATTTGCATGTTATGTGCATGGTCTGTGCTCATTCCCATGGCAGTCGTGGCAAGTGAAGTCAGGTGGTGGGTGCCTTCTCAGGGTCAATGAAATTGAATTCTGCCTGATACCTGATGGTTGACAAATTTTGGTTTAGTAAATTGTAAACTTGTTGCTGGTCTGTGTATCAGCTTGATGATAGTTCTTTATTATGGCTTTCACTAACCAATCTGTAACTAACTGTGGTTGTTTGATTACAGAGGGAACATCCCCACGCTAAACAGGTACGGTACTTGTCATCTTTTAAAATTTGAAAAGACAGACTAGAAAGAAGTAGCCTAATACTTACTGTTTTAACATGTTTTGTTTTAGTGCCCCTATCTTTACTTGAGAAGCTCTCAAACATAACTCTTCTTTTTCCTTCCCTTTTCCTCTCCCTTTGTCTAAAACATGTTTTCAGCTTTTCTTTACCCTTTAAAAAAGCTTTGCATGCAGCAATCTTTAAAATTAAATTTGCCAGGTGACTCAGCTCATCTGTAGTATGGTACACAGCAAACTTCTAGCAGAATGCTGTTTCTAGGGTCTCTTTTTGGGACTGGATTCCTAGCTGTTGACCCTCTTGGTAGGGTGTCACAGTGAAACAGGCACTACTCCTAGCCGATAGCGTACCTGTTGCTACTCTGGTTTCTTGCAACTAGCTTAGAATTTGTTGAGGCTGTTTCACCTCCCTCACACCATAGATGAATCTACATCTCAAACAGCTGACAGCATGTTTTGTTGTGTTTTGGACGCTAATTTTTCCTCCCATGTCTCAGTTGAAAAGTATTTCTTGTTTTAAATAATACATGAAAAATGTCTGCTGTCTTTTTGTTTAGTTACTGTTCTGTGGTATTTTTTGTATTAGTTGTAAGAAATGTACACCAAGGCATGTCCTGAAAAATTTTTCTCTTTCAAAATGTAAATACCTATTATTTATTACTGCTTACAAGCCTATTTAGGGAAAAATAGTAAAAATGTGCTGGAAAGTCTCATGGCTCTTAATCAGAGATAAATTACGGAAACATAGAGTGACTTTAAACACGGAGAGCTATTAATCAAACTGATGATACTTTAGACTTGTAACAGTGTACTTAGGACCATATCACAGTGGTTTTCTGTACGTGGAAGGAAAGAGATCTTAGTAAAGCCGGTAGGTAGCAGTGTCAGCAATCCACAGTTTGTTCCTGAATCGGTGTGGCTGGCAGCAGCGCCGTAGCCAGCATGGCTGGGCCCCTGGTTTGCCTGCTGTGCCACTGGCGTCTGATCCAGCACGGCAGTTGAGCATCTTTTGACTTTATGAGTTGTAAGTCAAGCATGTGCTGTGCTGAATCAGTGCCCTGATTTCCCCCCCCGCACCCCGTTGCCTTCTGCCTCCTGTTGTGGCACCAGTTGGGGAGGACAGGAACTTAACTTCATTAATGTCTTCCTAAGCCCCGGGGAGAGCGAAGCAAGTGAGAGTGCACTGTTCCTGTGTCGCAGAGCACTGCTGTGTGCCAGCACGGCGTTTCTGTCTCTTCAGAGCAAGCTTGAAGGTCTCACCATGTTGCAGGGAGCTTTTGAAGTAGGTCCCTTAGTGAATTAAGATGATTCTGTAGCACAGTTCAGAAATCAGAAATAATTACTGCAGAGAAGGCAAAACCCAATTCTAGTAGCTAGGGAAAGGATGTCTAGCTAGTTGTATGCTTTGTGTTCACTGTGTGAGAAACTTCCTGCTAGTCTTGACCGTAACATTGTGGGCCTTTAAAAAAACATAAAAATAATAATAATAGCCCAAACCCCAAAATAACACAAACTATTTCACAGCTGGTGTGTGCTGCCATGGCAGTTGGACTGTATGAGAACTCAGTGATACTTTAATATATTCAGGATCTTGCCCTCTGCCAGGAAGGGATGCTGACCTTTAGTGAACGGTGCTCCTGCTTTAAATAGGAGTTTCTTACTCAGTGCCTTCCTCTGAGCTTGTGTGAATCTGTCCAGTCCTCCTCACTTAAATAAGGCATTGGTCCTATATGAGTGACGTGTGTACTGCAGCGTGTCTCAGTGCTTGAACAGCAGACATCAGGCATGAGTATGACAGTCGTAAGTGTCTGGAGCTCTGCCTTCCTTGCTCCTTAAGATAGATGTGTTCTGTGGCCAACTGCTTGTATTTAGCAGCTGCCACCTTTTAGCAATCAAAACTGAGCGAAATAAATGAGTAGGGGGAGTTGCAATATTTTTGAAGTATGGATTAAATTAGATGGAGGAGCACATTAATTTGGTCAGCAGTTAAAGTGGAAGGCACTGTAATAGGACTTTATTTAGGGTAGGAATACTAGTGTAAGACTATAGAAAACCCTGTTTCCAGTATAGGATTTTAGAGAGGTCACTGTACCACACTGCATTTGAGGAGCGTAAATTATAGTATGACCAGAAAAATTGTGGAAGCAATAAGATAATACAGCTTGGTACACTTAAACTTAATTTGTAAAAATTTACTAAACCTTTAAAGTGCCAAAGCTTAGAATTATTGTTGTTTATCTCAGTATTCCACCTGTAAAGCAAAACATACATACAGGAGGAAAAATACGTTCAGCTTTGCATAGTCATAGTTCACCTGTCATCTCAAGAAACTCCTTAAGAAATACTTGTTTTAAAGGGTTATAACATTATTTCCTAACTCTTTTAACTGTTCCTGTACATTGGGACAACGTGCAGGTAAGGGCATTAATGGCACCAGAGGCATGCCAGCGTTGCAGGGACTTTGGAGAAGACAGCACAGCAGGTCTGGCGTGCTGAAGAATCTAACAAATCGTGCAACAGTTGTATTGGATAAACAGCCACACTTCAAGTGGTCAAAGCCTATGCACATGCACAAATCTTTTTCCAGTGATATTCTTCTCTCCCTTGTCCCTACTAACTGTGATCTTATTGAATTGCCGTTTAGAATGTCCTTCTCTTCCAACCTCAATCACTACGGGATGGTCCACGTAGCTAGCGTGAGTGATGTACTGCTAGACAATTCATTCACTCCACCGTGCCAGCGGATGGGTGGAATGGTCTCCTTCCGCACATTTGAAGAATTTGTCAGGTATGTGGGGAAGGGTGACGATTGTTTGTGTTGCCAGCTTCCTGGGTGGGCCCAAATGGAACTGGACAAAATCTTTGCCTTGTCTAGAGTCAGGTTTAAACTGGTCCTGAGCTTGTTTGCTAAGTTTCTGGAGTTTCAGGTGCAAGTTTGTTTGGATCCCCTTGTCTGTCTCTGTGAGATAACTGAAAGTTTCAGACTGCTGTAAGAGCAGTTTGCAGCCAGAAGGCTCAGCATCTTGAATTTCTGCTGATTGGAGATAATTTGCAAATGTGCTGATTTCTTCTAATGCTCTTGTTCAAACATATATATGTGGGAGGATGTGTTCATTATGCTTTCAACCTTCTAGGGGTAGACAAAAAAACCCCAGCAGAGCCCATAGCCATCATGAGGACGTGCAACCATAAGATCTCTGACAAACGTTAGAAGATCCAGGCTCTGCCTTGGTTTGAGGGGTGGAGGAGGTATTGCCTCCTCATCTTTTGAGTTTCAGGCCTGCAAAAGGAAGGAGTCCTTTTCTCTCCCTCCCCTCCTTAGCAACATGATTTGTGGATTTTAGTGCTATATGCTTTCAGTGGGCTAGCAGCAGTGTGCTGATGACTAATACTTCTCTGGTGTATTTCAGAATCTTTGATGAAGTGATGGGTTGCTTCTGTGACTCTCCTCCCCAGAGCCCAACCTTCCCCGAAGCTGGCCATGCTTCCTTGTATGATGAAGACAAGGTACAGTAGTTTTTTCTCTTGAGATTGCTCTCAGGTTGGAAATAGAAGGCATGCAGAATGCCACAGTGACTGCAGGCTAGATACTTTTCACTAGTTCGAGTGCTGGAAGCAGGAGTTAAGAGCTTTATGTATTTATGTATGTGATTTGTTTGCTTGTTCCACAGCAGGTGATTCAAATTAGGTGGCCATTTTCTGAGCCTGTTCTAAAACTATGGCTAAGTCTCTTACTCTCCATGTAAATTTAGTTTGTAGCTTTTGACATCAGCAAAATTACTGGATCCACTGCAGTGTAACTGAGAATTTAGACCCACGATTATGTTTCCAGACCTTCTCTGTGCATCGGGGTGTTGAACTGCATATTCAACTGTCTTTACCTTAAGTCTGACTTGCCTTATTTTCTGTCTTACATCCTTTCTAATCATGTTACATTCTGATTCTTCCCTCTGTTCTACCTCTTAGAACTGTTTTTAGGAGGAAAAGGTGAGAGGAACCCCTCAATTTTTGCATTGATGTGAAGAACAGGTGCAGAGGAAGCAGGTGGTTTATAATCCTTAGTGTTAGAAGACCAGTTTCCCTTAGGGACACAGGTAGCTGCTCCACTGCTTTGTCCTGGCCCCCCAACAGCAGGAAGCTCTGTTGGAGTACAGTCTGTGTCCAGAATAGGGCTTGGTTTTAAACTGATCCGTTGATCTTGATGTGTGTAAGTACTGTAGCCTTGTTCCAGAATATTACTGTCCACCTTAATGTCCTAGATCTCTCTCTTTACCTCCCCCTCGTCTCACCAAGGATAATTTCCTGTTCATACTCAGTTTTTCAGTCAACTGCAGGCTCTTAAATGCTAAATTTGTCATTTCTCAGAGCTCTAATGTAATTGATGCTTCCACATTATTTCATTTTGCTGTAGGTAGGAAAACACACATTGTTTTGCTCCTACACTTTCAATTTGCTTAATTTCATTACCTTTCTTGATGCCAAAGTCCTCTAATGTCCTGCCTGTACGGCATCTTGTAAAGAGAGGACCTGACCCTGCTTTCTTTCTACATCCAACTGAAGCATGCTTGAGTTAGCCAAGTCAGATGTGACCGTCAGAATTGCATTCTCCAAATGAAGCTCCTGTTTGCTGTTTGTGGACATTAACTCTTGCTTCTGTGAAATTGCAAATTTGTGAGGTTGCTCGGTCAAGGATTTCCCTCATAGTTTTCCTTGGTTTACAGCATGCTCTGCTGAGGTCATTTTTCCCTAGGGTGTCTGTATTTTAGAGTTGTATTTACGGAACCTCTTTTGAGAACTCACAGGTGTTAAGTTGTTAACTATTTATTTATGGGGAATATTTTCTTTAAATTGCAGACTGCCCGTGAGGAGCCCATTCACATTCTTAATGTTGCTATTAAAACAGACAGTGATGTTGATGACGATGGGCTGGCAGCCATGTTCAGAGAGTTCACGCAAAGCAAGGTAAGTTGCCTTGATTCTCTCTCTGGAACTGTGTGATTGTGCAGGACAGTTCTGTCTGCTTTGGGAAAAGTCAGTATGTTCCTCAGTTTTTTGTTTGTTTGTTTGTTTTTCAAAATAAATAAATGCAACAGTTGCATCCTTAATTTATCCTATCTAAAACCTTACCACTTCTTTGACTGGATGTAGCTGCACCTTTCTGAAGCCTCCAGGTCATTGCTTCTCTTTGCAGTACATTGTAATCCACCAGGTCAGGACTTCTCCCCTTTAATTTTTGATAGGGTAAAAGACCTTCAACGTTTTAAACGCATCAGGTCAATCTTCAGTATCTGTCTCCAGATGCTCTGAAAAAATGTGCTGTATCCCTCTCCCTGGTGGTAAAGTTGTTATATGAGTGACAGAGGCATGGAAAGTGACATTAAAATGGCCTATATTTTCTGTATCACGATAGTCTTAATGCAATTAAAATTTGTTCTCCTTGTTGTTGGCATGCTGGAGCATCCACCTAGTATGATATTTCTGGCACAAGGTGGAATTGATTTGGTATGTTCTGTTGCTCCTTCGTAAGTATGGGCTACACTTTAGAGTACCAAGTGTTAGTCCTGTGGTCGGTTGTGAGACATCATGGGTTGGGGATAGCCTCCTCGTGTCCACTCTGCCCTCTGGTGTCTGCCTGCACTTGCTTTTCTGGTTGGTGTGAAGAACTCCTCAACTGGCTTGTGGATGTGAATAGCCCATCAGGCACTGGGACCCTGCTGCATCCGTGGTACCTGCAATGACTGTGGGAGGACTGAGCAAGAAGTTTCTAACTTCACTTCCAAGTGTGGGAGGTGGTAATACATTCTGCGGGAGTGAGGGGTTCCAAAATGGGGCTGGTATCCACGTGACTTCAGCAGCTTCCTGTCTCTTTAAGCCAAGAAAATAATCAAATATAAAAATTAAAAGTAGTTCTGCTTTTCATCTGCTTGATCATGCTCCAGGCGTTTTATGGGAGGGGATAAAAGGGAAGAAATAAAAAAAAAAATTCTAAAACACATTAAACTATCAAATAGGTTGATCCAAATTGTCCAAATAATCTTCTAGTCCCAGCATGTTGTGTGTGGTTTTTTTAATAGAAATTAGGATCATATACTTGTAAATGACTTGTGGAGGAGATTGAGGCAGTCAGTGTAAATGGAGTTTCTCCAGGTGCTGATGGCTAATCGCTCTGTAATAGCTGTGGACTTGCTGTGAGACCCACATTATTACGATGTAATCAGAATCCTGTTGCTATGCTGTTATTGTCTGCCACTTGTGGAATTTTAAAAGCAATAACAATTTTTGCTTTTTAAATCATGGCATTATTAAAGTTATTTTCTTCCTCTTGCCATGAATATAGTCACTGATGCTCATTTTCAAAGGGCTTAACCTTAGTAAAACATTTCAGTCTATGCCGAAAAGGGTTGTTTTGTTCCTGGTCTAGCTGAGTTCTTGCTTCTTTTTTTGTTCTCTCTTTCCCCCCCCCCCCCCCTCTTTGCTTTTGAATTGGAAAAAGGAGGAGAAAGGAAAAAGTTTTAGAAAGAGGAGCAGAATTATGAGATCTTAACACTTCAAAAGATCAGTGGTGTGCAGTGGTGTGGCAAATACTGATGGCAGCACTCATTTGAAATGTGGCTTAGTGGAATTTGATAAAGAAGCAACCAGAATGGACATTCTGTCATGTATTTGAAAAATCTAAGCAACACCTATCACTTATCACCTTTGCAGTATTGACACATCTGTCCTTTGGTCTGGGTTGTCTCTGTGCTTATTGTGCCAAAATCAAGTATGTGCTACATGCTTCCTTGGGTTAGTTCCTTTAAAACTCATTTTCCATCATTTTCCATGGCCTTACCATGTCTACGCTGTGCTCCCTTCAAAAAGTAATCTTTGCAAAAAAGACCAACTGACTTTGGCAAATGAACAAGAATATTTCCTGCAAGACTTGTATATGACTCTTCTGCTTTACTTGTTAGCAAGGCTCAGCTGGAATACTATGTTCTTGTGATTTGATTACTTACCTCTTCAGATTTAATGTATTTGCTTATGTGTGCTACTAGATGATGATCAGATGAGAAATCTTAGCTATGAGTAGACTGAAGTGGACTTCAGTGGACTAGGAACTTAGAGCATAGATGCAGGAGGATCTGTAGAGTTCTTCCAGTTCATAGAAGGCTTTGACATGTTTTTGATGTGTTCTTTTCCTGTTAATCCAGTCACCTGATTCCATCCTTGCCTTTTTACAGAAATCGGTCCTGATTGAACATGGGATTCGGAGGCTGACTTTCCTTGTAGCACAAAAGGTATTTTGATATCTCTCATGCTGCTCAGAATTCTTTGGTTTCTAGCTCATAATAGCATTGACACTTGATGTGTTTTTTTCCCCCGTTAAATGCTGTATTAACTATATTTAGTTCTCTCTTCACTGTTTTTGTTCTCTAAAATTTGAGATGGTTTTGATGAATTCGCTTAAGAAAATTAATTTACAATTGTAAACAATCTTGGCACCTCTTGTATTCTTGAATTAATTAATTTTTGATTTTCATCCTAATTGCTAGCTTTCTTCTGCTTTTTTTTCTTCCTGTGTTCGTATGTTTCGTTTGTAAGGACTTCAGGAAACAGGTCAACTATGAGGTGGATCAGAGATTTCATGTAAGTAAAAAGTGCCTAGAACACGGTGGTATTCTTGTCCTGAGGCCAGGAGACACGTAAGTGACTCTAGGCTTCTCGTTTGGTTCTTAGTCAGGCATTTAATGCCAACGTTGGTGTCAGAGTTAAGTGAAGTGTTTAAACAAACATCTAACTTCAGCTACAGGAGTGGGCCTTTTGCATTCAGTGGGGCCATTCACAGGCTAAAGTCTCTTGTTACCTGGCTGAACTCATGACTGCCACACTAATAAAGATCTTGTTTGTTTCAGTATTGTTTTGTATTCTAAAATGTAAAATGTAAAAATACAATTAAATTTTTGTATTTCTTAGGTAGTGTGGTGATTCCTTTAGGCTTCTTACTGATAGCTTAGAGGAGTAATTGAAGTGACTTGCTAAATTTCGCATAATGGCTTAGTGATGTGGAAAATGTTTGATGCTCTTACTGCTAAGAATTACTTCTTTCTCCAGAGCTTGGGCATTAGTGAGGGCTAGTTTAGCCCTGTTTTCAATGTGGCAATGTAAGGCATAAACCAGATTTTTATGCCTTGTGTATCTACTTTACAACTCTGGAAGGTATTAGGAGTCTTGAAAGTGCAAGAAATTCATCCTGTGCTCGACACACCTGGTTTAGCAAGCTTTACAAAAGGAAAATTAGTTTACAAATCAGGAAAAATAGTATTTGAACAAATGTGGGCATCACCACATGGGAATTGCTGCCCACAGTACAGGTACAGATAGGTATCAATCAATGGCTTAGGTAGGAAGCTGGACTCTTTGGAGAGGTGTGGGACCTTAAGCAAGGAAGTCCAGGCTTTAGATTTAAAAAAAGGAAGTTTTAGAGACCTGAATTGATATTTGGGGAATGAAAAATAAGAGTCTCTGAGTAAGCACTGTAGCATGTGTCAGTGGTCAGAAAGGAGGCAAAGAATAAAAGGAGTCATCACAAAAAATTTCCCCTGCGCTGCCATTTAGAGCGATGGACTGCTAGGATGCTCCTAGCTCCTAAGCCAGAGGAGGCAGCGTGGTATGTCATCTGTTAGCAAAGTTTGTAGAGTACCTCTGGGATCTTTTGTGAGTGTCAGTCTTTATTACTATCTCCTATTCTATTCCGTTATTACTGGACCAACTATTAACTTAGACAGGGCCTGGGCTTGGGTTTGTTTTTGTTTTAATTACAGTCTATATAATTAGTTCCCAGCATGTTGAGGTAATAGAGAGTTGCTCCAGCAAGCTTCCAATTTCCTCATCTCATTAGGTTTTTAACGTGATTATTAGTATAATAATCAACTATGATGATTTCTGTTGTAGCTTTTCCCATTCTGCGGTTTGCAGGGTGTCTTGATTGGCTAATTTAGGCAAATTATTTTGATTGTCTTGATGATGGTTGGTTGATTAGAACACAGCAGGGGTATAATTCTTCTGCCTAGGAAATGGAGCACTCTTCCAGATTTTGGTACCAGAGCACTGAGAATTTTTGTGTGTGTGCACATCTAATTATTATATTTGCCCACAACACTAGTCAAATGCCTTGAAAGCAATTACATTAGTGATAGAATGAGCATGGATGATGTTAGGAGAAATTGGCAGCGTGCAGAGGAGGACAGGTAGGAGGGGTTTGAAAGAGAAGTGAGGAAACATGGAAGTGGTTGCTTTCTTAGAGTATAGTTGATGCTCATACGCTTACCTAATATGCCCATTGCCTGAATTTTCAGGCAGGATTTCTTGTACCACTGGCTAGTCTGGAAGACACACTCCAGGCAAACACAAGCTATTTTGCTCAACTGAAGAGCCATCAGGTGAAGTTCTGGGGACTGTTTTTTATAGGAGGTAAGGAAGATGACTAGCTAGAGGATTACTTCTAGCCTTAAAAGCTGTGTTGCTCAGTGGAGCCTTATACTCTGTCACCATGCAGCAGTTGTTGCACTGAATCAAGCTAGGGTTGCAAGTCTTTCATTGATAGTGAAATGTGATTCAGAAATTCAGTGACTCCAGGTCAGACACCTTCTTTTTTTCTTAGTAAGACAGTTCTGGCAAGTTGTGTATGCTCTCTCAGGTCACCTTTAGCATAAATGGCTGGTATTCTCATGTTGGTGCAAAGCATTCACAAAAGTTCCTACACCCAGTAAAAGTGTAATTCCACAGAAATGGATGGCTTTGCTTGAATGAAACTGGAGGGATAGGTAGAAGGATGCTGTCTAGTCTTTCTTCTTCTAAGACACGTGCAATATGCCACAAAAATGTAAAGCCCTTACCATTTGCTAGGATTTTATCTGTGCAACAGAGTAACAGAGAAACCTAATCATCTTTGGGGGATTTTTGTAGAGTACTATTTAATACATGAGGATAAAGTTATTTGAGTACAATTCATAGTTTTCCTTGGGAAGAGAGTATTTCTAGCAGTAATAGTATGAAGAGAGCTATGGAATACAGATCATTGTTTTGTGTACATCTGTTTACATAATGGAGTGTTAATATCATTGTATGGCTCCCAAACATTTCCACACTAATCATAATCATAATAGAACTAGAAGAAGTTTCCCAGTGCTGTCTGGACAGTTCCATGTTATTGTCTGTTAATAGTTGACAATAATAACGAGAAGCCAATCAAGTAGCCTCTGTTGCGTTAGCAGTGAAGACAGGTTTAAACTACCTCTGCTGCCTTCTTGAGGGTAACTTGATTTTCCACCACTCTTTGTGATGTTGAAAAAGTACCTTGTAACATCTTCTGTCATCTCCTCTGCTGTGGTGCTACCCCAGGTCTGGCCTGTGGGCGCTCTCTGGGTAGATCAAATGGCTTACTTTTGGAGGGCTAACATTGTTGCTTTTATTTTCAAACAGAGGGAATTTCCAAAGTTCTTCACCTTCCGTGCCCGGGATAAGGTAAGTTGTATATTCTTAATACTTTTCTCTAAGCGTTGGCTTTATCCTTCTTTCATGTAGCTGTTCCTTGCCAGTCTGAGAGGGTGGGAGCTACTTCAGCCCAACTTCACTGCCTAGTGCGGTATTTTCTCCTCCCTCGCTAGGCCAGTCATCCGCACACGCAGCAATTGATGTCAGTAACAATGATGAGTCTCTGATATTTGGGGATAAAAATTGGTGCATTTGGAAGCCTGACCTGAAGCTTCTGTTTATGCAGATTTTAGTCGCAGTGTAACAAGGGAACGTTGGAATCAGTACAAAGATTCAATACCAAACTTTCTGGCTTCTGTGAAAAAGAGGGGTTTGGGGGGGGTGAGCTTGAGAACTTGCGGTCTTGCAATTTGTCTTCTACTCTCAGTATTTCAACAATTTCAGCACAGCTCTTAGTGCTAATGACTGTGCATGAGAGAGAAAATTCTGGGTTGGTTTCATTTGAATTTTTAGTTTTTTAACTAAATATGAACTATCGTAAGGGGTGTTGTCTAGTTCTTCCCATCCTCTGGGTTTCAGCTTCTTAACTCACCCTCCTTTTTTGCACCCTTTTCTACCTGTATGATGCTGGGTGCCTCCAGTTTGAGGAAGATAGGATTTACCGTCATCTGGAGCCAGCTCTGGCTTTTCAGCTAGAGTTGAACCGAATGCGAAACTTTGATCTCACTGCCATTCCATGTGCCAATCACAAAATGCATCTCTACCTGGGAGCAGCTAAAGTTGAAGTGGGAACAGAAGTGACAGACTACAGGTTCTTCGTGAGGGCTATTATAAGGCATTCAGATCTGGTTACCAAGGTGAGTTTTGTCCCCCATGCAAGGTCTCTTTCCAAGACAGTGTATGAAACACCGTAAGTCATTCTAGGAACCTGCACGCAAACATATTACCTGTATAGAGTATTGTGGATGCGTGCCCTCTTTTTGCTAGTGTTGGCTCTGCAGAAGCATGTCTTCAAAGATCTAGCATTCCTATGCTTCAAGGAGATTTTTCTGTGGCCCAAGTGGATAGTCAGAAATCCTTGCATTTTGAGGCAACAGTTGTTTCTCTGTGTTTCTCCTGCACTACTGCAGTAATGGTTTGCCCTGTCTAGTTTCGGATTTATGCTGACCTAAACGAGGGCACAATTCAGCCAGGTATGTGAGTCCAGGCAGTGGGAGTACTGGCTCTGTGATTGTGATGGATCTGTTTCAGGGTTGTACATCCTGCTGAAACTAATGTAACCTATTTTCTCAGTCAAGTCCTTCTGCAGTTTTTCAAACACTGTATTCTTGGGCTGTGGTTTTTGAGTAGAAAGTAAATTATTTGTTGACAATATCTGGCAGGAAGCCTCCTTTGAGTATCTGCAAAATGAGGGAGAGCGATTGCTTTTGGAAGCCATGGATGAGTTGGAGGTGGCATTTAATAACACCAACGTGCGCACTGACTGCAATCACATCTTCTTAAATTTCGTGCCTACTGTCATCATGGACCCCTCTAAGGTATGATCTCTTCCCTAACTCTGAACTGTTTGTTTTTCTTGGGCTTGACTCACCAGAATTAAATGGTCTTTTGTTGCTTTTTTATGTTATGTAAGTGCACCTATTGACTGAGTACATTTTAATACCGTTTGGTGAATGACATGCAGTTTCTACTAGTCATTTTATAACAGAAAGCACAAGAAATTGGGGACCAGTATTAGAAGTGGTAACATGAGGGTCAGTTTAGTTACTCTACAAATACTGGAGTTTTGCTTTTCAGTAAAGAAAGTGGGGTCATGTAACTAATGGATGTCTCTAACTAAAGATCGCTTCTTGAGCTGCTAAACCAACTTCTCTTCAAAAGCAGAGAGAATACTTTTTATTTTAGCTAGTTAAGGCAAGCAATTAGTTTGTTTCACATTAGGAACCTGTTTGGCAGTGAGGAAGGAAGAAACCTTTATTTTTTCTTCCAATTTCTGAATAAATATTAAATGTAAGATTTCAGAACTAGCAGAGCTCTAATTTTTAGTGGAGTAACGCTGTCCTTCAGGCAATGCAGCTCACTTCCTCTGTGTAAACTAAGGAACGGTTTATTAAAAATATGTTTTGTATTTGAAACTAAACTTAGTTTTTTCATTGTGTGTTTGAGATAAACAATTTTAATAAGGAAATAGCTTTAAATGCTCTTCTGTTTGTTACAAAAGTCCAGATTCTGTCCAAATAAAACGTGAGATAAATCATGAACTTAAAAAGAATTTGTAAATTCAGCTACAAAAATAAGTGCCTTATTTTCATTCTCTGATACAAAACCACAGAGATCAACATTATAAATAAATGAACATTAAGCTTTGTAGATGCATAAATGAAAGTGTTTAGGCATAAAGCATGTTTCTGGTTAGCAGAACCACCACAAAGTCAGTCCCAAATAAACTGTAAAGGCTGCGTTTAGTTGGAAATCAACATTCTGTTCATGGTTACCAAAAGATGAGAACTGACCTTTCCTTATGAGAATAACTGAAAGTTTAAAAAGATGAATTGGTTATCAAAATAAGTATCTCTTGCTTGCTGACTTTTAAATCATGATTAAAAATTGGTGGCGTAAATCGCTTCTGAATAAATCCTCTCTCGGCGCAGCCAAAATCTTTAGTTCCCAGGAAGTTCAGAAGAAGCTGGGATATTCAGCCCCTGGAAGTTAGGCTGCCCTCAAATGTGTACCGTGACTTTTCCCTGAGCTGCTGTAGAAAAGAGACTTTCTATTTTTTGAAAGAATGTTAAAAACAGCCTATAAATTGCCTTCTTTTAATATGTGCTATTTGCCAACAGTAGTATATTATAAAGTTTAATAGAACACAAGAAGGCCAAGCTCCAAGTAGTAATTGCTTTGTTGATTTAAAGCACCGTACCGCATGTGCGGTGAAACATGATTATTGTGCATATAAGTGCTACATAACTGTTTGTCAGGGATCTCACTTTCCTGCATTTTGTAGTTCTTAGCCGTGAGCTATGCCTGCAGGAAGAAAGGTAGATGAAGGAGAAGCAGTGGGCACGCTGTGCCTTGCTGGGGTGTGATGTGCCATGAGGAAAAAGGGATGTGAATCCAGCGCTGTCCCTCTACCTCAGTAGTCCCCAGGTTGCGTTCAGCTCTTGCCTGTCTCAAGGCTCATTAGGATGAGAACGGACAGGCCACCGCAGTCCCATAACAGCACTGGGTGTGTGCTGCTGTTTGGTGCTTCCATCTCTCCTCTTCTGTGATGTTCCCCCTGCACACTGGGGTGCCCCTTTGAGCAGGACCCTACAATAGCGGGATGGAGGGGTGGCAAAGCGGTGGATGTGTCCAGAAAAGTGAGGGAAATTCTTCTCGTATGTTTTAAGATCGAAGAATCTGTGCGGAGCATGGTGATGCGCTACGGGAGTCGCCTGTGGAAACTCCGGGTCCTCCAAGCCGAGCTGAAGATCAACATTCGTTTGACACCAACGGGGAAGGCAATTCCCATTCGTCTCTTCTTGACCAATGAGTCGGGCTACTACTTGGACATCAGCCTGTACAAAGAAGTGACGGACTCCAGAACAGGACAGGTATGGTTCCATATGGCTCCATGGTTTGATGAGCAAATTATTTGGGGGGGACACGTTCTACCTGATGAAGTTCTTCTGTGGTTTGCGGTGTTTTCAGGTAATATAAAATTACCATTCAACTTTGCCAAAGGAAGAAGAATGTACCATTGTAAGATAATCTTGCTATAGGCATGTAGATGTGCAAAATGTAATCAGTTATGTAAAAGTGCATATCTTCTGATTGTTTTGTACATACCGTCAGTCATTTGTACATCTGTTTTCATCTGTGGCAGAGCGCTCAAAAAAGTAATAGAAAAGTAATCACTGTTGGTGCTCATCTTGTAGGTCGTAATAAAAAAATATTATTAAGTACACGTTTCCCTGAGTAGATAGAGAAAATCTGTGAACTTGTCTTTTAAACTCTAAAGATCTAGGGAATGACCTGGGTAGGATGATATAAAGTTATTGAAGGTGCTTTTATATCATTTTTATGAAGCATAATGGGCTCTTTTGTAATGGCTGTGGCTATTCTGGTATTTCTTCTTTTCATGGCATAGGAATAGTGTGGTTAACTGAAATACCTACATATGCTAAAATACATGGAGTATAGGATGCATGAAAAATATTTAAATACAGAAATATTTACATCTCCCTCTGTAATAATCTCTCTGCCATGCAGTAGTAGCAGCAGAATAAATCACTTGGGCAGCATTAATGTTGAACACAAGGTGCTGAGTCACCTTTTCTCCCCCTCTTCTCTATTTAAATTTTTCCAGCAGGCTGCCTGGGTGTACAGTCCGTTCGGTTCTGGAGATCCTAGAACAGATAGTGTCTGTATGTTTTACTTCATTTCTGCCTTTGAGTGGAGATGAGGAAAGAAAAGGACATTTTAATAATCTCCAGTAGTGGAGCTTAACACTTGAGTTTTGTTAGTCATTTGTGAAGGTCACCTTTCCTCTTAAACTCTGTCTCTGATGAGCTTTATGTTTCTAAAGCTAGGAGAATGCACTCGTGTGTGTACAGCTTTTAGCAACTTTTCCAATATTTGATTTTCTTAATTTGACACACACACCCCCGATATTAAACCAGTTCTATTAAAAAATTGTACTGATAGGAATTATTTCAATTAACTCTTTGAGTAGTTGAGAGGAACGTTTGTCTTAAACTAATACCTTCAAACTTTGTAAGAAACTTTGGTAAATCTTCCCCCTCATGACGGAGGTTTATAGGACAGGTTCAGACCTATGTATTTTTTTCCTGTGTTTTCAGAGAGTTATTTTGAATTTAGAGAATTCCTTTAAAAAAAGAATTTTTAAAAATTCTTTTAAAAATTCAAGCATTGCTGATGTACCGGGTGCAGGGCGTTTTCATGACTTCTGAAGAATGGAAAAATAGATTAATCATGAGGGAATGACCCTGATCTCTTGTTTAGCAGTTTCTGCGGTAATGAGTGGCGATGCTCAGTACAGACTTCTCCAGCTCCCACAGAACTGCTCAGAAGGTTTCCAGAGATTTAGGGAGAATTGGTCCCCAAGTGCAGTAACAGATCCTAACACAGGCGCTGTCACAAATGCTTGTTACCCTGAATAAATATTTCTCCCATTGAAGAAGCTACTTCACGAAGCAACGTTTGTGAAGACTGACGAGAGCATGAACTACTATTTTTAATCTAAAAACTAAAATACGCTTTACTTACTGAATTTTATCTTTAGTGGAATTCTTCAATTAATTCACCTTCAATTAGAAAAAGATCTGCCGTTTGTAACATCAGATCTGATCACCATTCTGTTAAAAACAGCCTAATCGTGTTGCTTCTGTCAGGCGTCTTTCTATTAAGCAGCATTTATGCAGTGTTGTCCCAGTTAAGCAGTGCTCCTCCTGTTTCTTAGTTGAAATAGAATTCCTTCTGAGTCCTGGTTGAATGGAATATATAGTGCCATGAAGCATGGCAGCTGATAATTCATGTCGCTACTATGGGAAAATCTTTTAAACTTATAATATCAAAACTTCAAGCCAAATGACATATGCAAGTCTTGACCTAGCTTCCATGATCAGTCAGTGGAGATACAGATACTGTGCTGTTCGACTACATAAATAACAGAGTTCTCCTCTCTGCTCCCAGCTATCGCAATCCATCGGCGTAGATACGGTGTCAGGGGAAATACTGGTGAATGTGAAGTCATCTAAGTCACAGGCTTTTTTTTCTGTGGGGATGTGGCTCTGTTCACTTTGCTTTCTGCTGTGGTATGGTAATAAGTCAGTGATGCTCAGATCGGTGCAGTAATGGTCCAGCACTGTCTCCAAAGGGTAGTAATGCATGATGAAGCATGGTGTTACAGGATATGCGAGCATTAACGTGTTTGTAGAGAACAGAAAGAGGCCTGATCAGTCTGGAATGTCCTGATGATTTTTGGTAAAATTTGAGTGAGATAGCTGTATGGAACCAGTGGATTAAACTGTAATTGGTCATGTTTTGTGCTGCAGATCATGTTCCAGGCATATGGGGATAAACAGGGACCGCTTCATGGGATGCTGATCAATACCCCGTACGTGACCAAAGACCTGCTTCAGTCCAAGAGATTCCAGGCACAGTCTTTAGGGACATCATATGTCTATGACATTCCTGAGATGTTTCGGCAGGTAAGTGTTCTTAAGGCCCGGTGGGTTGTTCTAAACTTTTGTACCTGCAAAGCACTTCTATCAGTTGCCATCCTTGCTTGTCAGGGAAACAAGTGGCCTGGAGTGGCTAACAATGGTCTCCCAGGATCTATACAGCCATGAATTGAGTCTGCTTGGAAAGAAATTAGGACGCCTGATACACTGCTGCTATAGTTACATTAATAAGTCAAACAGTAGAAGCTGAAATGTAAACTGTCTTGCATTTCTTGTTTATGTTTCTTTGTTTTCCCACCCTGTTATCCAGCCTTCCTAGAGGGTTGGATAGTGCAGGGGTGGTAGTTCCTAGGATAGGACTCGTACATCATTGAATGTGTTAATGAGTTGCAGAATTGATTGTGTATCTGATTTGCTGGGTTCTATCCTGAAGCACGTAATTTGAATTATGCTACTTTGAGTGAAACTGTGTTTCATAGTTTAAATGCCAAAGTAATATCCACTGAATATTGTCAGTCAAATTGGGAGGAGGGATATTTCAGTGTTCTGTCTTGAATATTAAGTCACAGTAGATTGAGCAAAAATATTTGCAGATGACGTTCTTAACAAGAATTTATCTTTTCATCCTCTAGTCTTTGATTAAACTCTGGGAGTCTATGAATGAACATGCATTCCTGCCAACACCACCGCTGCCTTCTGACATACTAACGTACACTGAATTGGTGTTGGATGATCAGGGCCAGCTCGTGCACATGAACAGGCTGCCGGGAGGAAATGAGGCAAGTTGCACTTTCTTTAACGCTACTTTTCTTTCCGTATCCTGCAGTACATTGTGTTTTGGACTAGGTTTGACAATTGTAATGAAAATTTACCAGCCAGGCACAAAATCTATTCATTCAGTCTTTCACAGGTGAAATCTCTCTCTTGAAAATGAGATTTTTGTTTCATTAAAAATTAATACCTTCCATACAATGGGTATTTTAACCTCCATAGTAAATGATCATTCCATTTCAAACCTGTGCCTATGCTGTTTTTCCTTCATAATTAAAAAGTGCTCATTCAGCTATTCCAGGTAACTGGGGTTTGTATTTGAACAAAATATGTTTTACAAGACTAAATAGAAATGTTTTCATTTGCTTAAAAAACGAAAAACCAGTTTTATGCTTTCCATTTAAATACTCACCATGCAGTGTTTGTGTAGCACACTGGCAAGGTGTGTGCAACATCCCCCTCTAGTGAATGATTTACTTGAGACTAAGAACCTGCTAATGCTGTTGGGATAATAGTTACTCCTTCAGCTCAAGCAGGAGGAGGCTCTGCTGTTGTGGTGGGCTTTTGCTGGTGTGTCATCACATTAGCAAGCCAAAGATTGCAGCATTGAAATGACTGGAGAGTAAACCTGACTAGTAGAAAATGTCTATTTTTTTTGCCTGGGCTACGTGGGATTCAGTAAGTGAATGTTCCTACAGTAATTTAAATTTGAACAGTTCTAAGTGGTGGTATCATTTATTTTTTCTTGGCATCATTGAACTAGCACCGTCCTTTTACTGGATATATAACTTAAGATTTGCAAAAGCTCTGTTCAAAAACGTCAAGTATAGTGATGAGAGGAAATAGGGGGGTTCGTCACTATTTACTGCACGTATCTTGTCAGGGGAAGGTTTTGAATATGATGTTTTCAAATTGAACCTAATCAGTAAATGGTGACTATGGGAGCACTATGTCCTTGTCTTTTGCTGGCCTATAGGAGAAATGTTTTAACTAGTATAATTAAACCTGAAATGAGCTATTCCCTGCATTCTTAGTGAAAGCTGAGGCTGCGGTGCTGTGGAGGCTTATGCCATCATCTTTCTCTCTTTCTCTGCTCTCATTCAGCGTTTGAGTGGATGGTGGCTGGGGAAATAGCAAGTCCCTCAGGGACGTAGCTCTGTTCTTGCTGAAATTACAAGCACAGAGCTGCCTGGGCATGAACATGTAGTGTTTACTCTGCCAGTATGAATACAAATAGTCTTATTATAAGAGATTCTGTACCCAAAGACCACCAAAAAAAAATTAGGAGTTTTTTTAACCCTTGGTAGACTTTGTTGTGCTCAATCTGAAAAGAAATTACATGGCTGTTGTGGTGTGCATAGTGTTGTTATCTAATGCACAGGTTCAGGCCCTGCCTCTGTGGCTCTTACACTGAGGAGCTGAGTCACTGGAAAGTGTGATAAACAAGGGGAAAATATGATGTTCCCCCCACGTTTTTCAGTCTGGCTGCTGAAGATTGCTTCTTGTGGAGGTATATGGCAGACTCTAATCTGCGTTTTAATGACTTCCCAGAAATGAGGTGAGGGCGCTGGCCGCAGAGATGAAATCCCAGCCCAGGGTTCGGTGTCTCGGGGAAGCCTAGCGAGTGGTCAGACCGGGGAAGTGCTCTGTGCCTCCCCAGAGAGGCGTGCAGCTCACAGCTGGTAGTGCTAAACTGTCAGCCCGGCCTGTCTGCAGCTGGACGAGTCGCTGTAGGACCATGTGCGGCTGGAATGAGGTTTGAGGCTTTGGTATTGAATTCTGTTACCAATAGCCACTGCACACAATAGCGCTCATTCACAGGTGAGAGCGGACAATCTGAGGAAGAGGTTCCAGCAGCAGTCTGAAGGACAGGTGACATTCAGGAGGCGACGAGCTGCCGAACAGATTCATTCCTCCGTGTTGCACTTTCTTTATCTGGATGAGCTGACTTTAGGCTTTTATGGTTTTAATTCCATTCAGCTGAGGAAACAAATTTTCACAAACGCGTGCTCAAGTTTCTCTTTCCAAAGAAGATGGCTGCAGGGGTGGAGAAGGAAGAGACAGGATGCTAGATAAATTCAGAGCATAAGCCTTTTCTTTGTTAAGGCTGTAAGTGGATCCATTCTGCTTTTTTTGAGAATCAGTCTGCATAGCATCTGGGCAGAGAAATACAGCATCTTATCTGCCAGGAAGCAAAGATCCTTGGGGTAATCCATCTATGTGGCAGTAGCTGGTAGTATTGCATAGGAAGAGGAGACATGCCACAAGGAGCAGGAGAAAATATTAATTGCTTCTGCACTTCTTCCATATGATACAATGGTGAGCCATTCTCAAAATATGGCACATTTCCTTGGCTCTGTAAACTTGTCTGAATTTGTTAAGGAAGAGTTTTGTCCTCAGATAGATGTATTTGACTTCAAAATGCTAGAAGCCCATATACACTGAAAATTGTGTTACAGGGGAGATGATCCCTAAAGAAACGAGTACAGTGGGGAAGTCGAGGTTCCCAAGCTTTGCAGTGGCTTACTTGGTAGCCTTAGTCAAAGTTTTCACTGCTTCAGTTTGTTCATATCCTAGTAAGATGGGACTGCTCTGGGGTGTTATGAGGATAATTTAGACAAATATGTTTTAAGAGTCTTTGAATTTTTACTTGCTAAATAAGTGCTGGATATTATGTTAGACAGCATTCCCCTGGTTCTGGTTCGTAACCCTTGATGGTCAGTGCCAATGGAGTCTGTGCCTCAGAGATCCAGAGGCATGAGCTGTGTCCAGCTCAGACCCCAATGAGCTGACAGGCGGGAGTGCTTGGTAGGAACTTTCCAAAAATATTTTTTGTGGGAAGAACGGACTGGAAAATCTTCCACACAATCTGTGCCATTGCCCTTTGGACTGAAAATTTTAAATAAACTTTTCTGCCATGTTGTCCTGATTCAGAAAAGCATCTTGGCACACACTTAAAATCTGTTTCCTGATGGACAGTGGTATTTTAAGCTTGTGCTTAAGTTCTCTGGTTGAATAAAACTGCTTCCCTGAACTGGTGCCTTAATGGTTATGCCTCCTAAAATTTATTACATGGAATTACAGGTCTTATGTACATGTGGGTAATAGTTGTCAGCAATTTATAGATAAGGTGAGACGTCTTTACTTAAATGTGATTTTTTTTTTTTTTTTTTTCCCCTTTCTTCCCAGCAAAAGTTGCTGATTTTCTGAATCTGAAGTCTTTTGAGAGATTGTACATCATGTGTTTTTTATTAAAGAGGAAATTTCTGTTGAAAACTTCTGACTGTGGTAAATATAGCTGCTGTTTAGTGCATTCAGGTTCCTATTACTGTTCGACTTGTTTTAGCTCAGAGACTCAAACACAGCTATTCCCCCATTGCAAGTGAGTGCCTTACCGTCGTGGTATCAGCTGTTCTGAGGTAGGGCTTGTCTTTCCTGTTGGAGCTGTGCTACATGGTATGAACAATTACATTTTCTCTATGTGAAAAGGGGTCAAGACTCTCTTCCTCTTAAAGCATTCAGCTGAGCTGAGTGCCCTAATTGTTTTAGCTAGCAGGCGAAATTGAGAAACCAGCATAAAATCCAGGAGATTTGTGGTCAGTGTGTTCAGCTGGATGTCAACAACCGAAGTTGCAATCCCTGCTCTAATACGGGGCAGAGCAGGAGCTTGAGGCTGAGTTTCTCCTGTCCTCTCAGATTTTGCAAGCAATGTTCTGGGCTAACCTGGCTAACCTGTCTATGTTTTCAGGAAAATCTGTGAAAAGGGAATTCTTAAGAACTTTCACAAAACGAGGTTTTTCTCCGCTTAGCTTGCGACCACTTCACGTAGCCCACCACCTCATTTGGCAGTAATTATCTCTTTGCTAGTAGTCTCAACAAAGAAGCCAAGGACTTAATGGACCATGAAGATACAACTTGCTATTTATTCCTAGATAGTGCTTGCTCCTTCTGAGCAGAGGATCCTGTGTCTTGTCATGGCCACGCGGGGGAGCTTGCAGCGCCGCTGGCCGTGCCGCCTACTCTTGCAGCACGGAAGACATCACTAATGCAGGGCCTTTTTCCAACCTCTTGTCCACTCAGTGCAGCCAGAGTTCTTCCTGAAGCGCATCTGCTGTTTCTTTGGACTGCAGACAGAATCCTGGATGTTGCCTGGAGCTTTCTGCTAGATGGCTTCTGTTCTGGATCCTTCATGTTAAGCTTGTGAACTGTGTCCTGGTCTCTAGTTACCCTTTTTTTTGGTCTGTTTTTTTTTGTTTTGTATGTGTCCTCTATTACTAGTCTGGCTGCTTTGATACCTCTGCTCACCTGTGAGACTGTTCTGATAAGCTCTGTCTGCTACCATAGGATTTCAGTAACCCAACACCCTTGACAAGACTGAATGTGCCATGCTAAAAAGTTGAGAACAGTTTGTAAATAATTCTCAGAGCCAGCAGGTAGAGAAGGGAGCTGAAGAAGACAGTATTTTATCAGTATTTAACCAGTCGATTAGCTCCCTTCTAATGCTCCTGAGTAAAGACTGAATAGACTTTGGGACAAATGGGGTATAATTTTTTGTACAACTGTGAGCATATCAAGAGCTAAGCACCAGAGGTGGATGCTCAGCCTGACTCCAGTCTCACTCTTAAGATAGACATGGACCATTGAAACGTATAGAGTTTATATAGGCGGGAGCAAAAAGATCTCCTTGTAGTTTGTAATCTTACGCATTTTACGCTAAAATGTCTTTAAGAAGAAAATTTTAAGTTCATACCACAGCCTGGATGCTTATGTAGATCATAACACGAGGCTTTTAACATTTCTGCTATTTTATTTTTTTTTAAATAAGCGGAAGCCTTTTTTTTTAGTGACACAATCTTTGGTGTTTCTGGCTAAGATCTTCACTGGGCATGTGGGGTGGAGGTGTGTGGTTGGGACTTTCTACACTAATATTGGGAGGGGTGGGTTTGAAAGGATGCAGCACCTCACCCTGTTTGACAGTGTAAGAGGAGCTGATGGCTGTCCTCTGGGAGCCTTTTGCCCTGGCAGCTCACCTCTGTCCTGCCCGTCATCTAAGCCTCTGATGTTGCTCTGTAGTTACATGGCTGTGCTAAAATGGGGAAATCTCTGAAAGAGTCAGAAATTGTGTGAACACAGACAAGTGAACAGGGCTAGAGTTCAGAAGTGTATGGCAACTCACGCAGTATTTAAAAACATGTTGGTTGCAGTAGCTCTGCTGAAGACACGACCTGTAATGTAGTGACATCCTCTTCAAATGCCCGTTGAAGACGGCTTTGTTCCGAAGATTAGCATATTAGCTGAAATCTTAGTGTGAAAAGGTAATTCCCTCAGCCTGTTGGAGAACTCAATATGTTACTTGTCATTCTTGAGCTGGGCATTCTGATGTTTTTCTATAGCACTTTATGTATTTTGACTACAATTTACCGTGATCCTCTGGCACTAGGACTGCACCATCCGCTGATAAGACCCAACTAATCTTCAAGGACAAGGAGAAAGTGAGTGTAAGGAGCGCCTGCAGCAACACCCCACATTACCCTTCGTCTCAGTCTCATGCAGTGTGCACGTAAAATGTGTCATTTTCCCTGTTGGCACTAGATGTCACAGTTTTTCCTTCTCAGTAGCATGAGGATCAGAAATAATCCATAATCAGAGCTGTTAGCTGGAGCGTTGGCAGGCACCCTTTCTTGTGAATGTGGGAAGGTTTGGCCAGGTGAAATTCAGGACGGCAGTGGGCAGAGGGCTGCTGAAACTCTGCTTCGGCAGCTCCCTGGATTGCCTGGGGCTGAAAGGTGTAGCTAATGAATTTTATACAAGCAAAGCTTAATAGTTGAACTGCATGTTCTGCTTTGTCACCCCATGTTCCTGCATTTTATGACAGGCACAGGGTATTAAAACATCCGCTGGGTTACTTATGGTGGATGGTAGGTACTTGAGAAAAAGCAGAGAATGGGTGATGGCAAAGTCAGTGAATTAACATGAATGTGAGGGAAAACACCCGTGCATCTTCTCCCCCCTGCCCCAACCCCACTGCTATTCTTCCCAGAGATTACTGTAAAAATAGTTGTTTCTCTTTGGGTTTCCCAACCCTTCTTCTTGATGAGTTTTGGGAACAATCCTAACCTGAAGGCTCTTCTGGCAGTAGGAATGGGTTTAAATAACAGGGAAGCTGGACAACTATTTGTGCTGCACAGCAAGTGGTGTCTCCTCATCTGAAATACTCGTCATGCAATTTCAGAAGGTGATCCTCCTTTGGCAGAATAATTTTAGCCCCTATCAATGAGATGCTCAGAGGTCACCATGAGACGTGGGGGTAGGGATCAGGACAGAGCACGTTTTTGTCATGGACTGGAGAGTGTTATTTTTAGTAAAAGGTGGAATGTCTTGTGGCAAGTGAAATATAATACAAATTAAAAGAGGGTCCCCCTAGCATCACTGAAAGCTGATTTTTTTTTTTTTTTTTCTCACTTATATGCCTAGATCATTTAATGTAACTTTAAGAGTAGCAGGTGTGTGCATGGGAGGATGGGACTGGTGTGGGGGGGTCTTTTGAACTCTGTTCGAGATGGGATGGATGCATGTCACAGTGTATAGGGAGCATCTCCTTAGCTGAACAGTGGTTGTACGGTTAAGCAGGAGTACTCTGTAATACCTTGAATTGTTTGAAGGGTTAATATTCATGCAGATCAGTATCTTCAGTGTGCTGTTTCTCACAGTGTTGTAGATGCAGTATCTCCCATGGCCTGATTTTTGAAAAGGTACATGTATGCTATAGCAATACTAGATGTTCAAGATTTGAAAAGGCTTTCCTTACAGAACCAGAGGTTATGAGCCTCTAACATACACCGTTGAGTTAGTTAGAATTTAGCAGTTATTTAAAAGGTGAATTTTTGGAAGGTTATAAGTAAATCTTTTTTTTTTTTTAATTTTATATAATCAGATAATGACTGTTGAATTTCATAATGCTACCAAACAAATACAGAATTTTAATTTTGTTACCTTTCTTGTAATTCTGAATTTTATCCAACGTTTACATTTAAATCACACCTCTAATAAGTGTATTTGATATATGTTAACGCTTTACAAAAAATAAATTCTTGGGCAGGAAATAACCCCACACATCGCAGGTGAGGCTCTCGGAGGACACTGAAAGCAGTGATTGCCCAAATCATGTCTTATTCAAAGAGCAACTAGAACTCCAAATTTCTTGAAGGGTTTTAAAATCCACAAATACAAGCATTACTAGGTCAGAGATGTAAGTGGTGGTGCAGAGAGTTTTATTTTGTATTTTGATATAGATGTTTGAACATGTGTATATGGATAATATGGATACTGTAGACAAGAAAGTTCTTGCCTACAAGAAAGCTCCTAATAAAGGTTATCTGTCGCTCTGTAATATACTTTATCTGTCTGTAACTTCACCAGATGCAAACTATTTCAGCTGAAGTTTTCAAGCCTTACACTCTGCCTAGGGAGAAGTTATTTATTGTTTAGTTTGGAAAGCTTCATCAAAAATGCTTTTGTTTTGGTGAAGAAGCTGGCAGTGTTGCTCACAGTTGATTTGGTGCGCTTGCAGCAGGAACTTGAATTTGATAGAGAATTTGGTTTGGGTTCAGCATTATGCTTTTTGCTATCCCCAAGAGACACTGTGCAAGCTTCATACCTTGCAACACAGATGTGTGTGCAGTAAAAACTACTTTTACAGTGTCTTTAATGGCTTTTTTTGAGCTTTCCTTTTGGTGCTCTGTGTCCATCCACTTTCCCTGAACATCAGCCAGCCTTTTGCTGGTTTGCTTCCTGGCTTGCCATCCGAGTGCCCTTTGGTCTGGTGCGAGGAACCAAGGCAGTACGAATTCACGTCTCCTTCAGTCCGCTGTACTGCACGACGCCTTTTACTGAGCAAGCCTTTGCCACGTGTCATCCTGGAACCATTTCTTCCCATCTCTCATCCACTTGGCCGCATGCTGTTCAGAAGAACCATGCCAATGTGTGCTTGGCTGCGCTGCCTGCGACCACTGCTTTGATCACTAAATGACGCGTTTTTCAGAGCCAAGAAGAGAATGAAGGAATCCTGGGTTTTGGCACTCCACCCTTGTCAAGGCATTAAGTCTGAATGCCTCTAGCAAACCACGTGCATCATGCCCTTTTTCTGGGAGTTGGTTCATGCTGAAGATAAAAAATTTTACAGCTTTTGGTTACAGCATAAGTGCGGAGTGTCTCTCTTTTAGATCTGAAGTTCTTGGCATCAGATTCGAATGATGAAATACCAAAATTGCTACGTCTGCATCAAGTAAAATTTCTGGGGATGTCTTTGTTCCTTTATAGAACACACCTTGTCCACGGCTATGCAGCAGAGTGATTCAGCATCCTGGGGTCAGTGGACACTGGTTTACCTCCAGAAAAGACAGAGGTTGTGAAGGGGGAATAAAGCACGTGTTCCTTGATTTAACAATGTCAGAACGTGCGTGCACAGCGGGGCGGAAATGTGTTTTCATTAATGTTCAGCTTCAGCATTTCTAGTGCTCACGTGCTAGACCACTACAACTGTTGCATTTCCTTTCTTATTATAATTTTTGTATGTAATAAATACTGACATACAAATGTATTCATGTTTTATATATATTTTTTACATCTAAAGCTTACATATGATACAGATGCAACAGAATGGGAACAAGACAAAAGTGTTGTCAGGGTTCTGTAAGTTCAGTTGTTCTACTTAGAGATTTTGAGACCCGCATTCAGGTTTCCAAATTTGGACGTAAATAAATAAAATGAAGCATGGCATAAAGTACCTAGGCTCAAGCATCATCCTTCTTGTGAGAGAAGTAGAATAAACCAACACAATTGGCATGGCTCAAGAGTAGATACTGTCAAATAATAAGCTGTTCTCGTTTACATCAGATTTTCTGTCAGCTACGCTTCTCCAGGAATTACAGATCCTGCTAGAAAGAGACTTAAAAGCTCCCTCTGCCTGAACACCAGCCACCATTTGCGTTGGCTTCCCTTCGTTCGGAGTCTGTTGTGCTTTCAGGAGGGAGACAGGGATCGGTTTCTTCCCCATTCCCCTCGGTGCCTGTTGTCAACAGCTCCGGCTGCCACTAGCAGTCAATTTGTAACTGCATCAGTGTGTGTATTACTGTTCACATCGATAGCGCAATTAATGTTGGAGTCAATTTTGGTGTTAATTTTAGGCCATGATTAGTGTTGACACTGTGTGTCAAACTAATGGCATTTATGAGCACCATGAAAATGAATGTTAGTTAATACCGTGTTTTTACTATCTGTTAATGGTTACATTAAGCCAAAGATCTAGTGGGAGAAGGTGTGTATAAAATTATATATATAAAACTTGTGTGTAATATATGTGTGTCATGCAATTCTGCATTGCTGGTGCTATTCAGGGAGCAAATGACATCTGAGCACTGAATCCTAATCACAGTTTGGAACATCAGAAATAATGATCACTTCTGATCGGAGGTTGTGAATAATTCATCTGGTTTGATTTTCACGTTCTGTCCAGTGATACTTTTCAAACCAAATGTGTTCCTACAGGAGAATAATGGTCCCACTTCTTATGGAAATACTGTGGCACAAATCATTTTGCCAACATAAAAACAGTTAAATAAGACGGTTCCTGCTTTTATTTTTTCCTCCCTCTCTTCTTCATTCCTCGGTGTGCTGGGAATAGAGCTGTGGCAGGAGAAGCACTTCCAAACTACGCTGGCTCTTAAAAAGAGCCCGTTTTGAAGCCACTGCTGCTTACCATCACCCATTATTGTTCTGACAGTGCTCTTAGGTGATTAGCTCAGCCTGTCTAATTAACCTGTGAACTCTCCATTTTTTTGGCATGCTGCCGTTAACTTAAAAATCTCATCTTTTTTTTTTTTTCTGAAATAGAAAGCTATCCTCCACTACCCATAAATTTAAATGGAATCTACACTGTTCATAGCAAAAAAATCCTTAGTTGTGCCCTGTGATTTTTATTACTGGATAAATGGCACAAAAAGCGCTATGTATTGGGGAGGCAAAAAGACACACAAGTTAATAAAGTGGTGCATTTAATTTTTCTTTTCTTAAACGGCATATCGTTGCTCCATATTTATCAGCTATAAAGTATTTCCAAGAGTTTGTGTTTGCTGTGCCCTGGCTAGATAGTTTTTTCTATTCTACTAGTGAGCATTAACAAAAGGGATTTTATTTATGTAGCGGATACATGATCTCGGGTTAGGGAACTATTCCAAGACTTCTGTCACAATCTGAATTTTCTAAATAGGAAATGCTTTTAATTTGCCTGTTTTCTGTACTGTCAAAAATCATCAAGCTGATGAAAGTGAGGAAAATCTCTTGCATGTTGATAGGTGAGACAGGCTGTGGGACTAGTCCTGGATACTAACTGAGCTCGGTCACTAGTCCCTAAGCCCTGGAGCAAGTGTTCATTCATCTGCCTCACATGTGAGCTGAGGGTGCTAGGATTTTACTTTCAGTATGTTGTGGTTATTGTGTAGGTTTCTGGCAGTGTCTTTATGTGTTTCTATCTTGCAGTTTACTGCAGTGACAAGTATTTATCAAATACCAAGCCTGAGCATTTCTCCTGTTGCTCGTGTGGCTTGTGTTCATCTGATGGTGCTTGAAGCTTCCTGGTGTGGCCCTGGCTGATGGGATCAGTGTAGCTGCAAGGAAACGACTACTTGGGCAAAAACCTGGAAATTAGTGTTATTTCTGTGCTATTTTGGAAGAAGTTTACGGTGCAGTTTTAAAGAGAATATTACCCTATCTTCCCTTTGGGTTTGTATCAATACCTAAAGCTGGTTTCTGAGGTGGTATCAGAAAGATTTGGTAAGTCCCCACTTAAGGATTTTAGTTATGGCAGGGAAAAAAAAAAAGCCTGTAAAATATGGTAAAGAACTGAGCTGCAATAGGTGATGGGTTATAGACAGGCATCCCTTATTTCTTAGAGGCTAATTCTGAAGCCTTTAACTTTGGGTTTGCAGACTTTTTTAACCTGCTGTTTCTAATTGCAAGCTTGCCCACAGTTGAGGGTTAGAACAGAGACACAGTATCCAGTCCCTGGCATCTCTTTTCCTGCAACAGTCAGGTCAGAAGGACAAAGCTTACTTTTCTTCTCCTTTTTTCACCTTTATTCTTCCTTTTTCTGCTATGAAAGTCCAGCAGTGGAAGAACAGAAGTCCAAGGAACCCCTCTGGCTGTGTAGGTTTGTTTGGGATGAATTAGGTTGCTCTTTCAGACTCTGGACTGGTTGTCTGTGTGACCCCTGGTCTCTTTGCACACACTTTTGGTCTGTGTGCCTGACCAACAGCTGTGTCCACTTGTTTTACAGCATTACAACTCTCCCCTTTAATTTTGCAATAACACTGGTATTTTAGCAAAGCATCCCAAGGACTTTTAGGGATTTATGCTTCTGTCTTTGAAACTGCTGCAGTATCTCTCTCTTCCAAATGCTGCAGTTGGATGCTAAGATGTAACTGTAAACCTGCAAATATTCAGAGGCAAACAAATTAATCCCTTACGACGTATCAGTCAAAATAGCAGTGGCTGAAACTCAGACCAAGGAGAAGGTGAACTGAAACACCACCATTGTGTTAACTTGCAATCTCAGCTCTCAAAAGGGGAGGTGTAAGGGAAGGATCTGCCAGTAGCCAGTTGTAATATTTTTGGATTGCTGCCTGCTTTACTTCCAATGACCCTTTGATTAATTCCTCTGCCTTTTTATTTTTTTTAATGAGTCTGTTATGGCATATCTTATTGCAGATGCTGATTGGATCTCAACTGTGTATTGTGCCATTTTGATTTGGATTAAATGGCACATATCTATCTGCTGCTTCTCCCCTCTCCCCCTCCCGCTTTAGTTCATCATGTGCAGAATTCAGAGTCTCCACAATGAGAGTTTCAACCCTCCTGATTGCAGAGGATGTGCAATTGGCTTGAGGAATGTGTACTCAGAGCTTATGATCCTTGGGCAAGCGGAGACTGGGTGATGCATGTGGCTTTCAAGGGACGCTGCTATTTCCATCTGTTAATGGCATTCCAGGATGGCCAGCTCCCCAGTGCAGTGATACGCGGCAGCTGAGAGATGGGAGATGCAGGGTACAGATGTTGCTGATCTCCATAAGATGGGCCAGAAGAGATCATCTGGTGATTTTAAAAAGAAGAATATGCAGCAAAAAGCATTACTTATCCAGGCAGGTTTGGAAAGAAACTGCTGCAACATTTGGGAAGGAAAAAGGGAAGAGCCAAAGAAATGAAAGGAAGGACAGAAAAAAAAATGGAGGTAGTTATGAAATAAAAGGATTATTAAAATGAGGGCAGGGTGAGAGAGAACCAGGGTGATGAGGTTCTGGGGTGATATCTGGGTAGCCTAAGCAGATGGTCAGGATTCCTGTACGGCAGCACATCCATCCTCACCCTGTGAGGTCTGGCACACGGAATAAACGCAGCACCCTGCAAGGGGGGCGTTTGCAGAATGTGTTTTGGACCTGTGACAAATCCCTGAATGGGGAGAGGGAGGGCCAGTATTACTGTCTTGGGTGGGAAGAGAGCAATGGAGGATGTGCTCCAGTGAGTGTGGAAAGGATCAAGTCCTGCCAGCTGTGCTCTATGCTGGCAGTGCATATCAGAGCTGCTGTTATTGGAGTTCCCAAAGAAGATATCTGAAGTGCAACACACACAAGAAAAATGGCCCCTGCATGATTCCCCTCTTTCACATCTTGAAGATATACATTTAGTTTTTGTTGTTCTCTGCTCTTGATTGCAGATTGGGATGGTGGCCTGGAAGATGACTCTGAAGACCCCCGAGTATCCAGAAGGCCGTGACATCATTGTCATTGGCAATGATATTACATACCGAATAGGTTCTTTTGGGCCTCAAGAGGACATGCTGTTCCTGAGGGCTTCAGAGCTTGCTCGAACACATGGCATCCCCCGTATCTATGTGGCTGCCAACAGTGGAGCCAGGATTGGTTTGGCTGAGGAGATTCGGCACATGTTCCATGTAGCTTGGGAAGACCCAGATGACCCATACAAGGTAAGGAGGCACAGGAATCAGAGGTGAAACTCTGCAATAGCTCACAAAAGAATCTTACTTTTACACCACCTCTTTTAATAGAGGTAACGGTAAATATTTGCTAGACTGTTAGATCCAAAGTTCTCCTTGGTATTGGATTTCTCAGGCAGCAGGGTTGGCATCCAGAATGAGTTAGTGCTAAATGTTGAAAACATCCCTAGCTTTCACTGACCTCAGCTGGAGCTCTGATGTTAAGAGAGGATGTTCTTACCGCTATCTGGAATTAAATTCTGCTCCCTTGAAACTTTCTTTTGGAAGGGGTTATTGGGGATTGGGAAGGGACTACAGGTGGGAATGAGATGAATGAACTGTTTTTCCCTACAGGGATACAAATACTTGTACCTGACTCCTCAAGACTATAAGAAAGTCAGTGCCCTGAACTCAGTTCACTGTGAACATGTGGAGGACAATGGAGAGTCCAGGTAAGCACAAACAGGTCAGAACAAAAAGCTTTCTGTTCATCGTGAGGTATACAAAGTGATGCATGTCACGTCCTTGTCTTCAGCTACGACATTCTTTAGGATCCAGGTACGTAGAAAGCCATAGCTATGTGTGGTCAGAGCATGAAACGAGAGTTAAAAGTTGTATCATGACATGCCTTGTTTGAGGTAGTTGACTCCTACTGCCTAGGGGCCCAAGCCATGACCGAGGGTCGTGCAGTGGCGAACACTGAATGACCAGGACAATGACTCTTGCCCAAAGACTTGCAGTCTAAATTTTGAAAATTACTTTTCTGCTAGATTCTGTAGAAAGGAAAAGAATTCCTGAGTGAAGGCTAAGGCCTCCATGCATTTTGAAGGGTTGGGCTGCAGTGGTTGCACTAAACTGCCTTATGCCTATGATTTTCCACATACATCTACTCTAGGTGTCTGCATCTTCCCAGCTACATCCCAAAGGTAGCACATCTGAAAATGAGGTGCAAAGAAGCTTTCAGAACTAGACTGCAGCTGTAGTGGTGCTCCTGGGCAGAGGGAGGAGGATGTGCTTAGGAAGAAAAAAAAAAGCCTAGTTTGCAGACTGGCAAGCTCTGGAGGAACAGAAGGATGGTGCTGGGTGCAAGCAGGTGTGCGTGCCTCTGTGTGTGGTGGGGAAGCTAGTGGCTCTCTTCAGTGAAGCACTTAAGCACATGCTCAAGTACTTTGCTTAGCAAGGGCCTAGTGGAAAAGATAGAAGCCAGTCTGAGAGCACTAAGTAAGAAGGGACCGTGCTGGGGCAGGAAGGCATGAAAGAAGAAAGTAAAGAAAAGGTAAGAGCCTCATTATAATCTCTTGTTCTATTTCTTTTTCCTTTTGGCTGCATTCTCTTCCTTTCTTGCCCTTTTTCTTATAATCAGCCTGCTCCTCACGTCCTGTGGGAATGGCAGAAGAACACTTTTCATGGGCATTCCTCTCCCTCGGCATTTCCTCTTTGCAGTGCTGCTGTGGCTGCTCATATGTAGGACTATTCCATGGTGTTCAGCAAGGCTGTAGAATGAGCCCATGTACAGGTCCTGGTCGGGTTTGTTGTGGTTTAACCTCAGCCGGCAACTGAGCACCACACAGCTGCTCGCTCACTCCCCCCCACCTCGGTGGGATGGGGGAGAGAATCAGAAGAGTAAAAGTGAGAAAACTCGTGGGTTGAGATAAAAACAGTTTAATAATTGAAATAGAATAATAATAATAATGATAATAATAATAATAGAATATACGAAGCAAGTGATGCACAATGCAATTGCTCACCACCCGCCGACCGATGCCCAGCCAGTCCCCGAGCAGCGGCCCCCCCGGGCAGCTTTCCCCAGTTTATGTACTGAGCATGACGTCCCATGGTATGGAATGTCCCTTTGGCCAGTTTGGGTCAGCTGTCCCGGCTGTGCCCCCTCCCAGCTTCTTGTGCACCTCCAGCCTTCTCCGTCGGTAGAGCATGGGAAGCTGAAGAGTCCTTGACTAGTGTAAGCACTACCTAGCAACAACTAAAACATCGGGGTGTTACCAACGTTATTCTCATCCTAAATCCAAAACACAGCACTGTACCAGCTACTAGGAAGAAAATTAACTCTATCCCAGCTGAAACCAGGACAGGGTTTTATGCACATTACTCTTTGGAGCCTTAACGGTATTTAGTCACTTTTCATTTTCTTCGTAGCAAACTGATTCAACAAATCACTGGACCTTGTGACTCAAAGGCTGTATGTGTCTCCCTCAGGTATAAGATAACAGATATTATCGGAAAGGAAGACGGACTTGGAATAGAGAACCTCAGAGGATCTGGTATGATTGCTGGAGAATCATCTTTAGCCTATGAGAGTATTATCACCATCAACTTGGTAATCCCCCACTGCTTCTATTCTTCAAACTGTATTGTCTGTTTCAGCTAAAAATCCTGCAACGATACCCAGAAGATACATCTGGGATCAGACTTCTGGTTGATGTAAATTGGCTCCTGTAGGCTTTGAGCAACGCTACTGGCACCATTACAGGGCTGGGTCCCTTTCAGACTAAATTTGAAACACTTTTAGAAAACAGTCATTTGGCTTCATGTTTGCTCAGTCTGTAAGTTACTGCTTCTCTTTTTTTAAATAAAATACACATATGTTCAGATACTGTGTTTTACAAAAAAAATAGATTCTGGAGTTTTGCAGTGAGAGTAGATTTTGTAGCCTTGTAATATAAACATGCCTAGTTTTATCTAGGTGTTTGAATCAATAGGTTTTGGCTGTGTGGTAAGACAGAAATCAATGTGACTTGGTTTTTTTTCTTTTTTTTTCTTTTCTTTTTTTTTTTTTAAGGTTACATGTCGGGCAATTGGAATTGGGGCTTACCTTGTTCGGCTAGGTCAGAGGACTATCCAGGTTGAGAACTCTCATATAATCCTGACTGGCTGTGGAGCCCTCAACAAAGTAAGTCTTTACATTTCAGTCTTCAGAGCTATGTGAATTGAGTTGGTGTTTCTGTGAGCTCTGCTGGAGACTGAAGGAGCTGCCACCACTATACCTGTCATTGCGCTTGGTCCCTTTTGCTTTGTCCCTTCTCGGGCTCGTCCTGATCAAGGAGGAGAACTGACACAGGGCAGCAGCTGTGAAACTTTCATGCCTTCGCAGTCTTTTTCTTTTTTCTTTTCTCTCTGGTCAGAGAGCAGTCCTTTCATGCACCTGTTTTTCCTGACAAGAACATCGTATTGACAGCCAGAGGCACTATTCCAGGCATCCTGGTTGGAGATTGGCAGGGGACCTAGGCAGAACTGCAGATTTAAGGGCTTGAGCATGAACCAGATGAAGGGGAAGAAGGAGAAGCAGCTTTTAACATAGGTTGTGTGCAATGACTAAATGACAGAAGTGGAGAAGCCCACCGACTGGCGGCATCTTCTCCCACCCACTGTGTACTGTGATAGAGGAAATAGGAGTGCTGCCAGTGTCTGGAAGACCACGTTTCAAAATACGCGGGCCAGAATCACCCTGAACTTTCAGCCGTCCGCAGCATTGCATTAATACTGGGGGAGCACTGAAGCCTGAGAAAGAGTGTGCGGATGGTGATTTTCAAGGGGTCAGACCTGCTGGAAATCTCAGCTGTGAGGTCAGGGAGGAATAACTCGGGCTGTAAGAAAACTTACTGCTTTCACTACTAAAGTGGCGCTTTTTTTTTTTTTTTCTTTCCCCACCAGAGGCGTTTTTTCTCCCTTGCTGCCCCAAGCCTATTAATATCACAGCCTCCAGCTCCTTGTCTGTAGCAGACACGGCTCACAGCCGACTCCACTCTCGTCCCTCTCACTGAGGGCTTTGTTTACGTGGGAGTTAGGATTGTGCGGGCACAAGTGCCCTTCCCCATTGTGCAGCTTTGTTCTCAGGCACTCTCCAGCACCTGGGGTGGTTGTGCTTCATCGCAAGCTGCGTTTCAAGGAGTGCCTGCCTGACAATGGGAGATAAAAGGAAAATAGTCTCTCGTTGAATTATTCCTCTGAATAAAGGGGGCTCTGCAGAAAATGAAGCATTGATCCTATCAACTCTAGGATGCAGCACCCTCAGTTAGATCTCTTACACACATCACACACACCTGCATCAATGGAAGGAAAAGAGGCATTTGAAGATCCATCCTTTAAAAAGAAATTGAGTCAGTTTAGTGCTTGCTGAAGTGGAGTAAGTTGCCTGGTTCCAGCTGTCATTTGTTGGGGATCGGGGCCCTGCAGAGTTTCCCAGATGGCAGGGCCAGTCTGTTTACTCCTCCTCTTCTGCCTCTTCTTTCCAGGTTTAACGGCACTCTCTATCTGTGGAGTGAATGTTTGTTTTTATAGGACTACATTAATCTCACTAAATTTTAGGCACTTAAAAATTAAGGATTTAGTCTAAATTAAACACCTGACATCCGTCAGCAGGTGTAGGCAGAAGGAGATGCTTTCTAGGGGTGACTTATCCCATCCCAAGAATTTCAGTGGGCTGAATAATCCCATGTGTCCTTTTCTTTCCTCCCTGCTCTGTTGGAAAGGCATATATTTTTATGTAGGCACTGAACCTCTGCCTGCCTAAAGGTCAGGCAAAGGAGGAACCTATTGCATCCTATCCAGCTTTCCCAGTAAGACAGCTAAGCCCAGACCCAACAATAAGTTTACCTGTCCTTGAATAGTGGGAGACTGGGAATCCCCGCTCACTCCTGGATGTTGTGTGACGTCTCTTGCTAGTTCATAAGATCTTCATTTTCCAGTCCCTGCAGTTCTGGTCAGAGCTTCTTGAATGGATCCAGCTATAATTGTGTCCCAGAAGTATGTCTGAAGTAGTGAAATGATGTCCAGTGCCAACCTGAAATGACCAAGCTCAGTCCAGCTGAGATCTTAAGGAGGGTGTGAAGCAAATGGTGAATGCAAATGCATCTGCATCATCCTGCCATGGAGGCAGTATCTACTTCAGACTTATCCTCTGTCTCCCTGTTCTTCTATGTAAACTGTTAAACACTTGTCCCTTGAATTTAGATGGGCAGTTTGAATTTTCTTTTGGCTAGAAGTCAGGTCACTATCAGCCAGGGGCCAATTAAGCAAAGTCTTCTCTTGTAGGAATGCAGAGGCTGTTTGGGCAGGATATATGATGTGTTCTTGTTCATTCGCGTGAATAAAACTCCAGAAGGGTCTCATGGTGGAAACCTATTGTAGTTTTTCTCTGTAGAGTGAGTGAGCCTTGCTGCTTCTTGTTCCCTTAGAGTAGATGTGCAGCAAAGTCAGTGCTTTACTTTGTGGGAATTAGAAGGTCACCAATCCAGCTGGCAGGGTCGTGAGGAAAGATCATGACTGAAACAAAAATAAATAAATGGAAACTGCTACCTTGCATGATGGTTGGAACTGAATGTTTCCTAACACAGTTGCATGCAAATATTCCTTTAGCTTTTCCCAATTAGGTGTCAGAGATTTGGGACAGTTTTTTCCATTGCTGACTTTTAAATACTGTCTTCATAGAGGATGCCATACAAAGCTTACACATAGTCTTGTGTCTGCATACACATCTTCAAAATGTCTTCTCTCTGCAAGAAGAGAATGTGCAATGCAAAAATGTTTCTGCAGCAATGGAGACAATTAGGCTTTCAGAGAGCAGTGAGGTTTTTTCTGGAAGGTTGTTTAATTTTTTTTTTTAATTTTATTTTCCTGTGAAATACTGGATTCTTTTTAATTTACAGGGGGAGCAGAGGGGGGGTTTTTCTGGAAAGCTTTTTTATTTTTTTTTTTTTTTTATTTTCCTGTGAAATACTGGATTCTTTTTAATTTACAGGGGGAGCAGAGGGGGTCTGTGACAAACATTATGTGCCAGCAGATCTGTTGCTGGTCTTGCTCATTATCATTATGTAAAACCAGCCTGAGGGTTTAGGTGTAGAGGGAAAGGTCCAGCTGCCAAAACCAGACTGTAACCTATAACTTAGATGATGAGCTCAAGGTCAGTATAATTTTTAGCTGAAGCTAATGTTTGGTTCTGGAGGTTGACTAATCACGTGCTGGCTGTTCACTGCATCTGTGTCACTGCTTTGTAAGTAGAGAGGCGTATCACTGTAAGACACCTGATATCAGGCAGGTTTAAGGATTCTCTCAGACCCATTGCCTGTCAGGGGTGACAAGAAACTGCGCAAGAGCTGTACAAGGTTTCCCTCTGCTCCTGATTAAGCTGTCTTTGTTTATAGTCCAGGCCGTCGGGCAAGGGAAAGACCTGGGGAAAAGGTGTGATGCTCTGAGGTGGGGACAGTGCTCTGCACGTGGGGCACCAGGGCTGCATTTCATCTGTACCCCTTTTGTCTTCACCACTGCATTTCAGCAGGGGGTGGAGAGGTGGAAATGACATTTCATTCCTCTCCTGTGAGTGTGTGCGCGCGCCTGTGCTGAGCCTGCTGACCCCCCTGAAAATTGAAATAATGATAATGCGCGTCTCCTGACTGCATCAAAGTATCAGCACATCAAAAGCCAGGAGGCATGAAATGCAAATGATAAAGTGAAAGCAGATGGATTGTGCATGATCGCCTGATGCCCAATGAATTTTAAAAGGTGCTGGTTCACATGGGGAGAAGGGCTGAAATAAACACGTTATCCCTGCAATTTTTTTTTTGTTCTTGCCGCTCACTCCTGACAATATTTTTTCACACTTCAGCGAGCAGCCACTCCATCTCTCTCCCTCCCTCTCCCTCTCTTTCTCTCCCTCTCTCTCTTTCGCTGTCTACCTCACACACGTCTCGGGTCATGTCGCCGCAGCTCCGGTGGAAATAATAAGATATAAACCACGAGGTTGTTATTTGCATAGAAATAGCATGGAGCCCCAGGCAGCATGGGAGAAGGACACAGAGATCATTTGTCTAAAATTTTAATGAAAACTTTTGCTGAGGCAGAGATTTTTATTTTTTTTTAACTTTCCCTGCCTCCCCCTTTTTCCACCCCGTACCTTCCTCCACCTCCCTCAACTCCCTTTCCTCGTCATAAGCTAACATGGTGTGATTTCATATGAGATAGGTGACGTGCTGCTGCCATGCACTAACAGGTTAATTTCCATTGGGTTTCTTTTTAATGGAAGTAAGACTGAAGAGCCCAGCACGCCCAATTTATGCATTGCTTATATGGTTCAAGCTTCCAGGACTACATTTCATTTCAGCCCTCACAAGGATGTTCCCAAGTCTGTTGCTCCCAAGTCTGTTGCTGACTTATTTTTAATCCGTTTGCTCCTCCTCGTCTTTTGTGTTTAAAAGAAATTCTGTCTTTAAGACTGTTTTGTTAATGTAAACAAATAGTGGCTTTCAATCACATTTTCTCTACAGATATATGTTCTAGGCTTTCTCTAAGGGAAGCCAGATTGAGCAGAGATTTTTCAGGAACCGCTACTAACTTGGTACACCTCAGTTTGTTACATAGATGTTCAACCTGGTATCTCAAACAGTTTATTTTCTGAGTGATGATGAACTGTCTCACACACTGCACTTCACAGTAGGACATCTAAAGTGGTCATCACTTCTGGAGGTGAAGGGAAGAATCTAACCAGCAGGCTGTTTTGTTTGCTCTCCCTCCTATTTAGCTTTATTTTCCCCCAAACTCTCCAGACTTGGCCTGCCGGAATGATGCAGCGGGCCCTCAACCTGTCCTCCGGTGTGCTCATCCCTGGGGCCCCATGGCCCCATGCTGTTGGCCTGGTTTGTCAAGAACAGCCAAGTGTGCCAAGGGTGAGCTTGACAAATACCACCTGCCAGGAGTGTATGTCCATGTGGGGAAAGAGGCAGTGAAGATGAAGAGTCAGAAACGACTAAAATACGAAATGTTCAAAGCATAGTTCAAAACCAGAACTCTGGGCTTCGTTTCCCAGTCTGCAGCCAACTGCCTGCCTGCTTGTGGTCTGACATTTTTGATCAGATTGGGTATAATGGCAGTTACCTGCTGACAGCTTGGTCTTGAAACCTTAGTTCATTTGTATTTGCAACGTGTTTTGAGCTCATCAGGTGGAAAGTACCTGCCAGCAGTGGTGCATTGGCAAGGTAGGTAACC
Organism: Aptenodytes forsteri; assembly: GCF_000699145.1. Taxonomy (NCBI): domain Eukaryota; kingdom Metazoa; phylum Chordata; class Aves; order Sphenisciformes; family Spheniscidae; genus Aptenodytes; species Aptenodytes forsteri. The sequence goes on along the minus strand of NW_008795131.1, from coordinate 4,211,457 downwards.
CCATCCTCAGAATTTCTTCCTGTGGAAGTTTTTGCCTTCAAAATGATCTTAATTTAAACAATGTGTCTGCTTGTATAACCCATTCTAGACCTGAAAGAGCTCAGGAACCAATTTACCAGATTAGTAATGCACTATTTCTGGCACTGTGAATTGGTGTTTTTTAGGGGGAGAAAACATTTTTTGAAGAACAGCTTTAAGAGGGGTGTTTTTGAGATAAACTGATTAGTGGAAACTTGATGGCTTGCTAATGCAATATGTAAATATCTAAGAAACTTCTAAGCCTAGTACCAGCAAATGTCCAGTGACCTTTCCTGAGCACATCTTTCATTAATGCAGACACCGCTTGTGCATGGTAAAGACGTTAACATGATAGGTGCCATACTGTGTCAAGATAGCGTAGTGTATGTGTCAATCACGTGACTGTGGATGAGTCCCCGAGGACTTGTTGATACAACAGACCATAATTGCTGCAAGGATCGTTTTGACAATCTGCATTTAAAACCTGACACCCCACCAACCCCTTTGCACGGGGCCAGAAGAGAATATCCTTGTATTTTAAATTCAGTCCTGAATTGTACTGACTGTCAAAGCCAGAACTTGAGATCAGCGTGGCTGCTTTTGAGGAGATTTATGGTTTCATTAATATAGATCTGGGGTCGGATTGCAGCTGAACTGTGGGACCATCCGCATGGCAGGCAGAGGAGCAGCGTGAAACCAGCTCACTCGGATGGTGGTTACCCCCAGCTGTAAGTTGCTCAGTGAGACAAGTTTATCTTGAGGCACTTCAGCCAACATGGCTCTCCGATGTTGGTTGCTCTTCAGTGTCTTCTGACAGACATGTGGATGTACCCTGCCTGCTTGTTGGGATGTCATTTGGTCTCTGTGCTAAAGCAGCCTGGCACTGACCTGATGTTTGCAGGTCTCAGCTGAGGGAAGCTGCAGAACTTGTTGGGTGCTGTGGGACTGGAATAACAGGGTGAGACAACAGGTCAGGGCTTGGGAGGAGCAGGCAGAGCTGCTCGGGGGTGATGTGCCCACACGAGAGGCTGCTGGGTCAGGTCTGAGGCTCACCGGAGGAGCTCTGGTGTGAGGAATAGAAGCTTACGCAGTCTGTCAGTCTGTCTTGTGTGAGTGATTGGTCTTCAGTATTGCAAGCGGTAATATTTACCCTTCAGTTCCACAATCTGGAAAAATAAATAAAAGCCCTGTGAGACTGATGCTGTTTGGGGGTTTTACTGTAAAATACAGAATGTGGAAAGCTCTTTTTTTGAGATTCAAGGCAGGGATAGCTCAGTATCTGCTCAAGATGACTCCAGTCTTGGGATTAGATCAAAGCAATCATGTGAGAGCAATCATGTGAGTTAGAACAGCAAGTGCCATCCCTGTCATTCAAAGAAGCATTATAATTATTAATGCATGATATGAATCTTTCTGTAGTGGCACAGCAAGACTATTAGGAAGATACGTATGGGCACAGGGTGTTTGAGAATGCTAATCAAAGAGGGTCTAGGAAATGTCAAACAGAAATTGACACTTCAACAGCATTAACTGTCAGTCGGTTCCTCTCGTGGATCTTACCAAGGTTAGCCCGCTCTTGGCTCCAGCGGTGGGGGAAGCAGGAGGGGCCGCTCTGCTGTGCCTTGGGTGGTTACGGCAGATGATGTGGTGAGAGCAAGGGTGGTTTCATGGGTGGAGGTTGGTTCCTTCAGCTCTCTTAGAACTGATGCAGGACCTCAGTGCTGTTGGAGGTCTCCCTGGCATAGGTCACCATCGCTCACACCCCAACAAAGCCAGTCTGGTTTGAGAACCAATATCAGAGTAGAGCTCTTCTAAGAGTCGGTCTCAGTTGAGCAATATTTGGCAATAGGAAGAGAGCAGAATTCATTTCTTTTAATGCCAGTGAGAGGCATTAGCTGCTAGGAGTGTCTGGTTGGTGGCAGTCTTGGTAGCACAAAGGTCTTTGCTCTGTGTAGAGAAATTCATGTAAGCAGGATGGATGCCTGGACTTCAGATGAGTGCAAGTAAATAAACGGCACCCTCCATTTCTGCATTTTATTTTTAATTGCCTTTCTTTAAGTGGCGATATTTGTGTATTGTTCCCATTAGAGACAATTTACGTTCCAGGCATTGCATTATCAGTCCCTTTATGTTTGCTTAGGGAAGAAAGTCTAATAGATTTCTGTTGACTTTTTTTTCCTCCCTCTTCTATCATTTTTAATATGGATCTTGATCAGTTTATCTATGTGGATGGTGCCTGTGCTGTGGGGGCTGTGTGTGTATTTATTCCTGCTAAAGAGGAGTTTAGCATAGCGGCCCATATTCTACCTATCTAAATCTCTTCCTGTACCTTCCAGGAAAACTTCTGTGTATTCTAAACCCTATATATGTTTCGTGTAACTGGGATTGTATCCCAGTTCCTGGTGATCCTGCAGAGTATCTTATTACTGGAGCGTTATCTCTTCTACCTGATGTTCCACCAGAGCTGAACGGAAGAAGGCACTTTTCAAACATGTCCCGTAATAACTGGTCCTGACCTCCCCTCTCTTGGGGTGTGCCTAGGAGGATATCGGGGTAACCTGCCTGTGGGTCTTTTCTGCAGTGAATTGCAGAGAAATTATCTACCATTCTGGACACTTGAGTGGGAACTCTAGAAATGGCATTGGAGAATTGTCACTTATGTCATGATTAAGCCCAAACCCACACTGCAAAGTGAACAAAGTTTCACTCTCCTGGTGAAAGAGGTACCTGCACTGCAGCCTGTCCCCTTGGATGGTCTCTGAATAAGAGGGTTCTGTTGGGGTCCAGAAGGTGACCAAGGGAATGACCAAAACAAGATCTTTAAGTATCATGAAGACAATCATTAATATTGTTCATAGGGCTAGTGTCTAGATTAGGGAACCCGTAACTGAGACAGATGGGATTTATGAGTATTTGTACCATGTAGAATAGGGGGCTGTAAGTTTAGTTTGCAAAGTATATTGAGTCCTTTTGATTTACCACTGACTGATGGAATGACCTTGAGCAAAACATGCAGTCTCCCTACACCATGAAAGGAGAGCTAGGCAGGAATTTTTTGACAAGACATTTTTCATTTGAAAATGCCAGTTCACTGAAACTGGAACTCTCCAGGAAAAAGTACTAGTTTTGTTGAATTTCTCATTTGGAATTTTTTTGGTCAAATAAGTTTTTTGTTTGTTTTTTTTTTTTTTTTCCCGCGTCTG